>NC_053152.1:38147230-38454064 GCF_016808335.1 Panicum virgatum
GACCAATCATCCACCATATTCCAGTATCTGCTCTCCGGATCCTCTGTGCGCGGCGGCGTGTGGGTGCGCGCTCGGCAGCCGGCAGCGTGCGGGTGCGCGCGCGAGCTGCAGCGCACCAGATCCGGAGGATGGCTTTGGGAAGCGGTCATTTCTTCCTAATGGGTTTTCTCTCGTTTCTTTGCGTCTTGATACTAGAGACGACGTCGTTTCTTCCTGAGGAAACGATTTCTATCTCTCTCCGTGATAACTGCTTTGACACATCAGCAAACATCTGCAAATGAGTGAGCTGTCACCGTAGTTAATAGAGATAGAAACAGCTATAAATGCCGCGTTGGGACTGCCCTTAGCTCTCCATTAGCTAGCATTTAACTTGGCTCGTTAGAAGATGAAACATCTTCCAACCAACGTTAATAGCATTGAGTTTCAGTCATGCCATGACATGCACACACTGCATCGGCTCAGCGCACAAAATATTTACTCCCAGCGGCAATTAGTGTGTCAAAATCAATCCCATGCATCATGCACCACACACGTTACTTCTGGCCATAATTAGCATTCTCAAAGCGCAATATTTAATATGGATTTTAGAATTTGTTTGATTTAATTAAATAAAATATGAGCCAAGCCCATATTAAATCTAACACAGGCGACGGGAGCCCACCAGTTATATGGACTGGACGCCCCTGATCAGGGCGCATCAAGGAGTCTGGCATGATATTTGGATCAGGCCTGGAGATCAACTCCAACAAAACCATGCTTGATCTAAATCGCACTGTATCTGATCTTTACAGATTGGGGAGAAAAAAAAGAAAAGAGAAAAGGGACGAGACGACGACAACCACGTCGTCCGAGTCGTCTACACGTACGTACACCAGCCTTTTTTTAAGCCACCGGCTCCAGCCACCGCTTTCCCTTTCGACCGCCTGCGCGTGTCCGCGTCAGCCACGTCACCCTGCTGTCAGGCTACGGCCTGTGGAGGATGCCCTTGGCGTACACGGCGGCCTCCACGACGGAGGCGATCTCGTCGGCGACCTCCGTCGCGTTGCACTGGTTCCCCTCGAACGTCGTCGCCGCCGCCGCCGGCCTCGCCGCCGCCACGCAGTCCAGCAGGCTCTGGTTGCACCATGTGTTCAGGTAGTCGTCTGCGCCGTCACTCCAAGCCAAGAACACAGATGAGCATTGAGCAGAACGAAAAGCAAAGGTTAATCTATCGTTCAATCATCTTTGCGTACCGTCGGTGGCCTGGACGCAGGCGTCGTGGGCCGCGCAGCAGGCGTCGAGGGCGTCGCAGGGGGCCTCGCCGGGGCACCCCGTGTAGGAGACGCCGCAGTACTTGCCGTAGCGCATCAGCGGCGCCGCTGGCAGCAGAGAATTCAGACCTCTATCGCTCATCGATTCAGAGAATTCAGACAGGGAGGGAGAACGAACGAACCTGCGCAGTGCTCGGACTCGCAAGTCCGGCTGCACTCCTGCGGAAGGATGACGACACGGCGCAGCCACACGATGAGTGTCGATTTCAACTGACGATGGAGATCTAGCTGATTAGGTGTCTAGGTAGGATCATACGTACCGATGCCGCGTCGCCGCCGAAGATGCTGGCGGCGGCAGGCGAGTGGCCGCCGGCGGCGGCGAGCAGCACGAGGAGAAGAACAAGACGACAAGGAGGAGGAGAAAGGCGGCGGCGGCGACCGCTACCGCTACGCCGCAGCTGCAGGGGACCACGGCCGGCGAGCTCGCTGCTGCTGAATTCCATTCGCGTCGTCTTCTCTGCGATTGATTCGGCCAAGGAATGAATGAACGAACTATTGATTGGGTGGTCGCTTGCAGAAGGTTTGAGTGTGAGGCTATATGGACTGACGCCATGGCGCGATGAGAGTTTGGTGGCTTTGGTTGGGAAAATCTGCAATTCCAAGCAGTTCCAAACAGAATCATGACGGCTCATCAGAGAACCTCACCTTAACCTTCACAGGATCAGTACTTGCGAGTTTATCTACATGCATGGAAGCATGGTCGATAACGTTTGCAGCTTACTGATCCGGGTCCTTTTGTTCTATTCCCTATTATAAGCAGCCGTTTGCTTAAATCTAAACAAGCTGATCCGGTGTGATCTGTGTTAGCTCAACCGCATGAGCTGAGTAGCTGACCAATGCCTCTAGGCCACAGGGTGGTTGTCTGCCCCCGGCGATCCCGATCCCAGCATGACCACTTGTGCTTGGAGACTTGCCAGGGTACGCATCCATGCCCAGGCCCAGGCCGGGCACTTTTTCAGGAGAGACCCAGCTGCCAACTCGGTCATCCCGTGACAAACAAGAGCTACCAAATTGTGAAGGGAGGTGACTGATCCAGTTGCCTAGCTAGTTGCATGGCAGTGCTCCTGCGGGGTTTTTTCAAAAATAGTTGCATGGCATTGGGGACACCAAGTCTGGGTTAGCTTGGCCGTTCCTTCCCTTGGCAAGAAACCAAAAACGGTGCCAAAAAATTGCTGTTAGGCTAGCAGAAACTTTGCCTAATAATGTTGACGACCGAAGTACATGGGCCTGGTGTGAGCCACATTTGAACACTAACCCAAACTGGGCTACTTTCCTGCGCTGCGTGGGCCTTTTAATTTCTTTCACCTTCTTCGAGTAACAATACAACGGGCCTCTCGATCCAATCCTCAATGTATTTTTTTTTTCATCGGAAGCACGTAAAAGGTGGCATTGATTCTCATTATCTCGATTATTTCAAAAAAAAAATCTCATTATCTCAGATCGCCTAAATTAAAATTAAGCACGTGCTTTTCTTATTGCTATTAGAATTCGTTCAATCCATGATGTTGTTCACAACAGTATTTATAAAAGGAAAATTTTACAAAATGCTTGGAGAGGCGTGGAGAGGCGCTTTGTGTGTCCATAATTCGTAGGCCCAATACCAGTTGTTTTCCTTGATATAAATCAGATATGAGACACTTTTTTGTGTCTTTCTAAAAAAATAATAATATGAGGAAATGTGTTGAAAGGCATCAACGAGGAGGTGTTGGGAGACATTAGATGTGTTTGTGGACGTGTTGTCAGTCAAAACCCACCGGCGAGCAGCGACGGGCAACATGAAGAGCCGAGAGGTTGCTGGGGCGCTGGAAGGCAGGCACTGCTCCCTCGTCGACGGCCCGCAATTCCGTCACGCGCCCGGAGGTTTTGTGGAAAACCGGGCGTGCCACCTGACCTATACCCGATCAGGAGGGTGCAGACGTGCTCCGAACAGTTTCCTGCATACAAAGACACGTGTAAACGTAAGTCTGAGCCGTGGTCGGCTCCCCGGGACGACTCTTGCATCGGCTTTAAAGAGCCGATCGAGTCCCGGTGTCAGATGGGATCTGATTGTATCCAGATATGATAAATAAAGCAAATAACTATAAAACTGCTTCAATTAAATCTAATTGATCTAATCCACGATAGTAACAGCTTCACTGCTAGATCAGAACATCCTACACGTGACTAGGCCTAGCGAACATAACAGACAACTAAACCACAACCCAAAACAGAGGCCTAAGAACTAGTAAGAGCCGATTCCCGGAACAATCCCTATCAAGGCTAAGATAAAGCATCTATTACACCACCGGATCATCCAATCCGTTTGCAAGGCCTAACCTAGCAGATATTACGCCAACTCTTAAGATAAGAGCAAACCATAACAGATCAGATCTACTAGACATAAAAGAAGCAAGATGTTGTCTCTGTGCGACTAGTTCTATGCGATAAGAACTAGCGTGAGATTGAAACGTGACTGCACAGAGACAACATGATATTCGCAGATGATAAGCAACGAAGCACAACAGATCTACTAAAAGCCATGCTACGAACATCATGATAACTAGTATTACTCGCCATCAAAAACGCTTCAGTACGAGTAATACCAAGGTAAAAGTAAAAACAATACTGCCCTGATCGCAAGAAGCGATCAGGGCAGCATGGCGCTTATTTGGATGAAAACCCTAGGATTAGGGGTGGCGATGCGCCGAGAGTTGTTGTTTGCGAGTCGTAATGACGCTCTCCTTTACGAATAACAAAGGATACATATTTATAGTTCGGAGACTTGGGAAACAATCTAAACTAATCTTGTCCCGATCGGACTCTATCTCTAATCTTAAACTGAATCTAAGGATACATGGCCCATGTGGCCCAGATGCTCACGCAGGAGCCGATTTACAAGTCTTCTTAGTCTTCTGCTTTAAGTCCATCTTGATTTCGGCCCATAAATTAACCCTATGGCGATAACAGGACGGTGGACCCATATGTGGCGTAACACCTCCCAATGCCTCCAAAGTTAAGAGAATATGTATTCATGGCAATTTCTTTTTTGTAGTTTTTTAATCAAAGATAAAAGGGTGAATTCATAATTATAGTCAGATGCTTTTTTAAAAAAATGAAAAGATGACCATTCTTATTAGGATGTACTGTACTATATATCCTAGTGCTAAGTATTTGCTTGGCTTTGTTTGTAAAAGCTCAATCTTCCAAAGAAATGGCACCTCCAGTGTACTAGTGTACGGGCCCAACAAAAGGTTACCGTTGTGGTTGTTGTGTAGGCGGCCTCGAAAAATGCCGTCGTGATGGACCTCGCTCAGGCCTCAAGGAGAAACTTTGGATGCTTGAGAGATCGATCCAACACACTCTCCTCCCAGAAAAGAAAAAAAGAGAGATCCAACACGACCTGCTGCTATCTTGTCCTCTCAAAAAAAAAAAGTTGCTATCTCGATGAAAACAATGCAGATGAAAACAGTACATATTTGCAACTCATCTATCTTTTTGTTTCGAAAAAAGTACTGTAAAAAATATGTACCGCACAAACCCATGTAGACTACGGAGGTAAATAAATATAAATAATCATTTTTCCCAAAAAAACAATACTGAGGCCCTGTTTAGTTCTCCCCGTAAACACAAAAAAAACCGTAAACACAAAATTTTGCGAAGGAATTATACTAATTTGAAGTACTAAATGAAGTCTATTTATGAAATTTTTTTCATGAATGGGCTGTAAATCGTGAAACGATTCTAATGAGGCTACTTAATCCATGATTTGTAACAGTAATGCTACAGTAATCATACGCTATATATTGATTAATCATGAATTAATTAGCATCATTAGATTCGTCTCACGATTTACAACCCATTTGTGTAAAAAGTTTTACAAATAAATTTCATTTAGTACTTTAAATTAGCTAGATTCCTTTTCAAAATTTTTTTGCGTTTACACGTGATTCTAACCCAGACAGCAGCACGGGCGAAGCTTCACCTCCCAATCCCATCCCATCCCCCCAAGATTGACCGCCCAAGCCTCCCCACCTCCCGTTCCCCGCCCGCGCCGCGACCGCACACCGCGCACCGCTCCGACCACCCGCTCCCCGCCACGTGTCCCGCCGACCACGCCCCCTCCACCCGCTCCCCGCCGCACACGGGGCAACACGCCCTCCCCCCCCCCCCGCACCGCTCCCCCCGCCGCGTTCCCCGCGCTCTTGACCGCCACGTCATCCCCCTGATGCGCGGGCCCCGCCCGGGGGGCCGCGGCCTCCTCAAATGCCCCCCCGCGCCGGCCTCCCCCGCCCCACCTCCGCACAACCGCGTCCGCTTCCCCCCCGCCACAGGAGATCCCCTGCGCCCGCCGCATCCCTGTAGCCGCCCCTGCTGCCGCCGGCGAGCCCGATCCGCAGCCGCCATGTCGCCGTCGGAGCCGACGCGTGAGGAGAGCGTGTACATGGCGAAGCTGGCGGAGCAGGCGGAGCGGTACGAGGAGATGGTGGAGTTCATGGAGCGCGTGGCGCGCTCGGCGGGCGGCGCCGGCGGCGGGGAGGAGCTCTCCGTCGAGGAGCGCAACCTGCTGTCCGTCGCCTACAAGAACGTCATCGGCGCCCGCAGGGCCTCGTGGCGGATCATCTCCTCCATCGAGCAGAAGGAGGAGGGCCGCGGGAACGAGGCCCACGCCGCCTCCATCCGCGCCTACCGCTCCAAGATCGAGGCCGAGCTCGCCCGCATCTGCGACGGCATCCTCGCGCTCCTCGACTCCCACCTCGTCCCCTCCGCCGGCGCCGCCGAGTCCAAGGTCTTCTACCTCAAGATGAAGGGAGACTACCACAGGTATGTACACACCATTTCCTAAGGGAGATCTGGCCCTTTTATGATTCGATCTGTGTGCGGAGCGGCCGTTCTTGGTGGATCAACGCGGAATGATGGAGGGCGGAGGTTTGGCATAGTTTATTTATGAGATCCTGATGTATTGGGGTGTTCGCGAGGTGATTAGTGGGGGATTTGTGTCCTTATTTATTGCTGATGATTATATGGGGGGCACGATCTGATTTCCAGCCTCTGTACATGGGCCACGAAGTGGTGAGTGGCGAAGTAAAAATTAAGATCTGATTACGGATGTTTTGTGTGGGGGCGGTGATAGGGATCTGGGTTCTTGGTGACGATTAGGTCAAAGTTTAAGGTGTGGTCGTTTTTTGTTTGAAATTTGTGTGGTTTAGGTTCGTGATATTGGTGGTAGAAAGTCAAGAAAGCTAAATTAGATTCTGATGTTTGTGACGTTTGAGTGAGGGGTATTCACCCTCTTTTCTTGATGAGGCATGCTGTAGTTGGAATTGATGAATTTGTTTATATGACTGGTGTAGCTGTGTGGTTACGGACTTACACTTTAAAAGTCTGCTTATATGATGGTGTTGCTGTGCTGTTTTCCATGGGAGATGACTGATGATTATAGTTGTAATATGCAGTGCTTATCTTGGTATTTGAATCCTCATCATGATGGTTTTGCAGGTACCTTGCCGAGTTCAAGTCAGGCGCGGAGAGGAAGGAAGCTGCAGAGAGCACCATGAATGCTTACAAAGCTGCCCAGGTTGGACATCTAACGAAAACCAACCCGATTTTGTGAACATGTTGATAGACAGAGCATATCTTGCATATTAGGATTCATTATTGGTGTTGCTTTTTGTGCTGTAGGATATTGCCCTCGCAGATCTGGCTCCAACCCACCCCATCAGGCTTGGCCTGGCGCTCAACTTCTCGGTGTTCTACTATGAGATCCTTAACTCCCCTGACCGTGCTTGCAACCTTGCCAAGCAGGTCTGCTTCTGCTCCCTTTGTCTCCCTTTACTGGCATGTGGGATCTCGTTGTATGTGTTCTAGATCTTCATTGTTGGACTGTTTGCTGAGCACATCAACAATACCCATCTCACCATTTCATTTGTTGGCCATTAAGATTGGATTTTCTTATTTAGTAAAAGATGATGTCAAGGAAATAATCTAGTTTTAAGCCTGTGATATATGGTGTCATGTGTTCATGGATGTCAGCCTTTTTTTTTAAAAAAAATCATGGTTGCAACCAATACTCAAAATGAAAAGGCTTAGACTGCAAGTCAGCAACATGTATGCTGAGTCTTTAATAGGAAATCACTGGCTTGTGAACTGTAGAAGTGTATTCTGAAGTACTTCATATGCCATGACAAATTTTGTGAGACTGTTCTCATAAAGAAAAGGTTTAGGGCATACAATGTGCCAGTTTTTGTTCTTCATGCATTATGCATAGCCTCTGAAACATGATCTCTTGTTCTTTTAGTAGTGTACTTAATTCGAGAGTTGTGCTAACTTTGAACTTTCTGTGTTCATGTCTCATAATCCCTCTTATTTATCTATTGTAGTTTCCATTATATTTTGTTCTGTTGTAACTAAAATGCTTCTACTGTCTTTGCTGTTCGTTCTGCACTGAACTTGATATGTCTTACTGCCTACATTATTGTCCACTTTATTCTACCAGCTTACAACCAAATGACAATTTAACCCATGTTCTGTAACAGTAGTGGAAGTCCTATAATCTTCGATACAAATGAATTCATGTCTGCCCTTCTGTGATGCCAAGACTGTTTATTATTAAGTCAGCCTAGAATACTTGGGGCATTGGCTACTTAAGATAGACAAATGCATTACTATTTGTTTCTATTCTAATTTTTAAAGTTTGATGTGTTTATTCAGAACTTAGAACATTGCTGCTCTCAACTACAGTGCAACAAAGCTCACTTGGATGTCATGATCTTTTTGGTTCCTTAACCTTTTATTTCCTGGAGTTGACTTAAATTTAATGTTTGTAGGCTTTTGATGAGGCTATCTCTGAGCTAGACAGCCTGGGTGAGGAGTCCTACAAGGACAGCACTCTGATCATGCAGCTCCTCCGTGACAACTTGACCCTATGGACATCTGACACCAATGTGAGTTCCTGTAACCCACTTGTTTTCTTAATCTCCTTAACCGTCATGTTAGTTCTCTTGTCTTTGTAAATCACCTGTCATTGCCCTCATCTGACCTTGGTACTGATTCCACCTTCAGGAGGATGGCGGTGATGAGATCAAGGAAGCTGCTGCCCCGAAGGAATCCGGGGACGGTCAGTAAGATGGATCCAAGCTCTTGACCTGATGCATCCGCTGATGTTCGGGAGCAACAAGAGCTAAAGTTCCTGGATTTCGATAGCTACCTTCTAGTATACCTACCACCACCGTCGTCGCTCTGAGATGATGATGCATTGCTGCTGTTTAATCAAGTACCCTAGATGTCTGTTATGACGCTTTGTTTCAGTTTTAAGTTGATAAAGTGATGGCTGGATGCTGGTTTTCATGCTCCAATCCCGGCCACCAGGGAAAAAAAACCTGCTCCCGTGTTGCAGCGTTGTTAGAGTGATTGCTTATGTTACTTGACCTATGGAGTATTTGACAGGCCTGCCGCCAGTAGTATTTTGTTGAGTTGACTTTGCAAGTATTGTTTGTTACTCAGCATTCTGAACTTTGAATCATCTGAAATTCTGAATGCGTGGAAGATGCTGTGGGAGTATTCTGCAAGCATGGCTCTCGGCGTTTCATCAGGTAGCTGTCCGAAAGCAGCGCGCGCGCACAAGAGGCTTTATGCCGTATGGGGCCAAGAATCTGTTGCGCGCATGTGACCAAGAGTGCTACAGGTTTGGTAGTGGCGACCAGGATTCTGAGTCCGATCAGATTGGTGTATGCTGCTGGTCCAGTAATAATCTATATGCAATCGAGTTAATTCCCTAAATGCCATTGAAAAATATAACTCATCCCTTGTATGCCACCGAATGGCATGTGGGGGATTTTTTGTGTGTCTATGCAATCCAATAATTCTGCCGTTGATGTTCAGAGCATAATCATTCAGTAATCAGTACTCTGCTTGGCTACGCTATCATGCCACTCGTTTTCGTTCTCCAGCTCATCTTTCGCGAAACCACGTCTCGCTTTTTCTATTCCAGCGTCCCCGTGTCGTCTTCACTCTTAAACGAGGATGCAGAAGTCACTTTGAGCAAGCAATTGAAGTCCACTTAGCTTATCAAACATCACTTCCAAAGAAAATCAGCCATGCCTCGTGCAACTCTGATCTCCACAGGGCATCGATATCATAAAACTAGAGCAGCGGTGGCAGCTTTGGTATATGAACTTTGATGCCAACAAGTGATAATATAGTAAATTCGATACAAATATGAGCAGATACAAGCAATGCTGGGTTACAACTTCCACACGAATTCACAATCTACTTTTTTTTTTCTTCCTTTTTCCTGGGTGGGTGGGGGGGTTCTTAAAATAAAAACCAATATATGGACCATAATAACAAATACATCTCGGATGACAACACCAAAAGTAGACTAAACTCTCCAGGACTAACCTCCTTTTTCAGACTAATTTCCACTATTTTTTTACACCAATGCAGATGCAAGAAAACATCTCGAATGACAACAACAAAGTAGACTAAACTCTCCAGGACTAACCTCTTTTTTTCAGATCAATTTCCACTACCTTTTTATACCGATGCATAATGAGGAAACATACTGAAAGTAGGTCTGAATAGCATAGGATCTAAATCAAATGCACAGCCATGCACGAAGAGATCAGAGATCACTCATCTTCATCAGGCCTGCTTGCAAGGCAAAGCTCATGGAGCTCATTCAGGATCCACTCCTCCCCGGTGTGGCCTCCCAGGACCAGAACTCTTGTTCCACCCACCACACATGTGCTGTGTCCCCAGGCGAACTTCGGTGGCTGCCCAGGGACGTTCAGTATCCTCCATGTCGGCTTCTCCTCAGCAGGGTCGATCAGGAACAGCTGTGCCGGTGAGTGCAGGCCAGCAATCGAGCCGCCAAATATGATGATTCTCCCACATGGCAGGCTCACAGCGACATGATCAAGCCTTGGCGGTGGAATGACATTTGGGAAGCCAGTTGTCGCCAGCTGCCTCCATTGGGGGCTGTCTTCACCAACATCCATCGTGTATGCGTCACTGGAACGCAGCTGGAGAGAGCCGCTCTTTGCCAGTCCACCATACATGAATAGTTTGGTTGCACCATAGACAGACAAGGTGTGACCAAGGCGGGATGGTGGAGACCAGGATGTAGGGATCTCCCTCCAAGCTGGTTTTTCCTTTGTGAGGTCAAGGAGGAAGGTGTCGCTGAGAAGAACTCCAGATTCAGTGCACCCACCTGAGACAACGAGCTTTGAACCATCCAAAGTGCATGAGCTGTGCCAAGACCGTGGCAGTGGAGGAGCCTCACTGGCAACCTCCCTCCATGTAGGCTGCTGAGCATCAAGGTCAAGGACGAAGACATCGTTGAGCAAACCTTGCTGTCCACAGCCTCCAAATACTACCAGACATGACCCATTCAGCCATGACAGAGTGTGCCCCCACCGGCCGGGTGGGGAGGCAGAGACCTTGACCCGGCGCCATTCTGGCCTTGCAGCCTCCAAGTTAAGCACAAACGTATCATCCATAGGCTGCATGTTGACTCCCTCCCCTCCAAACAGGACAAGGCGATTACCAACAGCACATGCACTGAAGTTGCAACGGGAAGGCTCCACACGTCCTCCAACAGTAAACTTTCTCCATGAGGCAGCCTCAAGGGTTGTTAGCTCTCTTGCAAGGCGACCCCATCCTAACATCTTGGTGCTTATCTCAAGTCTGACAGTGACATCTCTTCCCCAAGCGTTCTGGCAGACCATCTTCCTCAGGTGATCATTCTTGGTTAGTTCATGCATTCTGGTACAGACTGATCCAATCGATGCGACATCTCTTGGTGACAGGCGAGATAAAATGTTGTGTGCAAGAACTTCGTCTGACAATTGGTGGATACCACAGTAGTCTGAACTCTGGATTTTTGGAGTATGTTCATGAGAAGCTGAGTTCAGATCTTGAATGCTAGGCCTGTGGTTAGACTGTTGTTTATACACTGGATATGATATGTTGCTGAGATCAATGTTTGCCTCAGAGAATAGCTGGATCCCAATAACATGTGTCACAGAGCCATCATCCCCATGCATAGGAATGAGCCTTAATCTATTGTAAAGTGGAGCACCATCCTTCCGAAAATTGAGCAGCTCGCCTTGGAATTCAATCCCCTCATTGAGACATCGCCGAATCTCTGACACAATCATGGGATCAACAAGGGGATGCCGCCTTTGCGCACGTGGATCCCGAAATTGCAGGAAACGGCTGAAAGACAAGTTTGAGTGAACACAGTTCATGAGATGCTTCAATAGGCCCTCTGTCAAGTTTTTCAGTGTTAGCAATTTAAAAATTGGTACAAGAAAGAAAGATAGCAAACAAGAAAGCAAGTAGACAATATCTACTGTAAAACATTATTATCAAATATAGAAAGAACAAATATTTGTTCAGGAGCCTGGTTAGCCTAACCAAATATGAACTTCTCATTGCTTCTAGGTGGATGTTCATCATCTTTTGACATCAACAAGACAGGTTGAATGTAAACTGTCACGCTGATGATTTCTGAAGAAAAATGAATTTCAACCAGTTCCGGTACTGAAATTGTAAGCTAGATCTGATGCTAAAGGCTTAAACAACTTCAGAACGATCCAAGGATCACCTAACTTTCTATTTTACAAATGTGAAGAGTAGGAACAGGCTAGTCAGCTAGTAGTGGGTAGGCAAACCCCGCCACCAAAACTTGGTCTCAAGACAACCACCGACTCAGGTGCCCATCCAGGTTGTCATGGCCTACAAATCTTTTTCGTGTAACCACATGTCCTAGGGTTTATTCTTGCATCATTCCTTTCTCTATGTGCAAGTGGCCAACTCTAGCAGTGCACCAAAGTACCAAGCAAAATATCTCACAGGTAGCTATCAACAGGTTCTCCCCACCCTCTGCTCACCAGAAAACCAAAACAGGCTCAGCGAAAGTTGAAATGAACCTATGGACATTTCACGTTCAGGGCTCCTTTGCCATCTGAAACCCATTACTTACAATCCCAGTGAAATAGTTTACCTACAACATGAGTAAGGCAAAAACTAAATCTCATCTGCTCATTCATTATTTTAAGAGAATGTTGTCTACACGTTTTTCATCATATGCACAACCAAGATTTTTTTGCTGAACTTGTACCAATCACACATTGCTAGCCTGTTTACTCCTATTGCAACACGGACAGTGGTCCACCAAATTATTTCACTACTGTCACCATTGGCCATTACTAAGGGACAGGCGCACACCAAACTATCCCACGAAGACAAACACTCTCAGCATCACTCAAATTGACACCGTCTATCCAAATCCCATGATAGTACCACCTGCCCTTCGATTAAAGCATCACAGGATCCTAACTTCACAAACCGTCCAATCAAATTGTCTTTTGTTGACAGCCAAAATTGGCATCAACCGGTCTGACCGATCAGGCCAAGCGGTCTGACTGGTCTGGTGCTGTAGCTGATCCGGCAGGAGCCCGACCGGTCTGACCGGTGGGTCCGACCGGTCTGACCAGTCTAGGAGGAGTCCGACTGTAATTAGGGTTCTTAATAGATTTAGATCTGTAAACAGGATTTCTTGCGGGATAAGTCTTCCCCACCCTATAAATATAAAGGGTCACGGCCGATTGAGGGGACAACCCAATCGAATCTATCAAAAACATATCTTTTATCTCTTTACCTTTACCCTACTTTTCCAACCTCGACATGCTGTTCTTCTCTCGTCTCCATGGCGTTTGAGGACGCCCTAGCTGGCCTACCGAGCCTAGGACAACCCTACACGCGCTTGCCCCGACGGGGTCCCTCCCGGGCTAGCGTTCGTAGGATCGTCGCCGTTCTGCACGGCGGTCCCTCTGACCGGTCTGACCGCTCCACGCAGAAGGTGCTGCAAGGAGCCCCTCTTCGCACCGCACGATCTAGCGCGTTCGTGTGTTGACCGAGATTTGCGTCTAACACCTTGCTACATTCTGAAATCGTACTAACAACGAAGCACTACCCATTCCTGCCTTTGCTGCATGTGTCGTGACGACACGCATCGATTGAACTGAAAAATCGCGGATCTAATACGAATGTGTGGTGGTCCGTAAGGACACTGAAATCCAAAGAGGGCCGCACTGCACCGATGCTCGTCAAAATCCCAGACTGACTCGCACAAGCGGCGGCTCATGGCTCCCGCTCGCGCGTGGCACCAGGCAAGCGGCATTCTCCTGCACAGCAAGCAGAGGAAAACGGAGGAGGGAACCGAGAGGAAGGTTCGGCGTACTGACCAGTTGCGCCCGAGCACCTCGTGGGCGCGGTACCCCGTGGCGGCCTCGAAGGCGGCGTTGACGTAGATGACGGGGAAGTCGGCCTCCGCCGCGTCCGCCACCACGATCGCCGCCGCCCGCTGCTCCTCCCCGACCCCCGCCGCCGGCGCCCCCCACGCCCACCCCTCCTCCTCCTCCCCGTCCACCTCCATCCCCTCCTCCCCTTCCTCCACCTCCTCCTCCCCGTCCTCCTCCCACAGCCTCATCCGCTTCACCGCCACCACGCCGTCGTCGAACATGCCAAGCCGCGCACCCCTCTCCTCTCCTCTGCTCTCCTCTCTCTCTCTCTCTCTCTCTCTCTCTGTCTCTCTGGCCTCCTCTCTCTCCTCGGCGAGCGCGCCCGTGGTTTGGCTTGGTCTGGTGCGGGAGGAAATGGGAGATTCTGCGTGGGCGGCGAGATATTTCGGCGAGTGGTTTTTATCTTGCGCGGGGGGAGCGCAGGGAAAGGGGCACGCGGTTGCTTGTTATTTACGGGATCTGCCACGCGGGTGGCGTGGGGTCCGGGCGAAAATATCTGCCGCTGAGGCGGCAAGGTGGGCCCCGGCGGGAAGGGGGGCGGCGCTGGGTGGGAGGGTGGGGCCCCTCGTGGGATCCTTTCCCCACGGTGCACGTGGTTTCCTTCGCTTCGCAGTGAAGTGTGCTCCCATAGATACCGTTTTTCTCAGTGGAATACGTACCGTTTTATTTTTGCTTATTGCCTAGTAACTTTTTTTTTTGCGAATGGTGGCATGATACTATTAAAATTTTCTTAGTCTTCACTATCATGATGGTATTTTTTACCTAGTAGTATAAAATTGCCATTGCCGGGTAAGTTGTGGTAACTAAGAGATGTGAGGTAGTTTATCACAACTTAATTATTACATTGCATTTACGTTTTTGGTAAACCACCTTGCTAGTAGCCCGGGAAGAGTGTCAGTCATTCATCAGCTAGAGAAAATGTCCTCTTTCATTGGGTTTGGTTTCTCACATGTCACTCAAAAGTTGACGTCTTTGGCCAAAACTTCTTGTGTTTCATTTACTGTGGATGGTTACTTTTATGAAAAAAGAACATGCCAAGTAGTTGTAAAGTACCATTCAAAAACTTTGTCAATTATTTAATTCTTTTTCTATTTTAGTTGATACGAAAGCCCAAACATTTTAAGACCCAAACAACCCTACCTTATTTTAAGTCACTCTCCTTTAAATCCATTTAAGTAGTTGAGATCCAAACGGGCCTAACTTATAGGAACTAAAATGAATTGGAGAGTCATAAATCCATAAGTCACTAAGTCACTCAAGGGTAGCTTAAAGTGACTTGTCTGGCCTCTTTCCACCCCTACCCCCTACACCAAGGGTACCATATTAGCATTAATTAGGGGCACAATAGTCTTTCGGATAAGCCGCAGCTGGATTACTGTGGCTACAGTAATTTGTCTCACAAAGGAAACCAACCGCTGGTGCTGGGGCTGGCTAGCCCAGCCAGCCGAACAGGCAGTTTATTTCACAGCATTAAAGCATTTTATTCACTATAACAAAGTAGAAATTGATTTAAGGAAAGTGACTTAAAATAAGTCACCAATATAAAATCAGGGAGTGATTTATGCTAACCAAACAGGGCCTAAGCAAAGAGTTTGTCATGTTGCCATCAGGTTTTCTTTATAGTTAATTTTATCGATTATAGATAAATGATGCATGCTTACAATAATGACAAAATTGATAGCCCCTTCATAGCTGCTAGTATTCAGAAAACAACAAGGCATGTCTAACAAAGCCCCAACCCAATAAAGATTTGTGGTGGTTAGAGTGCTAGACTATGCTTATCATATACTCAAATGCACTCATGTACTACTTTCCATGTCCTATATATTTGCGCACCTATAACACAAATCTCCTTATCTCTTGTCGTAGTCAACGGAGAAGTGCCAAACAATTTCTTGTCATGGTCAACGACTCAAGCATAACGATCTTTGCAGCCTAAATATACACATGAAAAATCATACCACGTCAGTAGAAATAATTTTAGTCATGTACCCTACCAAGTCATCGAGATTTTCCATAACAGATCTTCCCAAGGGACATTCTTTCATTTTTTTTTCCTTTTTCTAAAGAAAAGAGAGCGAGGAAAAGAGGCTATGGACGCACAAAGCCAAGCGGCAAGCCAGGAATCCAGAACCTTCCGTCTGTGGCGCCAAAAATCCAAAATATCCCCCAACAACACCACCGGAGGGCAGAACCGTCACCCGGCGACCTCCTCAAATAAAAATATCGTGCCGCCCGCTCGATCCCGTCCACCTCCAGGCTCCAGCCCGGCGGAAAAAAATATCTCCCGCGGCGCGCGACGGCCACTTGCGCCGCGCCACGTCACCGCGCAGCCGGGTCTCGGAATGTTCGGCCGCCGCTCACCTTTTGCCGGCTCGCCGTCGCCGCCGTAGATCGCTGGGGCCAGCGCGAGCAGGCCGGCAGGCCGCGGAGGCCGGGAGGAGAACGGCTGTGCGAAAGCGAGCTGCGCTTTCAGGTTGCGTGCAACGTCGGAGAGGGGCGCGCGTGTGTTTCGGACGCGAGCAAAACTCGTGGCGCGTGGACGTGATGGTGTCATGGTGTGTGCATTGAGAAAAGTAACGGCGCGGCGTGCTTTTGGTTTGGTGTTGGTGATTGTTTAGCCGATTTGGAACTAAGTGAAGTGGTTATGGTCTTTGTTTGGAACGTGCTACTTTGACCGTTAATTACGGTGTCAAACAGAATCAGTTTACAAAACTAACTTCAGAATCCCGCGCTAGTGACCCTGAAGAATCTAATGAGGCCGTTGACTGCGCGATTAGAGAATGGTTAATGTAGCATCACTGTAGCAAATCATCGATTAATTACCGTCATTAGATTCATCGCGAAAAGTTACACCCATCCCTAAAAAGTTTTGCAAATAGACTTCATTTAGTACTTCATGCATGCGAGATTTTCTTTTCGGAAAGTGTGCGTGCTAGTTTTGTAGATATCCAAACAATATATATTTATTATTTCTACGAGAACACGTGAGCATATCTAACTACTAAAATGCCTACTACGTATCTATAATCTTTTTATATCAGTAAAATCATCACGACGTTGATATCTTGTTACCAATGAACACATCAACACTTATTCTTGTAGTCCCTTTGTTCCAGAATATAGCTAAGTTTAGATTTTTCAAAGTTCATTTTTCTCAATTCAAATTATGTTAGTAGATTTATAACTATTAACATGTAACGTTTGTCTATTTAAAATAATTTTTTTTAGACATATTGGTGGTCAAAGTAAAAAAGTTTAACTTTGAAGGAAACCTAAACGTAGGGGGCGGTCTCTCTCTACACACACATCTTATCCTTGTACTTTCTCCATTCCAAATATAGCTACATTCAGACTTTTAAAAGTTAAATTGTTTCAGATTTTAACTACAAAAAGCAAAATAAACATAGAGACTAATACATAAAAATTAAGTTAGTAGATTTATCGTGAAAACCAACTACTATAACATGTTACCTTTTTTTATTTAAAATAATTTATTTTTAGAGATATTGGTGGTCAAAGTAAAAGAGTTTAACTGAAACGTAGCTATATTTTGGGTTGGAGGAGTAAGAATTTAGCTATAAAGATAATGACTTCGAGCAACTCAATTGGACCCTTTTAAGCACGCTCTACTCCAATTTAGGAGGTCCGCAAATCACACAGACCCGTTAAGCTTTCTATCTATTCTTTGGCATGGCACGGGAAGGTCCTTCGCCTTCCTCCCACATACCCACCCTGGCCCGGCGCACCACCTCCCCACCCCACCTACCCCACCCTGGATTTGTGCTTGCTACTGCCCAAATATGATCTGCAACGCCCTCCCACGCTGCTCCGCCGCCGGCACCTCCATCTTCCCGAGCTCCAAGCCTCCGACGGTCCTCCACCGGCCGTTCCTCCCTCCCTCCCTCCCGCCCTCCCCCGTCTGCAACACAACCTTTGCCTCAGAGTAGAGAGTACACTTGGCCCTCGGACTGGTTTAGTTGCAAAATTAAAAATTCCAAAACTATCACATTAAAAAGAAATTTTATGCATAGAGTATTAAATCTAGATGAAATAAAATCGAATTGCGTAGTTTGCTTGTAAATTGCGAGACGAATCTAATGAGCCTAATTAGGCTATGATTATACACTGAATTGCTACAGCGTACGTATGCTATTGACAAATTAATTAGTCTTAATAAATTCATCTCGTAGTATACGGAGGAGTCTGTAATTAGTTTTGTGATTATTTTATGTTTAATAATTCAAATATGCAAAGATTCTATTTGAAAAACTTCATACAAGCAACTAAATGAGACCCTGGTCCCCGGCCGTCGGCCGCCGCGGCGTGCAGCCAGGGAGGCATGGCTTGAGCTCTATCCTGGTGTTGGCGTGCATTGGCATAGGCAACGAGTTCGAGTCAAAAATGGTTTGGTTCAGCTGGCAATTCGCTTGATTCGGATGAGAATAAATCAATACAGGTAGAAATTTGCTCAGTTCACAATATTTGCATCTCCTCTGATTCAGGTTAGAGGGGGCAAAAAAATACCTTCGAGTCACGGCTGAACCTCAAGAGGACTCCAACGTTTTGAAATCGAGCAAAACAAAAAAGCCCGAAAGTGCATGTCGCACTTGCCGCTGATCACCGACTAGGAATTCAAGAGTTTTTCGTGCTAGGTGCGACATACATACCGCGCACGGACCTCGACACTGTCACCACCTACATGAAAGAGGTGCCTCCGAAGAGGCAACGCTGCCGTCCGCTACTCCCAGTCCCATCTTGACGAGCCAACGCGCTCCGTTCGAGCAGTACGGGATAAAGAAAATTAAATTATCTTCCCAGCGCGCCCGCGTTTGCGTGGGCCGAATCCAACTCGGCCCGATTTAGATAGGGCCGCGTCGCGCGTCTTCTCCTTAGTACTCGGATGAATTACGCTCCAGATTATTTTTAGGAGATTCTAATTTACAGTCACCCGTTCGGTCAATTTCTGACAACTACAGTCTTTCCCTTTTTTAGTACGCATGCATCCGCCCAGTTCATTCTATTTTCGAAAAAATATTTGCAGTTTTCTGACAAAAATTTTTTGGATAAACTTTTCAAAGAAATATTTGGAGAGAACAGGAAAATTTTGATGAGAAAAAATTCAAAGAGAAAATTTTGAGAAATAAATAAAACTTTGAAGGAAAAACTTTTGCATCCAACATAAAAAAAGTTTGGGAAAAATGTTTTATAAAAAAGTGCTCCGTGAAACTTTTGCAGTAAAATAATACGAAAAACTTTTGCAAAAAACTTTTCCTGCAAAAATAAAAGAAACTTTTACAAATATTTTGTGAAAAACTTTTGCATAAAAAGACGGAATAAAAAAATCCAAAACACTGCTCCACCTAAAGGTTGCCGTTGCTTCACCCTGGGGAGCGAGTCGCCGCCGCCGGTGGGAGCTCGCCCACCGCCGGTCCCTTGAGGAGTGCACCACCGCCGTCGCCGAGCTCGCCTGGAGGAGGTCGCCACTGCTGTACCCGAGGAGCGAACTGCTGCTAATGCGGACGAGTGCGCCACCGTGGCCAGGAGCTCTCCTGCTGCTCCGCTCCATCTGCAAGCTCAGGCGACCGCTTGCAGAGAAAAAGAGAAAGGGAAAAACGATGGGAACGATGCGCTCTGCCGCTCTGGATCTAGAAGACAGAGAATTGGAGGACCGCTAGTGGGATAAGAGATGTGAGTGGTAGGCCTCGCTATGTGACCACGGTTGGGTGAATCGACCGCAAGGAAGGCAAGTCGCGGGCGGCGGTAGAATTAGCATCTGGTTATTTTTGCTCTCGAGCGAGGAGTAAATGCTCGTCCAAATTCATGAAAAACTCGTTACTGCAGTTGGTAATTACTAAACCGAGTTTGAGGCTTGCTGATTTCATGCTTATGTTTTGGTTAAGATTCATCACAGTTTACAATTGGGCACTTGCTACCAGTGGCGGAGCTTGACCAAAGAATCAGGAGGGCAGTTTTTGTTAATCGAGCTTCTAAATTAATAAACAATGTCAAAGTTACTGTTTAACTTATGAAATTTTGCATGCAGAGGGCAGTGTCAAACTGTTTAATGAACTTCTTGCGTTGCGTCCTCAATTACACCTCACTTTTATTTACCTTTATGTTAATAAGGGTTTCTCTAACTTTGATTAAATTTATAGGAAAAAATCACTGGAATTTATAGCATCCAATTAATCAGTTTTATTAATTCTGTCATGAAATATATCGTGACGTACATTGCATGTATTTTGTATCACATATAGATATTAACGTTTTTTCTAAATTTCTATCAAAGTTTGAGCAGTGGGCCTTTTGGAAGGTAAAGTTTTTTTTGAATGAACCACACAAGATAGGACGTGTTTCATTAATATAGCAGGAAAGTACAAGGCTACGACCCTGGAAGGTCATAACTAGGAAAAAACAGAAAACAAAAATCACCCAATTAGATTGGGACGTCGACAAGGGAAACTCAACAACTCAACTCACTCAGTTGAATTGGGACATCAACATGGAAAACTCAACCACTCAATACGGAGGAACACACGACACAAAACCAAACCGTCGCGACCAACCACCTATCTACAGTGAAATATATTGTGGATGCAGAGGAATACCAAATTATGCTTATTTTTCTTTAAGTTGAAAAGAATCGATCAAGGGGTTTATTGTGTCAACAGCTGATACGCATGCAGTCGATCCTCTTTTTCAAAGAATTTTATGCATTCTTGTATAATTAAAACTAAGTAAAAGAGCTCAAAGGGAAAAAAACCGAGCTAGTGCTATTGTACTTTTTACTTCTACACTGCCTTATCCTTGCGGTCATTTCCATCTCCTTGCCGAGCCCCGCCGCCTGCACGCGCGTCCAGCGCGTCGACGCGCGCCGCGTGCGCCGCCTGCTCCGCCTCCGCCGCGCCGCCGGCGCCGTCGTCCGCGGCCGCGCCCTCCTCCTCGGCCCTGCCCACCTTCTCCATGGTCATGGCGCCGACGTCGGACGCGGCCCTGGCCACGGCGCCCACCGCCGCCGACACCCACGCGGCGCCGCGCGACGCGTAGGGGGACCCCGCCACGACCTCCCCCGCGGCGGCGAACGCGCCCCGGGCGCGCTCCGTGACCTGGAACCGCTCGTCCACGCCGCGCGCCGCGCCGCGGGCCGCCGCCGTGCCGACGCTGAACTTGTCGCTGAGCCCGAGCCGGCGGTCCAGGTACGCCACCCGCGACGTCGCCGACGACAGCAGCTGGTGGTGCCGCCCGTCGAAGGTCTGCGCGCGCCGCAGCGCGTCCTTGCTCAGCACGAAGCCCCTCGCCAGCATCGTGCTCACCACGTCCTCCGCCTTCCCCACCGCCGCCCCGGTCGTCGGCGTCCCCGGCGAGCTGTTCCCGGGCTTCAATTTTTGTCGCAAAGAAAAAAAAATGCTCATTTGGATTTGAAATCGTGCTTGATTCTAAGTTTCTAACAAAATCATGGAGCTAAGATCAAACGAAGATTGAAGAACATGGGCTCTTATCATTACTTCTGTGCTGGAGTAGGCTTCCGGAGGCAGCTCATAGTCTTCCACCGGTGTGATGTTCACAGGAACATCGCCACACATGCTTGATCCCTGCAAGAACACGAGGGCATTTCTGTTGGAATTCCGCCCGAACTCCGATCGCCGCCGCTCTGCTCGAACAGAGCTCCGCCGCGGGGGGGGTCGACGGTGAAGTCACCCCTCCGGCCACCACCGGCTCCGGTTCTTGCGCACAGCGGACGCGCCTCACGACCCTCAAGCTCACCGCACAGCTCACTCCACGATACAGCGCACGGACGCGACGGAATTCGAGCGGCGGGAGGTTGAAGATGAACAGTAACACGAGGAGAGTTTGCGCCCAAACGTACGGTGACGCACACCGCTCTTCAATTCACCTCGCAGGAGTACAATTGGAGTTACAGCGGAGCTTTATAGCCCGTCGGTCGCA
Source organism: Panicum virgatum (assembly GCF_016808335.1). Classification (NCBI taxonomy): domain Eukaryota; kingdom Viridiplantae; phylum Streptophyta; class Magnoliopsida; order Poales; family Poaceae; genus Panicum; species Panicum virgatum. The sequence continues at coordinate 38,168,775 of NC_053152.1, forward strand.
CCCACGACGCGCCCACTGCCCTAGAACTCCGCCATGCGCCCGCCAGCTTCGCCGTGCCGCGTACGACGCGCTCCGCCGTGCAGCTCCACGGGCCGAAGATGCCGCGCCCAATGCGGCTTGTTCAACAGCTTCAACGGCCACCGCCTTCCGCTGGATCAACTCCACTTCCTCCCTCCTGATTGCCCGCACGACCAGGTCTTCAACGATCGCCCGACGATCAACTCTGCGTGCACAGACACGCTCGGCTCGACCACGCCATGTCCTCGTGCACACACACGCTTGGCTCTTGCTGGCGCACCCAGCTCACGCGCGCATCACGGTCTGGCTCGTGCATAGCCCTCCGTGCTCGATGCACGCACACGCAGCGCACACACACTGAACAACACATGACGCCCGCGCGCACAGCCACGCGCTTGGCGTGCGCGCGCACACACACGAGCTCGCCGCCCGTGCCCGCACGTACGCGCACGGCCAGCTCGCCACCACCGCCAGCTGCGACTACCTCGCGCTGGGTTTATTGCTAATAATTTCAACACTGTAATTTGAAACCAAGAGAGGTTTGAAAAAAAATGGTGAATTCAAATTGAAAGATCGATGCTCATACGGAGAGGAGCAGAGCAGTGTCCGCTCCATGGAACTCCTTGAAGGTGACATAAGCTACCTGAGACGTCTCCGAGTCCCTGTAACGAGATTTTGAGCACAGAAGAAAAGGAAGCAATAGCAGGGAGCAGGAGAAAGGAATGAAAAAGGGATGAAGAAATTGAGCAAGGGGCGGACCTTCGCATCTCGACGTACTTGATCTCGCCGGAGAAGGAGAAGAACTCCTTCATGTTCTCCGCGGTTGCCGAGAGCGGTATGTTGGTCACCTTGATAGTTCTGACCTAAAGCAGAGAGCAAATCAAACTAGATCAATCAATCGGCTTCTACTAGGTGACTACTTGTCCAAACAAAAAAAAACGTTCAAATAACAGACTATCACTTTGAGAATCTGTTCTCCACACTGATTGACTAGCACGCACTGAACATGTTGAACATGGTTTACTGATGTTATATATTTGCCCAAGAAACAAATTCTTGTCTATCAATCTCTATGGTTTCCCAACTAGACGTGCAATAGTTCTGAAATCTGTACTAATAGGCAGCATGGTGCAGGGAGATGATGGATCCGGCTCACGTCCGAGACGTCGATGGTCCAATTGGGGGAAGTGCAGGATGATGGTGATGGTGGTGGTGGTGGTGAGATGCAAAACTCAGCAGGAGCCACTCCTATCCTCAGGCAGTAGCCGGGACCCAGCCGGACCTGCATTAGACATGCATGACGGTCAGCCACTTCTGAAGCTGAAGCTACTTGGTGAGAAATCAGCTGGGACGACTTATCCATTTTCAGTCAATCAGGGCTTAGTGGTTGAAGATTTGGATTTCACCGCATCATTTTCAAACTACATTCAATCGATCACACTTAGGGGTGTCAATTAGTGACCCTCTCAAGTGCACCTCCAACCCTCTTTAATTCAAAGTTTTGTACTATTTCTCTAAAATCATATCTTATTTTGAAAAATTAGTACAAAAATTTAAACTAAAGAGGGTTGAAAGTGTACCTAAGTTTACCAATTTGCACACCTAATCACACTGCGTGTAAATTCAGACATGGAGAAAAGGGTTTAAACCGATCCACGATGGACCAGCAGACAATGCGATGACGAAAACGGGCAGATGTTCAGACCGATCGATCGAGAAGAATCAAGATTCAAGAGAAGAAACCAATGCAAAAAAGAAGCCGCCGCAGCTTACAGCTGATGAAGATGACACATGCAGTGCCAGCATTCATCACTCACCGCCATGAACGCGCCGCCGCCGCCGCCGGAGCCGACCGGCTATCTAGCCACGGCGATGGGATCGATCGACCTGCAGCGACGAGCGTGCGAGGAACTCTCTGTGGTGAGTGAGTGGTGGGGACCCGCCTCACCGGCCGGCGTTCTTGTTCGCGTGGGAAGGGGACAGAAATAGCGAGTGCGAGCGCGAGTGGAGCAGCGGCAACTTCGGTTTCAGTCCAGAACCGGTCCTAGGCTCCTAGCTGGCAAATACCCTCTATCTATCTAGCCAATCTCGGCCCGGTACGATCCAACTGTGTCAAGGCTCAGGCCCAGGAAAAGTACGGCGGGCCCACTATGGCCCATATAGAAAAAGGAAAAAAAAAAGAGAGAAAACTTTGCTAAGAGTTCATCTTGTGTAAGTTCGGCTCGAATTTACCTAGTTTTGCCTATCCAAATTTAATTATTACCCCGGATGAGAAAACAGAGATACTGAAAAGCCGCGCGATGGCGATCAGACGGCCGAGCTAGATGCGCTCTCAGAGATGGCGTCACGAATATAGAGCACTCGATCATGTTCAGTGTGATGTAGTACTTTAGATTTTACTTTAAACTAGCATAATGCCTGTACGTTGCTACGAGTAATATAACATATACCTATATAATACTATCAACTTTATACTTGTTCACTCCGTGTATAGGCCGTGATGTAATTGTGCGAGGAAATAATTGTTCGGGTTCCGATTGTGATTCCGATTGATTTGTTCGAGTTCCGGTTAGAATTTCGATTGTTCGGATTCTGATTGATAGATTAAGGAATCATTGCTTGCTTTAGAAATAAATAGAGAGAAGACATAGAAATAGAGATTAGTACACGAGCACTTGTGATGGTTTTCTATTATTTGGACTGCTAATTCAGCTGAATGGATGCATTACATCGATCACCCATCCCTCCTATAGGAAAAAAATGGGGTGCGCCCCTCGCGCACGGACGCTCCCGTGCGCACCCTGCCGCAATGCGGTCGATCTCCAATCCAACGGTGAGCGCGCTGAACGGCTCGGCCTTCACACAAACGCGGCTCGGCTCCCTCAGATCGGCTTTCACACGCACCCTATCCGCGTTCTCGGCTCAATTTGCTACGACGCGACCTCGGCTCCCGCGTCAATTGAGCGATCGTGGGACGGAAGTTCCTCGTGGACTCATCTCGTACGGAAGGCGGCACCGGAGCCCTAGCTGCCGCGCAGGCCGCCGTAGTGCAGGCGCGCCCAGAAGCGGACGGCAGGAGGAGGATGACGCAAGGCTGCGGCGGCCGTCAGCAACGTACAGCAGCCATCCAGGAAGGTTGACGTCGCCGCGGTCAGGGCGGAAGGGTGTTGCCGCGAAGCCCTACCGGCCGGTGATCGTGTGGCAGCACGGCAACTTCATTTGAGGTCAACGTAGAACTTTGCTTGTGGGATCGTCCACCTGTCTGTTGCGGCGAGGTAGGCCACGAATCCCAGTTCGATCGTATGCATCTTGAGCACACATGCATCTCCTTTGCATTCATGCTAGACTAGTATAATTTTCTGGATGCATTCATGCTAGACTAGTATAATTTAGCATAGGTAACTAGTATAATCTAAACTGGTATTTTTATTGCATATAGGTGGAACTCCATCTGTGAATGATTAAGTTCAATAGGCTGCACCCCGATCATCATTTGCTAATTTCATTTGCTTTAGCACTCCATCTGTCAATGATTTAGTTGCTTTTGCTATTATGCAGGAGATATCAAGTATACCTCTCACCGTCGCTTCCATGGATCAACGAGCATCCTCCATGGATGGTGTTCGAGGCCCTAAAGACATTGCATCTTCTGCTTTCATGGAGGATCCACGTTCACTGCAAATTGTTGTTGTTGGTGGCGATGGTGGAGAAGAGGAACAACCAATAAGACAGATTGGGTCAATGGACAATGAAATACCTAATGAGGTAAAAAACAGAGACCACGGACGGGGATATGTTGAATATGTTGGAAGTATAATTGTGCTCCTTTTGATGTTAAGGAGCCTGTCATTTTTTATCAGTTTGACAGTTTATGAAATAATGTGAATCCTGATGCAACATCTCATGTCTTGCACTGTTCTTTGTTATAATGGATCTGCCATTTTTTCTTCACATGTTCAATGTAATTTGTATGGAAATATGACATTTCTGTTATATAGGATATCCCATTTTGAACTTGTCATCCATTTGAGTGAACAATATTATTCATATCCCTTGCAATGTTCTTGGGTCTTAAATTGAATCAACCAAAATAGAAACCTGTCATTGTATACAAACTGAACGACAAATATGTTGAAGAACAATCATATTTATTTTAGAATAATACCTCTTTTGTAATACATCCATACATTGTACAATTTGAGCCCTACACTATATACATCAGATTGTCAGCCTGCCTTATCCTGTCTGCAGTGACGAATCATGCAAAATTTAACTACATATAAATAACTAGCCACAATTTGCAGTCGTAACGTTGAACAAGGGCTACTTTGTCCTCAGACAGCTTGTGAATCGCCTTTTCTTCTTCGTTTGGTTCCTCAAGAGCATCATTGTCTTCCGATGGCTCCATGCTTGCCCCATCTTCTTCCAATAGCTTCTCTAGAGTAACAACATTATCCGATGGCTTGACACTCTCCTCATTTTCCTCCTATGGATTCCCAGGAGAAGCATTGATTTTGATGGCTCAAAACTTGCCTCTGCCTTGTCTTCCTCCGATGACTTCTGGGAAGTTACACCTTCAGGTACTCAATTGCGTCTCCAAGAATCGAAGCCCTGTCCATCTACCAGTTGCAAACAGAGACAGTCAGTTAATTGGCCAACCTGACTTCCATGTGAGGACCCAAGAGTAGGAATTGAAGAGGTACTGCATTTTTGCTATTCGAACATGCGCTTGCATTTCTTCAGCTGATAGGTGATCAATTAGATGCTTGAGTGCTGCATTATCTCCACTTTTTGTGGAACCAAACTGTATAAATGAAGTCTGGTTCCACCATGTATCCAAAAACCACTCACTCCATTTTGACCTCCTTACGAAGGAAACTCCTGCATGAGAAGTGTCATGGTGAATGATGACTATATAAAATATTGTGAAATCAGGATACCGGAAAACAGAGAAAACTGAAATGGCCATTCAAAATTTATATTTCTAAACATCATATTCTTCTGAATATGCATTATTGTCGGTGAGGAACACTCAAACTCGCATTAGTAAATGCAGTTTCAGACTCCATTATATTGACAGAGATGAGTTGACAATTTGGGATTATAAAGGTGCCTCTTTGGAGTTGGACATGATGAAATGTAGTGTGTCACAATAATTTGCTCTCAAAACAATTCTAATAAACAAAAAACACAAACTACTCACGTGTTAAGTCTCCCATACCAGCATTATTCACACCACTAAAATCTTCTGTCAGAATAAGATCAGGTGAGTCATCAAAATCACCATGTCCTATCACTGTGAACAAAATTCTCTCCTGCAAACCATGTAATGAAAAGAGAAAAGTATGTCAACATCAATAGACCTTATGAAGAGTATCAGTATGAAACCACTTTGGAATTTACTGGCTACTGAGTTAATCGGAATTTGTACCATGGTTACCTAAACTTGGAACCACATCAATCGACCTGGCCAATTCAGCAAACAGAGGTACTAAACAGAGGCAGCAAACAGAGGCCACGGACGGGGAGAGCGGCTGGATGGGGAGCCAGCAGCATCCGCTCCCAGCCGCGGGCGGGCCAGCGGTGGCTGGCCGGGACGCGGCCACGAGCGACGCGGGGCCGGGACGCCGGGAGGGGAGGAGGCGCCGTCGGGCGGAGTCGGTCGTGGTCGATGGGAGGGCGGCCGGCGGGGAGGCAGAAGTGGCAGGTTACGGGGAAGACGGCTCGGGCGCGTGGGAGCGGGGGCACCGCCGGGAGTGGGGGACGCGGCGGCTCCGGCGAAGGGATCCGCAGCGGGCGAGCGAGCGGGCGTTGGATTGGAGCGGAGCCAAGCCGAGCGATTGGAGCCGAGCGGGCCTCCTGCGTGGTTGCCGCGCCGAGGAGGAATCGAAACAGCGCAGGACCCTCGGATGCGAACCTGGGATGGGTGGCGACCATCGAGCGGGGGTGCGCACGGAGGCGTCCGTGCGCGAGGGGCGCACCCCATTTTTCCCCTCCTATAATAGTGCTAATAATTGCAGCAGTACTGGTCAAGTGAGCAGTAGCCGCCGCGCTGGTGGCCGTGCTCTCTGCACGTGTAGCGGCAGCCACGATCGTTACAGTTCTCCCAGTTGTAGGGAGGGAAGCACGGTCGACGGAACGGTGTCAACCGCGGCGGCCGTGGTGCCCGCGGCGGCCGGTGGCCGCACCACCGGCCAAAGCCTACACATACATGCATCACACTATAATTAGAAAAGATTAACATCGATCGTGCGGTTCAGCAGTAAAACCAACATTTGAAATGAATAATACAATCAAGATTCAAGAGTAAGTAATGGTTGGGCGGCGCGCCTACGTACATCCTTCGGTCTCGAGGGACTGCGAGGTAGATGCCATGGTCGCAACAAGAACCAGCAGGAACAAGGACACCGTCAGGTAGGCAAGCCTCTTCCTACCCATCCTGACGAGTGCCATGAGGGAGCAAGTTCTAACAGTACTCCTGCGAGGAGAAGAGGGTGTTGATCATCAAGGCTTGCTTGTTTTGTGTCTCGCAGGGTTTCAGGGTGTGTATGTTTTTTTTATATATAAGAAGGATACCTATATCCATCACTACTAATGCTTTTCATATCCGAGGGCTTTGCTATCTTCGTGTACTTCAATAATGAATAAAATGGGCTCGAAACAATAACGTGTACAAATCTATAGCCTTATGGTTCATATCCTCCCCCTATCCCACGCAACCGTTTGATATATCTCAAAGTTCGGATGTGGCATCTTTTGGAAGGAATTATTAAATTTGTGGGTATCCACTGAATACCTACACCAGAAAAAAAGTTTTGGACCCCTCCACGTTGATATCTCACGACCAGTGATCGTAATCTTCAGAAACTAGCATATCAGGTTTCCCTTTTACCTGCCTATTGCTTATTATAGATGGTAACCCATCAATGACTCTAGTGGTTTCTCCAGAGTCGAACTTGGCCCTTATATATTTTAGCTTAAAATTATAAATGTAATATAAGAGCTCGATTCTTATATTATCTAGACTAAATTTCACTAGTAGAAAACACGCCAAAGGTCCACTCCAAAAGTACCAGAATAAAGATGAACCGGTACCAATACTAGTATTGGTACCGATTCATCTTGGTACCGGTACTTTTGGGGTGGATGAGACCTATGGATGAGCCTTAGGTACCGGTTGGTAACACCAACCGATACCCAAGGCTCTCTATAGGTACCGGGTGGTAACTTTTACATTAGTACCGGGTGTTACCACCAACCGGTGCCTATGGATGAGCCTTAGGTACCGGTTGGTAACACCAACCGGTACCTTAAGAGTTACCAACCGGTAACTAAGGCTCATCCATGAGTTACTTCAAAAGGAAAATATCTATCTTCTCATCAAAAGTGATGTGTAGGCGAGATGGTAAGAAAGATACACGCGAGACAAGAGATTCTGTGCTCGAATCCTGCCCAACCACTTTTGCCAAAAAATACTAGCCATAGGCACCGGTTCTTTTACCCGGTGTTCATGACCGTGATTATTGGTCTCGGTTTCCGGGTACCGGTTAAAAAACCGGTACCTTAGCCCTTCACCAACCGGTGCCTATGAGCACTTTTCTAGTAGTGTTTTAAGGTCAGTCCCAACCCAGACTCTATTATTAGAGTCTAAGCCTCAAAGACTCCATCATAAGAAACTATATTTCCCAATGCAAAGTGTGTTATTTTGGTTTATATGGCCCACTTGTCCCTCTCACATTCATTCTTGATTTGCGTGAAGACTTGGAGTCTAAATAAGACTTGGAGTCTTCATTTCTCTCCCTCTCTCTTCCATAAATATACTGCCACATCAGCAAAACACAATAAATAGGAGGCTTAGACTCCATAGTAGAGTCTGGGTTGGGACTGCCCTAAGACCCTTTACCACCCATAATTACAGGAGAACCCTCTTTCATAATTTTTTCATTGAGTATATTGGGAGGAGGGGTGCTGCGGCAGATCCCTTTTCATCTCTCCCCATTATATGGGACCCACACTTAATCAGTGTTTCATCGATCTTCTTTTTTTCCCATTCTCTTTGTTCATGAGGACGACTCTCTACATTACCAGGCGTTCCACCTTCGTGACTACACGCTTGACGAGGCTAGAAGCCCCTTAAACTGTTCACATGGTCCCCCTTAAACTGTACACATAGTCATCACAAGCGAGGCAACCTCCACACGAAGCACTTGCTCCTTTGCTGGAGAACCATACCATTTTCCCTCTAGAATTGCCTTATCTAACCTGAGCAATGTGATGCAACACTAGGAATGACAATTTTACCCGCAGGTACCCGACCCGACGGGTGAAGGTATGAGTATGAAATTTTACCCGCATGTATGGGTATAGGTATAGAATTTCATCCGCGGGTAGAACTTTTTACCCGCGGTCCCCAACGGGTACCCGAAATACAAAAATAATCTAGTGAACCGATGTTTCAATTTGTCAATTTCTGAAAGTGATTTGGTTGGTTTAGCTCTTGGTGTGGTTTGTGTTCTCACTTTAAAGAAAAGCTTGAGGGTTATTCTTATTTTTCGATTAGTCAACTTCAAGTTGCAGCTTTAGGCCAAGAGTGCAGATTTAAAAGGGCCAAAGAAACTTGTCAAACTCATTAGTCCAATATACATATTGATTGTGAATTCAATAATTCGGACCATGAGAAAAAAGGAGTCTATGTTGCTGAGCTTGTATGGTCTTCTGAGGCTATACCTTATTCTTGTTCATCACTTAAGCCGATTCAAAAGAATCGGCAAGAAGAAGCTCGTTTTACTTTTGATGTTTCTAAGTGTGATCACATATTTGATGAATTGCATAGAAACGGAAACATAAAATTGTCTCATTTCATACCGCCGCTTGAGGACTTAAAAGAAGCCTGCATATTGCAAGTGGCATGATTCTTCTTCTCATGCAACCAATGATTGCAATGTTTTCCGTCGCCAGATACAATCGACCATTAATGAAGGACGATTGACTTTGCATGAAATGCAAGTTGACAAGGCACCATTCCCTGTACATACCATTGATCTGAACAACGTCAAGATACTCATTCAGCTGGAGAAAGCCGAAGGAACTAAAGGAAAGAATGTGATCATTGGTGAAGAAAGGCCGAAGAATGTCAATGACAATATTCTGGCCAGGGAAGTGGTGCTAGAAAAGACTCCAGATGGCAAGGAGTCATTGAAAATTACTTTGAAAGCTTCAAGACCCGGGGGAGGGGGGGGGGGCAAGCAAGTTCCTCGCAGAACTCGAGTCGGCCTATTACTCAGGCGCGACCGGTCAGACCGGTCATCCCTGGACCGACCCAAAACACTCAAGCCCAAACGCTCGGAAGTGGGTACTTGGAAGGTGAATGAATCAAAGGTGCAAGGAGGAGTTGTGAAGCAGAAGCTCATCTTTGATCAATTGCTTAACAAGTATGCAAAGGCCATTCCAAATATCGATCGTTAAAAAAGACACCAAGGGCACCTCTGCATCAAGGCAAACCTACATCTCCTAGAGGAGAAATCAGCAAGCGCAGAGGTGATGCCACCACCTTGTTCCCTCCTCAGAAGGTGTGTCCTACTATGCCATGGGCGCCGCCGGCATCAAATTCTTCTTTCCCAACATGGGAGCATGAAGGGATTTGGATGCAATGCTATCCGATGCTGCATCCACCATCTCACTCGAGGGGAGGAAACTTCAGAAGACCTGTGTTTGACAGGTTATCGCAACCGGTGCATGACCGATTGGGCTCTCACCAATCAGGTCTGAGGCAAAAGCCTACACCAGTCAGACCGGTCCAGAACCGGTTAGACCGGTCCCATTAGGGATCAGGTCAGTTTCATTCTCCAAGATAGGTGTACTGTGTCAAGGAGAAGAAAGAAGAGGTACAGTCCACTGTTGATTCAGAGAAGATCAAAGCTGATACTGTTGTGCAGATCGGCAACATCAAGGTGGATGTCAATGAGGCGGGCACAAGACCGATGGTTCTTGGTAAATCGGTCGATACTTCTGTTGAGAGGCCGATCATGGTTGATGATCATGAGGCTAGTAGCAGCATTACAACATCGAAGTACTTTCAACCAAGATGGTGTCCATCTGGGTTGACTGGTACTCAAAAGAGGAAGCTGCAGCGTCTACGATGCCAAGAGAAGAAGGGACAGGAGGCCAAAAAGCTGAAGGCTGGGCAATTTAACAAATGCAGGTCCATCATCCATCAGAGCAAGGTGTGGCGGGTCAAGTCAGCGGATCAGCCAGCAGGACCGGTCGGACTGCCCTTATCGCCTGATTTGACCAGTATAGCCGACCGGTCTGACTGCCCTGACTGTCAATTCGAGCTAGAAAGTTTGCAAACTGTCAGTGAGGAAAAAGGTAAGATACTTTAAAACAATGAGCATTAGGTCATCATGTTCAAAAGATAATGCAAGGGGGCACATCATGAACAAACCAGTCTGTATGCCATTGACACTAATCTGACCGGTTGGGCTGCTACTTCGGCTATTGAATTTTCATAACTTATTGAGGCAGAGGTTAGTAGTTGAAGAGCTTGTTGTTGGACATTTGCATAATCCAAGACATATTGGAAGACAAGGTGAAAACAAATCGGAAGGGTTCAAGAGTAAACTGGCCATCATCCAATCAAGATATTGCGGCGACCGATTGACTTTATAGCAATTCGGTCATTTATGCATCCACAACAGCTTACAAGTGTGAGAATGATTTTCAATTGGTGTTTTAAGAATTCACAGCCGAGGTAATATGTACTCAAGCTTGGCTCATTCACACAAGATGTATTAATGGCATGTAGAAGGATTGGAGTAAAGATATTGAGTAGAATGAAATGACATGGCCCATATACAATATCGCCCTTGAAAGCAAGACATGATTGGCGCAGGTACTTCTCGTTGTTTTAGTGCAGTTTTGGGTTTTGAGAGATATTTCTTGGTATGCAAACTTTACCAAGAAATACGAGGGCATATGTTGACACCGAAAATTGGCAAATATCGAGGTTTGCTGGACAGTCTGGGCGAACCGGTCAGACCGGTCATAGAAACCGGTCAGACCGGTCTAGGTAACATTGTCAAAATGCCAATTGGACTGCACCATTGCGTAGATCTCGTTGAGGCAATCGAAATGCAAATATAGAACGTCCAATTTAGATTCCGGATAAGGAAGTTATGCCTCCCGCAAGACCTGCACCCCGGTCTGACCGGTCAGACCGGTCCAAGGTGGTCAGACTGGTCTGAAATAGCCAATCCGAGTTAGGAGTTGTATTTTGATACTCGTAATGGGTACAGACCCCCGCACCCTATATATATGAAGGGCCATGACCGATCGAGGGTATCCCAATCGAATCAACACATTTATCCTTTATTTTTATCTCTAAACCCTAGCATTTCCAACCTCTTGCTGTTCTTCGCTTGTCTCTATGGCGTTCGAGGGCATTCTGGGTGTTCTGCCGACTCCAGGACAACTCTAGATCTGCGAGCTCCGACAGGGTCCCTCCCGAGCTTGCGGTTTTGGGTTTTCACGGCGTCTCTGCCTCAACCGGTCTGACCAGCCTGCGCAGGACGTCACTGGTGAGGATCGTTTGCGATCCGTGCGTCATAGCGCTTTTGTGCGTCATGCGCCGTGGGCTGTGGCGCCGACCCCTTGGGTCCAGAAACGGAAAACGTTTCCCCAGGGGTCTATTGTGAAATTCTTTCGCCCGAAGGGCCAAAAAACAAAAAAGGCGGCCAGATTTGTGTCAACACTCTGTTGTCAAACCAATTTGCATTTCCATGTGTGGTGTTAAACCTAACATCAACCAATTATGTTGGAGGCTGACTCTGTAGATCCTATTTAATTCTTGGCCTGAAACTGAGGTTACCCTATTTCCTTGGCCTGCTTGATTGGTCAGTATTTGTAATACTTTTAAGGAAACCTGTTATATCTGATACAATTAGTATTGGAGATTCATATGTCAGATTAAGTGACCTTCTATTCTGATGTCTATTTTAGCTTCTTTCTTTTTCATAGGAAACCTTCTCAGCAAGGGGTTAGGTTGGTTATGCTCGGTTCCTGGATGATTAGTAGTCATGTCGTTACTGTCACTGAAGATGATTGGGAGGATGCAGAGTGAGGTGTGCCGGCCTGACGTCTTTGTGTACACCGCACTTGTAAAGATAATGGAGCAGAGGGGGTATATGGATGGTTGCATCAAGGTGTAGAAGGAAATAGAGAGGATGGCATGGAGCGAGATATATATGTTGGCATATGCAACGATGGTTTGGGGGGGCTATGCAAGGCTGAGATAGTGGAGGAGGCAGCAAAATTGTTCAAGAAGATGAGTAGCAAGTGTTTACTTGTGTATAAGATAGTGTATGCATCACTTGTTGATGGGTATGTTTCCACTTGAAGGGTTGGGGATGGGCATAGGGTGTTGAAGGAGATGATTTATGCTGGATATCGGGCTGATCTGGAGATCTCTAACTCATTTCTTAGTGGTATGTGTAGCATGGGAATAGGGTGGATAAGACTCATAAGATGTTGGGCGCTACGTACCTACAAGATTATTTTGGACACTATATTAACCTCACAAATGAAAAAGTATGAATTGTTATAACATTCTATTTCTAGGTGATTCTTAGAAAATTGTATAAGAAGTTTTAAGTTTAAGGTATTGAAATGTTGGATACACTTTATTTCCATCATTTGTAACATGTATTTTTCCACTAAAATTTATGGCTTAGACAAAATGTCTATTACCTTTTTACCATACTTATTTTAAATTATTATTCCTTTTTTTTTCAAAATTATGTGCTTGTAGCACCCCACGGGTCTTTACCTACTAAAAAAAATGTCAACACAATCACCAACTAAACCTTTCTCTGAGTGCTCTATTAAAAAGACATGTCGCTCCTCTTTTTTCGTTCGTTCCTTTATAGTCTATATCTTTGTGATAACCGACAAGACTCGTGTGTGTATTACCTGCCCTCTTATACATGTACATCATTGGTTTGACATGCACTCGCCACATACCAAAAACATGACTAGCATACTTCTTCCATTGTTTCTGTTACATGAATAGCTGACTGTCACCCCTTCGTCAACTTACCATTAGTCTTTGAATTACCGCGTTTGACCGTCATCAGCAAATGGTAGAATGCTTGACCCAGAGTGTCCAACATCAGGATGTTGTCGATGGTTTGCGCTCCACTAATATAATGATTTTTTCAATTGTACAAATTAATGCCAGATGACTTAATAACCATTAGCCATTCCTAGAATTCTTGTAGTGATCAGACCCGGGTCCAGGGGCGTGTGGCTCGAGCGGCCGCATAGTATTTTTTGGGCCCTAAACTTTTGAAGCAGCCCATTAACCGGCTCCTTTCTACCTAGCCAGCTCAAATGTAAAGATGGGCGTGGTGCGGTTCGCTCCAGCGGATCGTTGAACCGATCCATTGAAACGATCCAAATGGGCTCCTACTCCAACCCACGAAGCGGCGTAGGGTCAGCGGATCGAAACAGGAAGAACCACTGGTTCGAGTGGTTCGATCCTGATCAGGGGAAGCTCACGTCCTTGGCGACACACAACGCAGCTACACCAGCAAGCCTGCACCTGATCTCGGCCTGCTCACTAATGTGTCGATGCGCCTGTGCGGCACCACCATACGGCGCATGGCGTCCACGATGCTCTTCTTCGAGGTCGCGTCTGGCGGGAGCATGTCCGCCACCATGCCAGTGAGGTCGGCGAGGTCCGGGATGTCGCTATTAACGTCCTTGTAATAGCAGTACTCAGTACTTGTAATCCACGTCCTTGGCGCGCTCAGTGATAGGCTCATGGGCCCATCTGCAGCTGCTTGGCCTCGTCATCCTGGCGTCTGGCCATTGTTGGTGACTTTACTAGCAGCAGTATCCTTAAGCCATGGGCTGCATCTTCATGCAGGTAGTATCAAAACAGCTACTTCAAGTCCCGCGATGATCTTCCATACTGGCCATCGGGGTCTTGCGGCTGTATGCTACTTGAAGCCCAACGTTGGATTACAGGAGCTTAAGCAATGGGTCGGAAGCAAGCCTATGGCCTGCTCGTGGAAGCAACCCGCCGCAAATGATTTGGATCGACCCACCATATCCACTGGTTCAAGTGGGTCATGCAGTTAGTATCAAATGGTTTACGCGGTGCCCTTATTCACGAATAATGGATCGACGGTCGCATCCGGTTCGCTCCATGGATGAACCACGCCCATCTTTACTCAAATGCAAATGGACGCACGCCCCTGCCGATGCGGCGCAGCAGCCGGCCAGCAGCCCCAGGGGCAGGCAGGAGGCAGCCGACAGCGGCTCAAGGATTCAGCAACTGCAACTCTTGAACTCTTCAGACTACGCAATTGACAGGGCTCAAGAAGGTAAGTAGATATTTTTTGTTCCCCAACTGTATTGATCTACGTGTACTTGTATCCTTTGAATCTTTAATGTATTAATTATAGCTTTTTTCTTTCATCTTTTGTGTTACAACGATCGATTGAAATCAAGTCTTTTGCAAATCAATCTAGAAAATATGATTACGGCAGTCAAAAGCGTAAAAAGAAATAAAGACTAGATGATTTAACTCAATTTCAGAAAGCAGCTATGGATAGATTTATTGTAAAAGAATCAAGTATTTTCTATCTATCGTTGATCAAGCTATTTCTTCACTTACAACGAGATTTGAGCAATATCAAGGTTACCAAAAAATATTTGGTTTCTTACTTACATCTGACAAATTATAGTCATAGGATCATCAGAGCCTAAAATCTTCTTATGAAAAGGCTGCCCTTTCAAGAGATGGAAAATCTGATATCGATGCGAATGAACCGTATGTTGAATTGAATTTCTTCAAGATTTCATTCAAAAGAAAATATGGGTCCTGCTGAGATATTAAAGTTTCTGAAGTGACATGATTGTTTTTTCAATGCAACTATTGCATATAGAGTTCTATGGACTGTTCCTGTGATTGTTGCTCGGCAGAACGAACCTTTTCTAAATTGAAGCTGCTGAAATCTTACTTGTGTTTTACAATGATATAGAAATGACAAAGATTTGGCCATGACAACACTTGAGAGTGACATGCTGGAGAAGATTGATTATGAGTCTACCATTGAAGATTTAATTTTAAGGAACACGATAAAAATGAAGCTGTTTAAAAGACTATACAATGAAGAATAAATAGGTACAATAATTCTTGATATGTTTCATGTCCTATATAATGTATTATATAATGTATAATAGTATGTTTAATATGTGATTGTTCCATTTCGCTAGTCTAGTAGACTTCACTTAGTGTTATGTGTTTTGTACAGGATCTCGATTTATGCCGACACGACCCTAGCGGTGACACGCAGTCTTCTGGGACCTATAAGTTGCACAGTAACGTACTGCATCTGACAATACCTGACTTGCGTTTGACGCAGCCTTGGTTCAATTATTTGAGTTTCACTGTTCATTCCTCGTGATAACAGCGGGGAGAAAAAATTTTCTATGCTATTAGAAATTATACCGATCCCATCTATGCCATCAGAAAATATACCTTCCTCATTAGTTTTAGTTTTTGATTCGTCACATGCCACTACCGTCATGTTTCAGTTAGATATCTATGTTTGTACCATTAGATGTTGTATAACAGTCGGACTATTTCACCCATGAAGCCATGACAGCTCCATTGGGGCCAGCAACTCGCCAATCACGCGTGGATGTGTCACACCACCGCACCTGCGCGCAAGCCGCTTCCACACCGTCCTCTCAGCAACGGGCCACAGTACACCCACGTAGTCTCTCGGCCTTGAGCGCCACCGCGGACCTTGCACCCTAGCTCTGCCACATTTTCGACCGGCGGGGACGACAGCACTGGGGGATTCGGGAGGCTGATGACGAGCTCTCAGTTCTGCACAGGTTGGCGAACGGCGAGCTTGATTGCGGCCGAGTCAAGGGCGCGCGCTGGGGTGGGCGGACAGGATCGACCGAGGGAGAAGGATTTAACGCCGCCGTAATTGTCCAACAGTAGTTAAAATGACGGTAATGGCATATAGGGGGGAAAAATTATATTTGATGGAAAAAAAAGATGCTATAATTTCTATTGCTATATAAGGAATCGATGAGTATAGATGGCAGATAAGCAATTTTCTCTAATAGCTGGTGCCTGTAGGTCCGGGCCGAGTCGTGTCTGGACTTTATGATTGTCTCGTTTGAAACTTGCAGAAACTCAAATTTTTAACACTAGAGTATTCGTGTGTTCTCTATGAAAAAACCGATTGAATAGTATACATGTGTAGTTTGCATCATATAAGTGGACACTATATCGGACGCTGTTGATCAGAAATATAGGTCAGCAGACATACGTGCCTCTGCAGATTGCTACCTATACCAAGGATGAGGTAGGTTGCTTGTCAGTGCAGTACGTGAGCACCATGTTTTTCTCAGATCAGCGCCTGGATCCATCCACCAATTTGACCATAGTAATTTCAGTTTCCTCCAACGTATCACCTTGATGCTCCAGCACTACAAATGCATGTGTAAAATACAATAGAAAAGTATCTAAATTGTATCAATTCAAGCCTTCCTTTGGGTGCCATATGAACATAGGTATTGAATTGACATGTAAAGTATAGGTGTCCTCCCAAAAAGATCCCTTCAGTTGATGATGGCCCTAGGTGCACCCAATTTAAATATGTGGCCTAGCATTCTGCCCGCTTCCATGGGTTTGACATGCATTTGCTGAACTGTGCGAGCATGCCTATCATGCATGCTACATTCTAGTTCTAGCTGGGTGAATTACAAAGACAGTGCTACCATACCAGTCTTGATGCTCCGTGCCGAGTTGCTTATTGACCTCAAGGAAGCTCAAGATCGATGCTAGCTGCTCACAGTTTATATGCCCACCACATGCTTAAAGCATTTCTATACTACTCCATCTTTAAGCCATGAAAAAGTGGAAAGAAGAAACAAAACTAATTGAGAACTACTCCCTCCATCTCATACATATTAAGTGGAAGGAAAGGGGAAAAAAACTTCATGAGAACTACTCCATCTGTCTCACTGGCTGACAATGAGTGTGTGTGTCTAACGGGTCTGCTCTTCCATTTGAAGGGTCGGTCTTTTCAGCTTCCTCCAACACCTCACCTTCTCTGCTTCATATTGTAGTTTATTTAAAAAACCCCAAACTCTCCAAAACCTTGTTCTGACTACTATATGAACTGAAATGATCCTTGTTCAATTTGGTAAATGATGAGACTCATATGAATATATACTACTTGCTGCCATGTACATCATGGGATTGGCGTGCCTTCACCCATGCTTATCTTGTGTTTATCAAATACCAAACTAGCCTGAATGCACCTGACCGCATTGTATGCATGCAAAAACCACCCAATTGGCGAGTATGCAATTTTCTCCGTTTCACGCACACACTCTGACTCCTTGTAAGCCAACCTTCTTCCCATAGTCATGCATATTTTTCACACTGCTGCTGCAAGCTTGCAACCTCACAGGACGACTAACAGGTACTCGGTGCTCGTTTGAATATATGTGGTTTCTTTTCTAGTTCTCTTTCAAAACGCATGTCTAGAATCAAATAACCTTTATCTTCATTACACATTGAGAGAATGACCTTTACATTATTTCGAAAACAAGATGATACAAAACTATATGTGATAAATTATGTGTGCAATTTGGGATCAAGCATGCTTTGCACTATAAAAATTCTAAATACAGAAGAATATTGCTTATGATTGCTTTGCCTCTTTTGCCAGGAGCCCACTCCATTGGTCTGTATTATTGCATATTATTGTTGGTACATCATACATTTTGCATGTATGCAGGATACTGAGGCAAGACAAGTCTCCACTGGCGTTCAGGCTTCTTCATTTTCGGGTAATGGGCCATCGCTCGGCAGCAAGGTTGACCAGTTCAACAGCATGTTGACCGCTTGGCCATGATAAGGCTGGCCACACTTTACCTGCCGCCCACCTTAGCTAGGATTACCAACCAAATATGGATGGTGGCTATGCTTCTCTCAATCCGTCTTGGCAAACTTGCTTTCTAATTTCATCATATTTGGCCTTTTCAGTTTCCACTAACAGCTCACCAATCTCTACTTATTATCTCACTTATCACTAGAAACTAGAAGGTAGCAACTCTTTCTCTGACCTCATCTTCCAGTTCCATACTCCATCTTCCATTCCAGTTCTATATATACTGCCTATTGTCTTGTCCATGAACATTATGAGTTTGGCATGCCTTATTGGCTGAAACCAAAACCATCACTAGCTTGCTGCTACTTCATACAACATGACCAGGAAGAGAGACTCGAGGAGCCATGCATCTGCTATGGTTCCTAAAATTTAATAAGTTTCCATACTTTTCCCAAGGAGCCACTGGCATGTGGGTCCCCAAAATCATTTTTTAGTGCCGTGTTAGTCCTTTGGTAAAACGGGACACAACTGGTTGCAAGCCTGCGTATAGCCCGTGCATCTCTCAAAGGGTGACAGGGCATGCGGTGGTGTTTAGCTTGAATTAGCTGAAAACTAAATGACTACCATACTACTACTTCCTACCTCTATATTATGATATCAATCAAATTTAACAACTTCAGAGCTGTTTTTCCTTCCAAAGGTCAACTGACCTATGGGTCCTCAGAATTACATTTTGATTACCATTAATCATTGGTGAGTAGAAACTATCTTGCTACTCCACACTACCAATCCATAAATACCGTAACCGCACCTATTTGTCTACACGTAACTCCACATGCTTGAAAATCTGAAGCTCCAAAAGTATTCATGATTTGAGTGCTCTACGAACAGAGGTGTGCCTCCTCTGTTTTCCACTAGTTCATTTGGATCTAACTGTTCTTTCTAACACTTATTAATTGTTTGTGCACATCATGGTTTCATTTGCTTTAGCTACCAACTGAAAATACGACTATCATCCTAGTACTTTCAGACTTTGTGCTTATTTTCTCACAAATTCTATCACTTTGATATCTATACATAACTTTCCAATGATTCACTGAATGCAGTGCAATGCAGTTATTTGTTTATCATAAGTAGAGCTATTGTAATATGTAGGTGCACACAGTTTAAAAAATATGATGACAATGCAGATACACACGTGAAGCTGTCAAGTCTCAACCTCGATCATTCATGACAAACTCTAATAGACTCACAGGCAACACATGTAAGTACATGGCTACATCTTGCTGAGTGGCCATTTTCATGTCTTTGTACTTCCCATCAAAAACAAAGTAACATGATCTTGATCAAGAACTTAGATCAAATGAATTTTGAACAAAGATCAAGCTGTCAAGGTGCAGTCATAAGGACAAGCACTATCAATGGCACACCATGATGCACAAAGCAAAAATAAACTTCAAATATCACACTTTCTCTTGAAAGTGCACACTAGTTTTCATTTCCATATATATTATATGTATATGTAAATCTGAAAATTACAATTGTATTCCATGTAAGATAACAAAATAAATCACAAATCTCTCATATAAAAATGTTTGATTTTTCCTCTCAAGCAACATAAAATTATATTGATGAGATTCGTGTAGGGTAAACAGTATGTAAGTGACTGGTTTTGCTAATAGAACAGGGCACTGGGATACTTTTGTATATCAGAATAACAATACAACGTGTTCAAGTCCATTGCCTCTTTGTTGGAAATGCTCAAAAGTGTGACTTGCAGGATGCAGTCCTAGTGCTTCTATTGTACCACTCTGGGGTTAAAGAGGAAGTCATAAAGAGAGCCTTGGCACCATACTGTAGTCTATATAACCAGATAGATCAAACTTTCTAGACTACAAATCAATACTAAGTTCAGCTTGCACCAACACCTTAACTTATCTCGAGATATAGCTTCAGCCAACATTTTTCTTATCTACTCAGTTCTCACTTGTCATTTTCAGATGACCGAAGTTTTGTGTACACATGAACTGCACCATCCCTCTATTTATAGGGGTCCATTACGGTTGCTGCAAGAGGAACGAAATTTAACTCCAAAATGAATTCCCGATCCAAACTGTGACCCATAGTTTTGGAAGAAAAAAAAACTTGTCACAGCTCTGTTGTGAGTAGTCAGTCACCCTTTGCAGTTCAATCATGCATATATTGTATGGTTTTCGTACTGGTCTCATCCTATATTGGTCAGACATCAACATTTAAGTGTTCAGCTAGCTCACACAAAACTTGCAGTTAGAAGCAGAATACTAGTGTGTACGTATATGTTTCTTTTATTTACCTTATGCGTGTGGTAGATAATCATATCTGGTAGACGGTCACTAATAATAAATCCTGTCATGCTCTTTGAAAGCTGTTTCATCTCCCACATATTGTCAAAGGTGCATAGTTAAAACATGGATCGATGAAGAGCCTAGGTATAAACAATTATTTTGACAATCTAAGTGACTTAGAAAACGGAAAAATTGGATCTATACCATTAAAACATCCCAAAGTTAGATATATACCATCATGACCCACATGTCATTAACTCATGTGAACCCCACATGTCAGTGAGATAACGATGGTATATATCTAACTTTGAGATCTTTTAATGGTACAGATCCAAATTTCCCGAAGAAAACCAGGAGCATCCCAAATTTTGACAATCGACATAAGCATTTACATGGTTTGTAGTCCATGTGAAGATATAACTTTTTCTCTCGACGTGTCTTCGTTAATTTTATGACATGTTACATAAAAATTCATATATGGAATATTATTTAGTGTCCATGCCACAATACACTAGGATTAGTCTAACTAACGAACTTGTTTCTATTACTACTTGCGCTACCGACTCTCTTGTTTTCGCGCTGATGCCCTCTGGAGCAACAAAGTGTGATTCATTTGCAATTTATTTGATACCTAGTATTTCCAAGATTATTTAACACATGCTTTGATACCATTTTCTTTCAGAAGGGTATCCGAGCAGCACCACTTTGATTTATTCCACAAAAAAAACAATTACATCCACTACACTTGCATATCACCCCATAAAAGCACTCGAAAAATCAACTACAATTTTCCAAAGAAGGTGTGCCCGGTTGGCCTGACTAATGGATCAATCAACTGATCAGAAACAAGAATGGAACAGCTTGTTAGTAGTATGCCCCCTTGGTGAGCCCCCAGCTGTGCAGGACGGTTCCGGCGACGTCGTAGAAGGCGAGATGCGCCTCTGTGTTGGTCAGCCGCAGCGACATGAATCCCTGCCCGTCGTAGAAGAACTCCAGCTTGTCGGTGTTGGGCGTGAAGATGCCACGCCATGCCTTAGAACCGCCGCCACTCGTCAGGTATTGAAGTGAACTGCAAACAAGTCATTTATTTATTTTCATCACGTTGAGAGAGAGAGAGAGAGAGAGAGAGAGAGAGAGAGAGAGAGAGAGAGTAGTGCCTACCTGTCCCTGCTGCTGATGTGCTCGAGGCAGTGATCATGACCGTTGATGTACAGATCAACCCCATTGGCCTGCATTGATTTCAATCATGGGGCAGAGAATTCATTTATTTTGCTAACAAATCACAATGGCACGACCTTTTTTTTTTGCGAAAAGGGAGAGTTCTATTAATTAAACTGGAGCGTTTACATCTTGAGCAACACAACGCTCAACGCAAGCAGGAAAACGACCGCGCCAGACTGCACTGTGGTTCAGACGCACAGCGAGCTGGGCCAGGTCATGAGCTAAAGCATTTGACTCTCTCCCTATCTGCTGGAACACTACCCTGGGTAGCCTTCGTGCCGCCTCTAGCGCCTCGTATATGATGAAGCCGAAAGCCGTCCTCTGAGCCTTCGGGTCAGCAAGGTATTTCACAATTGTGGAGCAGTCGGATTCCAAGACTGATGGCCTAGGAGTCCACTCTGCAGCCAGAACCAGACCTTCTCTGCAAGCCAGAGCTTCCACCTCCTCTGCTGACCCTGCACAAGAAACAACCTTCCATGCTGAAACCAGCACAGAGCCGTTGTGATCTCTAATGGCCATGCCAATACCTGCCTTTCCTGTCTGCTCAACATAGGCACCATCCACATTCACCTTGATCCAGCCCTCCTCCGGCAAGCACCACGGCCTCTTGGGCCGGGTGCTAGCTCCAACTACCTGAATCCTCAAGGGAACTGCTGCTTGTTTCCCTCTGTCGTCCGCCGCCCTGGCCTCATTGGGATTGTTCAGGGATTCCCAATAGGAGGTCAGGAAATTTACAGACTGCGTGCCTTGGATCCAACGGCCAGCGTGGACCCACTCATTGCGGATAAACCATGCTCGCCATAGGACAAGGATGAGGCGAGCTGCTTCCTCTTTATCAGCCATGCCAACCACGTGTAGAAGCCATTCTGAACCAGAGTAGCGCAGCAAGTGCTCCGCCGGCAACGTCCAGACAATTCTCATGTTCTCCCGCAGTGTCCTTGCATGTGGACAGAGCATCACTGCATGGTACTCCGTCTCCTCCGCCATCCCGCAGATGTCGCAGGTGTTAACACGCTCCAAATTCCTCCTCCTTTTGTTGGACTTAGTGGCAAGGCCCCCTTGAATCAGCTTCCAACCGAAGATGCGCACCTTGTGCGGGATCGGCAGTGCCCATAATTTCTTCCACACAGGCCGGCTACCATCCGGACTACTACTCGAGGCACCAATCTGAGACTCCAACTCCCGCAGATTCACTGCCAATTTGTACGCACTGCGGACCGAAAAGCAGCCCGACTTCTCCCAATGCCATGCAACGAGATCCTCCGATGGTCTCTATGGGAGTCTGATCTTCTTAATCACTTCCACATCATGGACATGGAAGTACCGATGAAGGACATCTTCTCGCCAGCACCTCGTCTCCCCGTCGATAAGTTGGTTCACCCACTTCAGTCTACATGGTCTTTTCTGTCCCTCAGGTTTTAGCGAGAATCCACGAGGTAACCAAGAGTGTCTCCATATTTTAACCTGCGTGCCGCTGCCCACACGCCAAATTGCACCTTTCTTGAGTAGTTCCAGCCCATGCATTATCGCCCTCCACGTTGGGGACACCTGCGTTGAGAATGCTGTATCCAGCAGGTCCCCATTAGGGAAGTATTTCGCCTTCATCAATTTAGCACACAAGCTCTCTGGAAACTCAATCAGTCTCCAAGCTTGCCTAGCCAAGAGAGCTTGGTTAAAGAGCTTGAAATCACGGAACCCCAGTCCTCCACGCCCTTTGCATCTGATAAACTTCTCCCAAGCAATCCAATGCGTCTTCCTGTGGCCATCGTCCTCCCCCCACCAGAATTTCCTGACAATGCGAGCGAGATCCTCACAGAGTGTATTTGAAAGCTGAAAAACACTCATGATATATGTGGGGATGGCTTGGGCAACTGACTTGATTAAGATCTCCTTTGCACCAGATGATAAGAACTTTTCCGACCAGGACGATATACGCTTTGCTAATCGATCTTTGATAGGTTGAAATCTTTCTGCTTTCTGTCTGCCATCCGGCGTTGGCAGACCAAGGTACTTTGCATCAAAATCAACGCGCACCACGCCTAAAATATGTCTGATCTGCTCCTGCACCTCCTCTTGCAAGGTTTCTCTGGCCAAGATGGAACACTTTGCCGGACTGAGAAGCTGCCCAGTGCCACTCTGAAACAGCTGCAATACTTGCTTGGTGCGACCAGCCTGCTCTGCATTCGCCCTGAAAAACAGCAAGGCGTCGTCTGCAAACAAGAGGTGAGAAATACCCGGAGCGTTACGACTGACCTTTAATTCCTCCACCCTGCCCAAACCAATTTCCTTCTGCAAAACCACCGACAAAGCATCAGCGACAAACAGGAATAAATACGGTGAAAGAGGATCTCCTTGGCGAAGTCCACGGGTTGGCTGGAAGGGCTCAGACAGAACCCCGTTGAAGCGAATAGAGTAGCGGACGGAGGACACACAAGCCATGATCCACCGCACCCACGTATCACTAAAACCAAGCTTCAGCATAGCTTTTTCCAAAAAACTCCAGTCTACCCGATCATAAGCCTTGGAAAGATCCAATTTAAACGCACAGAAATTTGTTCTCGCCGATTGAGAGTGTTGAATGGCATGCAGGCATTCAAAAGCAATCAAGGCATTATCCGTGATAAGCCTCCCAGGAATAAAAGCACTTTGATGGGGGGAAATAATATCCTGTAGTAGCGGCCGAAGGCGATTGACTAAGCATTTTGACACGACTTTATAGAGAACATTACATAAGCTAATGGGGCGAAAGTCGCTTAGGAATTCTGGGTGAGGTACTTTAGGAATTAAAACAATAGTAGTATCGTTTACCTCGTCGGGCATAATCCCGTCTGAAAAGAACTTCTTTACCGCCTTCACGATATCTTCCTTAATCAGCCCCCAATTACGTTGGAAAAACCTGGCCGGAAAGCCGTCCGGGCCTGGCGCCTTGAGCGGCCCAATTTGAAAAAGAGCGTCACCAATTTCCTTATCTGAAAACTCCTTGCACAGCACAGCATTTGTCTCCCCTGAAACGCGCTCATCCAATAGAGATATCAGAAACTCTGGATTAACATTATCATCTTTGGTGTACAGGGAGCCGAAAAAATCCGTGGCCATGGAAGCCATCTGGCTCGGGTCATCACACCATTGGCCATTGCATGCTTTCAGTCGGCGAATCCTGTTCTTTCTAGATCTCCATACAACCTTCTGATGGAAGAACTTAGTATTTTTGTCCCCCTCTCTTAGCCAAGATATCCTGGAACGCTGCAACCACATCATCTCTTCCCGATATAACATTTCATTCATCTCTCTTGCCACTTCCTTCGCTTGCTCCCTGCTGTCATCATCCATCCTACTCTGAAGATCTGAGAGCTGGCACCGCAGCTCTTCCAACTTCTTTCTCACTGAGCCAAACTTTTCTTTGCTCCAATCATGAAGGGAACGCATGACACCTCGCAGAGCGCTCGCCACCGAGCTCAGGTCTGATTTCGCCGGGGCATTATCCCATGAAGTCATGATCACGTCTCCAAGGGATTCCTCGCGTTCCCACATGATTTCATACCGTAGGATCTTTTGCGTCGTTCGTCCACTCACAACAGGCACAACCTTCAGGAGAACCGGACAGTGATCCGAGCATGGAGATGTCAGGTGTTCTACCTCTGCATGCTCAAACATGTCGGACCAGCTTGCAGTTGCCACAGCCCTGTCCAGCCTAACCCGCACATTCCTGTGCCCAGCCTGCTTGTTATCATAGGTCCAAGGAACCCCAGAGAAGCCCAGGTCAAACAGGTCACAAGTTGCTAGTGTATCTCTAAAAGCCTCCATCTGCCGCTCCCCTCTTTTTGTTTCTGAAAAATGTTCAAATTGCCACATAGCTTCGTTAAAATCCCCCACCACAATCCAGGGTTTATCAGAGCGGTATTTGATACGTTTCATGAGTTCCCACGTTAGGTGCCTATCTTCCACCCTTGGTTCTCCATAGATAAAGGTGATTCTCCAAGGCTGAGATGAAGGGCACTCCTGAACCGAAACATCAATGATTTTATTAGAGATAGTAATCAGGTCCACGAGCAGGGACTCCTCCCAGAACAAAGCAATACCACCACTTCTCCCCACACTACTCCTGGCCAAGCAGCCTTTTAAGCCCAGTCTCCATCGCAGCCCCTTCATTTGCTCCTCACTTTGCCTGGTTTCCGAGAGGAAGACCAGCTTGGGATTATAAGTCTGCACAAGTGCAGCAAGATCACGAACTGTCCGGGAGTTCCCCACCCCCCGGCAGTTCCATGCCAGCGCATTCATTGCTCCTGACGGGGTTCCTCATGAGCTCCCGTCAGGGGTGTTGCGTGTGAAGGGGTTCGTCCGCTGCAACTTGCAGGGGATTCACCAGACTTCCCACACGTCCTGCCAGCTCTCTCCTCGGTCAGCACATTTTCCTTTTTAATCTGCAAACCATTCGGGATCATCCCCGCCTCCGCAAGCTCCTGGATTGTCGCTGCAATATGGCCAGCTTTCTTGTTACGCTTTGGCTTCTCCAGATCTTTTGCTACACCACGGACGCCCAACGGAGATCTTTTGTCTCCAGCTAAGCTGCTCTTTGATGCTTTGCCCGTGGCCGATCTCTCCAGCATAGACGGATGATCTGTTGCCCCCGAATCCGAAGTGCCACTCGAACCCACATAGGAGTCTAGACCAGACACCTTTCCAGTTCCTGGTTCAGCTGGCTTATCATTCAGGTCGGGAATTATAGGGTCCACAGCCATGTTTTTCACCCCATCAACAATCTCTTCCGGCACAACGCTATCAACCTTGCCCTTTTCAGGAGATAGAACCAGATCCTCTTCCTCTACGAACATTCTTCTATTGTTCGTGGCGCCTTCCCCTCTCCGGCTGTTGGAGGAGAACGCTGCAGCCATCATACGCCTCTGCTGGTCGCCGCTGAAATTTAGGGCTCGTCTAGCACCTGCATCCTCCGCAGGGATAGTCATACTCCTACCTGTTCCCATCTTCTGTGGGGAGCACCTTAGTGCTTTACCAAAACGGACACCACCTGCCACCCGTTCCTCATCAGGGCATTCCTCCTGTGCATGTCCAATTCTGCCACATCCAAAACAGAAGTGTGGAATATTTTCATATTTGACCATGAAGACCATCACACCCGTGCCTTTTACTTTCTGTTCAATCGAGTGCATGATGGGTTTTGCTAGTGGAAAATCCACCTTTACCCTCTTATAATTCTGGACCGCCCTGCCAACTGCGATCACTTTCCCAAGCTTTGAGCCCAAGGCTCTTGCAAAACCATCAGTAATCATTGAGACTGGAATATCATAAATTCTCACCCATAACACAATGGAATCAATCACCACCTCCGACATACGCTGCGTGCCATTATAAGGCGCAAAAATCACAGCGTCCTTTTTGTGTTTCCATGGTCCTCCCTCCAAAACTCGCCTCCAAAGCTTTTCTGAGTCAAATTCAACCAGAAATCTATTGTCCCCAAGTTCCCTCACTGGAATAGGTTCTTTTTTGCCCCACATCGTACTCAATTCAGAAAACATCGCCCAAGTGGAAAAGGCTTTTCCAGAATAGTACCTGGCAATTGCTAGCCAACGTGGAGGCATTTGCGTTGCCTCCTCGTCATCCTCAAACGCGTACTCCTCGTCCTCCTCCGCATCCTCCTTCCCCTGGTTCCCGTGCACCAATACGATCTGCCGATCCAGATCAGTAACAGCCTGCATGTTCAGAACACCAAAACCCTCCTCCTTCCTAGAACCCAGCATCCCTGAATCACCCCGGGCGCCATTTGACGCGGTACGAGAACCGCTCGCATTGGATCTCGCAGCAGCCGTCTCCTCCCTCTGCGCCGAACTCGCCATGCCAGCTAAACCTGATCCCAGGATGAACTCAAGCAACGTCGTTGGCTTCAGGTGGGCAACTTCCTCACCGGAAATCCCTTTTCACCCCCCGCCTCCGACGTTGGAGAGGCAACCTAGGTTAAGCGACAGGAAGCCGGTGGCTGCAGAAGGCGCAGAAAGACCAAAACCCTAATGCAGGCCTGTGAATGCGTGAGAAACCGGATCACGATGGCCCCAAGTAGTAGCCCCCAAGGAACCAGAAACTCCACGGGAAAGATCTCAACGGAGTCCCGACGTAGTACGCCGCAACCCCAGATAGGACCGAATAAAACACGCCGCACACCGAGAACCCACCAGGGACTCGTTACGTTGCTTGCTAGGCAAGATCCTAGCGTCTGCCCGACGTCGCCGCCGGCAGTAGACCCCGATGGCCGGGGAAGCCTAGAGCACAGGGGCGCCGTCAACGCCGCCGCCGCCGGAACGCCCAATCGCCTGCTCCGTCATTTCCGGATCCGTCATTTGATACCGCTGAGGTGATAAAGTTCACAATGGCACGACCTTGATCGAGCAAACAATATATAAACTGGAAGATGATGTATATGACACCTATGAAATGCCGTGCATGAACACACCTTGAGGATTGGGAGAAGCTGCTGCACGAGCTCCTGGGTGTCACCGTGCTCGCTGACGCTCCTGATGGCGTGGTGGCCGACGACGATCTTCCATGTCGCCTTGGACCGCTTCAGCGCAGAGGCCAGATCCTGGCGATCCAGATGAACAAACGCTATGAACTTACTAGTCGAAACGATCGTCATACAGTTAATTTAAGCATGAATAATTTTGTGTTAATTGATCGCTAATGGCAAGAGCTAGCTGCATGTGGCATGTATATAGTAGTACCTTGAGAACGTTGGCGATGTAGGTCTCGCGAGGAGCAACTCCTCTCCAGTCGTACGTGCTGTCCTTAGGCTCATTCCAGTACTTGAGGACGAAGGGGTTCGTGTCGACGAAGAAGAAATCCGCAACCTCTATACAATTTTTTTTCAGAAAATAAATAAATTTAAGATAGTACATACATTGAAATGTCATTGAAATCTACAGATCCGCGTCAGCTTCTTTTTCCTCAATTTAGTTTGTCATCTATAAGCAATTTCGATGAGACGTACGGTTAGTTGATGTGTGCAACCTTTTTTGTGCTAACCTGCGTTAACTACAAAGGACTTCATGCAGATCCATCGGCTGTCGATGTTGCGAAGTACCGGGCTCAGCTGCGAAAGAGCGTCGCCTCTGTAGTCATGGTTGCCAAGAACTGCGTGACAGATCATGGGCCAAATTAGGGTTCTGAATACATTTGCTGGCTTCTGAAATACATTTGCTAGCTAGTATGGCTGGCCTTACTTGTGTACCAGGGCTTCTGGAGGCTCTTGGCGGTGTATATGTTGGTGAAAGACTCCTCAAAGGCCTTGTCATCGACACCAGTGAGACCATTCTTGTAGAAGTTGTCGCCGACACTGACAATGAAATCGATGTCCATCTTCTCCCCGATGATCCCCATCTGCACGTTAGTGTCCACTCAGTTATTAACAACCATTTAAAAAATATGAATTTAAAAACTTAACAGGATGGTGTTGGTACGAAAAGTGCATGTTGAGTATGCATATTATTCCAGGTCAGTTGGGTTATCATTCACAAAAGAGACACTTCGAGTCTTCGACCATAACAAGCGCTTTCGGTTGCAACTTCATCGAAAGATCAGAGATTCTCCCTCTACTCTTTAATAATGCATGACGCTTATGATCGATACGCGCCCGCGCGGTAATTAGAGCCTGTCCTAAACGTCATATATTAAAAAAAAATAAAGTGAGCATATACCTTTTGCAATACCAAACATGCGGTGTTGCTAACCTCCAAAGTCCACGGCAGGGGTACGTGCCCTGAACAGATGATATATGGCCACAACACACATGGACAGCACGTAAAGCATTTTATTATGTGATTTCGCTAATTAAAGTCAAATTAAAGTTCATGATACTTGAATGATGATCAAAAGATATAGCACATTCGATGTTGTTAGTTTACTATATTTTCTGTATTGCTGTCCACTTGTAAATTTTAATTGGCTCAGAGGCTGGAATCTCTCCCTTTTCTAAAAAAAAACTTGTAAATTTTACTTCGATGGACACAACAACAATCATGAAAGGAATTGAAAGGATCAAAGGAAAAAGCAATCGAGCGCATGCATAGTTGTTTACTCCCTTCATCCCTTGGCATACAAAATGTACCATTATTGAATGATGATAGAGCTCATCGTCAACATATGGGTAAGAAAAAAAAGGAAAAGAAAGAAATAAAAGTGGTCATGAACACGAGCATGGGGACACGAACGTGCACGAATACGGACCTGCTCAGCCACCAGGGATTGGTTGAATTGCCCTCGCCGGCCCCAGTCGCCGACGGCGAGCAAGGTGAGCGACCGGTCCTCCTTGCTGGGCGGGTGCTCCAGCTGCGGCAGCTCGGCGTCCGCAGCGACGACGAGCACAACGACGACGAGCAGCACTATCGTCGTCGGAGCCGCCATGACGACCGACCGAGAGTCCCCGGCCCGGTCGCCTCCGGTCCTCACCGTGGAAGCAGGCTCGCTAGCTCACGGCTGGCCAGCAAGCCGGCCGGTGGCCCGTGGCCGGAGAGATCGACGACACGAGGAGGAGGTCAAGAGGAGGGTACTCCGGACGAGTGTGTGCTGGCGCGTGTATTTGTAGGCCGTGCCGGAATAGGAGAGGAATAAAATTAGGGTCACAGCGTTGGGCACGCGCCGGAGAAAGAAACAGTTTCCGTTCTGGGCCTCCTCGGGAGTGGGGGAAGGCGTGGTTCATGTGTGGCTGCATGTGGGCCCGGGGTGGGTTGGTGGGAGTAGGCGCTAAAGGCCGCGCGTGATCAGCGTGCCTGCATGGCAGAATATCTATTTTTTTTAAGGAAAGCTATCAGCTTTAGGCAGCGCGGGTTTTGCCCTTTTACTGCTTTTGCATCTCGTACAGCCTGCATTCACCGTTGCTCTTGCTCACATGGACATGGACCGACATGCGAAAAAGTATCAGTAGTAGTATAGTATTGATTATTGGTACGTCTTTTGACATATAAAACAAGAATTTGGTAATACTTTGACGTGGGCAGAGCTAAAGGCAATCCAATCCATAGTGTCTATGGTAGTGTTTATAATGTCTTAGCGTGGATTCCTTTTAAAGTCATTCAATTTTTTTCATCTATCATATTTGTTTTCTATTTATTACGAAGACACCACCTCACCCCAATGCACAACTTGTAGTCTCTATAGTATATTGGTTTACATGTTAACACTGAATCTTACATGAGACCCATTGCTTCCACTCTCTCTCTCATTTATTGTGGTACCACATAAGCTAAAAGTCCTATGTGGCAGCATAACCATCCTACACGGAGGGTTTGAGATGCCCGAATAGAAACATTGAGGGTTTAGGGGCAATCAGTTTTCAAAGCAAGGCCTTATGGGTGCTCCTCCAAGATTTCGGATTTTCCTTTTTGCAGCCGTTGTCTCTCAAATGATTTTAAGTTCTGAATTCCTTACTACCCATTTTGTTGATGGATTAATGGAAGAAATTAGAACTGTTGTAGCGATTCAACGACCAAAGGATCTGGATACTGCTTGCTCCCGCGCCATTTTGCAGGAAGAGGTGCTGGCCCATTCTTCCAGAAGAGATGGTCGCCGTGTTGAGGGGAATTCTTTTGTGAGCTACTGCTTTACCTCTGCCCCCCTCCACCACCTCGGACGTTTCAGGTCCTTGTTGCTAAAGACAAGAACCCTGCTGTGACACACAACCGCCCTCCAGTTCCAGAGGTCATTCTCCTACTGAAGAGAGAATGGCAGCTTTGATGGTTTATAGAAAGGCAAAAGGTCTATGCTATAAGTGTGGGGAAAGATGGAGTCCATCTCACAAGTGTTCTACTGCAGTGCCATTACATCTAGTGGAAGAAATGTGGGCCTTGGTCAAGGAAGGTGAAATAGTGGACATGCAGTCCGTTCATTCTGATTCAGAAGAACACCTCATGGTCATCTCTAAGCATGCTTATGATTTATGAAGGGTCTGAGGGCAGCAAGCAGACCATCAGTCTAAGAGGGAAGATACATTGTCAGGAGGTCCTTATGCTGGTAGACTTGGGTAGTTTCTGTAGCTATGTTGGAAGTCACCTGATGCAATTATTTCCTCACCTGGAAAAATTACCAAATCCTGTACAAGTGCAAACAGATGAAGGAGAGCTCATGCCAATATCAGATTCCACAACGCTCTTGGTTATGTCAGGGTTAGACTTTTGTGACAAACCTAAAAGTTCTTCCTTTGAGGTGCTATGATATCATATCATATTGGGCATGGACTGGCTGGAACAGTTCAATCCTATGGAGGCTCACTGGTCAGAGAAGTGGCTCTCTTTTGCTTATAAAGGTGCTAAAGTGAAATTCCAGGGGGGTACTACCTAAGTTTCTACCTAAGTTGCTCCAGTGCTAATTGATTAGTAGGGAACAATTAGAAGAACTGATTAAAAAAAAGAAGCAGTGGAATAACTGTTGGAGTTTTCCATGCTATCTACCTGTGAATAGAAGGCCATATCTCCTCCTAAAATTAGTGCCATAGTTAAAGAGTTTGCTAGTCTGTTTGATGAACCTAAAGGTTTACCCCCTAGAAGAATGTATGATCATTCCATTCCTCTTCTTCCAGGAGATCAATCCTTCGGATTAAGTCCCTACACATGCAAACCAAAGAAGAAAAATGAGATTGAAGCACAAATCAAGAAAATGTTGCAGAATTGTATTATTTAGCGTAGTTCCAGTCCCTTTGCCTCTCCTGTGTTGCAAGTCAAGAAGAAGGATGGTGAATGAAGCCTATGTGTTGATTATAGATGGCTCCATGTTTATATCTTGAAAAACAAGTATCCCATGCCCATCATAGAGGAGTTGCTGGATGAATTGTTTGGGGCCACAGTGTTTTCCAAATTGGATCATAGATCTGGTTACCACCAAGTGTGCGTTCAAGAAGGAGATGAGTACAAAACTGTTTTTTGAACCCATATTGGTAATTTTGAATACAAATTCATGTCATTTAGGTTGACCGGGGCACTTGCTACTTTCAAAATATTCATGAATTATGTTCTGGCACCATTGCTTAGAAAATGTGTAGTTGTGTTTCTGGATGATGTGTTGATCTATAGCAAAAATATGGAGGAGCATGTTGAGCGCACCTCAGACAGGTGTTTCAATTGTTGAAGGCTCATGACTTGCATCTTAAAATGTCAAAGTGCACTTTTGCTCAGAACAAGCTAGTGGGGCATGTGGTCAATAAGGAAGGAGTAGCTACTGATCCTACAAAGGTAGTTACTTTTCAGAACTAGTCTATTCCTGCAACCGTCAAAGATGTTAGGAGCTCCTGGGGATGGCAGGGTACGACAAGAAATTTTTCCAAGGTTTTGGAACTATTAGCAAGCCACTAACAAATCTGTTAAAGAAAGGGCAACAATTTGTTTGGAAAAGTGATACACAAGCATCTTTTTTTGGCCTTGAAGCAAGCATTGACCTCTGCTTAGCCTTACTAGATTTCTCTATCCCCTTTATCATTGAAATAGATGGAAGTGATAAGGGTATACTGTCTTACATCAAGGTGAGCACCTTGCTTTCATTATCAAGGCAATTGGACCAAAAATCAGGGTTTATCAGCTTATAAAAAAAGAATGTTTTGCCATTTCTGTTAGCTGTGTATCAGTGGAGATCATATATACAACATGCTGTGTTTCAAATTAGGACTGATCAGAAAAGCTTGATACATCTAGATGAGCAGAGGCCTCCATGGAAACACAAAGCCAGACCAAGCTTATGGGCTTACAATTTAAGATTGTTTACAAGAGAGGATTGGAGAACAAGACAGCTAATGCGTTGTCTAGAAGACCAAATTTGTTGTCAGATTCTCAACCCTTGAAGATATTTGCTATTTCTCAAGCTAGTCCTGTCTTGTTGGAGCAGGTGGTGTCGGACTATACCAAAGACTACCAAGCTATCAAAATATTTGCAGCATTGTCTCTGGGTTCTAAAGTGGAAGGCCTTTCTCTTTCTAGTGACATAATCAACAGGTTCAAAGGGACAATATGGATTGGATCTAATTTGGAACTGCAACAACAAATTTTGTCCAATCTACACAGCAGTGCTTTGGGAGGGTGGGGGGGGGGACATTTAGGTTTTCCTGTTACCTATAATCACGTTAAGCAACTTTTTGCTTGGCCTAGATTGAAACCAACTCTGAAAGATTTTATAGCTCAGTGCATCACTTGTCAATAGGCTAAACCTGAGAGGGTGAAATACCTAGGTTTATCACTTCCACTTCCAGTTCTAGAACATAGTTGGTAGGTCCTATCTATGGATTTCATTGAAGGGCTGCCTCAGTCCAGATAATAAACTGTATATTGGTTGTGGTTGATAAATTTTTAAAGTATGCACATTTTGTTCCATGAGCTCATCCATTCACAGCCTCTACTGTAGCCAAGACATTCATGAGTAATATTTATAAGTTACATGGACTGCCATCTGCTATCATTTTTGATAGAGACATGGTGTTTACTAGTCATTGTTGTCAAGAGTTGTTCAAGTTAGTTGATACTCATATGAGGATTGCTTACCACCCACAATCTGATGGCCAAACTGAATGGGTAACCGTGTCCCAAACAATGGTCTCCGCATTTTGGTACAACACCTGTCGTTATTCTGCACATGGCCTATCTCCTTTTGAAGTATTGTATGGTCACCCTTCTAAACACTTTGGTGCTAACTTTTTTGAAAGATGATTGCATTGGTGAAGGAACATCTCCATCTGGCTCAACACAAAGATGAAAGCACAAGCAGAGAAGAAAAGAACAGACATATCCTTTGCGGGTGGGCGGGGGGGGGGGGGTATGGTTCTGAAATTACAACCTTATTTTCAAACATCTGTAGTAGCCAGAGCAAATTACAAGTTGGCATTCCGGTATTTTGGACCTTACAAGATCATCAGAAAAATCAATTACGTTGGCATTCCACTCTGTTCGGCTGGCTGGTGCTGGAGGCTGGTGCTGGTTTATTGTGAGAGAAAATTACTGCTGGCTGGCTGGTGCTGGTTTGGTGTGAGAGAAAAATACTGTTAGCTAGTGCTGGAGCAGGCCAGCAGAACAGGAGTAGGCTTATGAGCTTCAGTTATTACCCAGCTCTAGTTCAGTGCATCCTATCTTCCATGTCTCTCAGTTGAAGCCGGCCGTGGGAGTTGGAGTTCAGGTGAGCACTAAAATACTTGATTCTGTTGCTATTTTTTAGTTTCCTCTTGCGGTGCTGGACTGACATCTCTGTTTCAGAGCGGCCAAAGTAGTACCCCAGCTACTGGTGCAGTGGTCAGGGTGGCCAGCATCCATGTTAACATGGGAAGATGAACACACCGTCAAGGAGAACTTTCCAGCAGCACAATCTTGGGGACAAGATAGTTGTGAGGGGGGAGGGGTGGCGGGGGGAGATGTCAGCAGACTGAACATGGCGGCAACACAGCTTTCCATGGGCCAGTCAAGCAAGAGCTCAAATGGAGTTCATGGGCTAGAAAGGAGGAGCATGCACGTGACCAAGCCCAACCCAGGATACATCGGAGGACAATGGGTCTTCAAGTGAGGCCCAGCTATAGCTGCCATGTGTATATGTCTGTCTCGGTTCTTTTATCTTGCTTGGGAAGAAGTCAAGTTGTATGAACCTGTAGGTGTCGTCCGGTGAGTCGGCTACTGCGGCCGAGACCTTGTAACCCGACCGAATTATCCCCCATTCAACAAATCCTATCCACCATATTTCTCTATACATGCTCACATAGTTGTGGCTCCGCTGCAGTTTGCTGGGAGGAGATGTACAAACACAACACCTTCTACGTAACTGTCGTGATCAATGTTCAAAAAAGCGCTAGGCGGTATCTAGGCGGTGACCCACCGCCTAGGGATTAAGCGGGATTAGGCGTTTCAAGGCGTTTTTCTAGGCGGTACAATATAATACGTATACTTCACCATATACTCTAAAAAGAAAAGAAAAAATAAGGAACTAGTGGGCTTTGAATGGAAAAGAAAGATCCAAAACAGCCCAAATAGCCCGCCAGCCCACCTCCCCCACCTTATCTTCCACCCTTGACCCGTCGTCTCCCCATCACCTGGTTCGACGCGATGACACCTCCCCGTCGTCCTCGCCGCTTGGCCTTGCCTCCTCTGCCCCACCGCCCCTGCCTCCGCCGCCGCCGAGGTTCGTCCCCTGCCTCCTCCTCCTCCTCCTCCTCCTCCGCGCACCTGCCTCAACCTCCTCTGCCGCAGCCGCGCCAGTCCCCTGCCTCCTCCTCCGCCGCCGCGCCCGTCCCCTACCTCCTCCACCACTGCGCGACATCCCTGCCTCCTCCGCCGCTGCAGGCCTCCTCCTCCGCGCACCTTCCCCCAACCTCCTCCTCCGGCGCCACCCATCCTGACCTCCGCCGCCACCATGGGGTGCCTAGGGGACCACCTACCCCCCTAGGCCAGGCGGGACCCCTCCGCCCAGCACATAAGCGCGCTTAGGCGGCCGCGGAATGCCGCCTTTTTGAACATTGGTCGTGATCATGATAGTCTTGGGCATTACCTTCGGCCATGTGCCCTAACCCTCCTCGATGTTTCAACGCCAACGTACGCGTCTCTTCGCCTATCTAGCTCAAAATAGGTAAACATCATCGCCACTTGCCCACATATGTGGGTAGTTTTTAGAGCACCCACAGGATCGAGCGCCCGAGCCTGAATGTGCCTCCATAGCCATGCGCTTTCTTGAATTTGGGCCCCTCAATTTCAGTAACTTCATTTCTTGGCCGGTAGTGAATTAGTATCCAACAATTTTGCTCCGTGTTATAATCAGTTTTGGGCAAGTTTTACTTTAGACATGTTCCTGATTCAAAGGTAGATGTCATTTCGAGGCTAGATTCTTCTTTAGGCTGTGCTTCACCCTGTGGGTATTTGGAGTCGCATCTCTGATGGCGAGTGGCGGCATCATCGTCTCCACCACCTTTTGCCGCACCCTCGCTCGGGTCCTAACCCACCGGTTGTCTTGCCACCGCCACTAGCTGACATTACCCCTACAATCATGCTGCACTCTACCACCCAGCCTACAACTGCCGCCGGGCTTCCCTTTGCCCCCCTCGCTCTCTTTCCATGTTTGATGATCTTGATTTCCACTGGCAGACCCTCCTGCCCTAATCCTTAACCCAGCCTACAACTATCATGAGGTGGAAGATGAACAACATCAGTGGAGGGGTCACACCAGAGCGCTGGCTACAGCCCTTCTTCCCCATGTTCTACAACATCTGTGGAGGGGTCACAACCTTCTATGATGCGCTGGCTCCTAGTCGCACGTACAACTAGGAGTATTCCTGCAGCGCTTCTACCCCATGTTCATCCTTATCCCGCTGGCTTTGGGAGGCGGCATAGCAAAGTTAGGCAATACAGGTTTCTTGAGTATGCCATTTTAATTGGGTTTTCATCTCCCAGCGCTAGGTCCTGCCAACACATCGGGGAAAAAGCCTGGGTTATTACTTCATCAATCTCAAGATATGCAGATCCTAGCTATCTCTCCCGCTCAAAGAGTCAAAGTAAGGGTTGGATGTACGTGCACTTATAAAAGTGAGTGTGTATGCTTATATGTGAGCGTGTATCTGTGTATATATAAACACATTTCAATTTAGCACAAAACTCATGGCTGGAAACACAAGGACGAGCAACAAAACAAAATACTTGCTCCGCATTGATGGCCGAGGTATGAGGTTGGTTACAGCAGCGAACACTTCAATGCTGTACAAATGTAGGAAGATGAGTATCATGGCCGCTAGAGTCATACGCCTGTCACCGCTCCACTAGAGGTAGTTTCCAATTCCAGATGTAAATCAAGAAAATGTTTCATAATCTCAAAAAGATATAAGTATTATTATAGTCTTACCTCTTGAGTTTAATAAAGGCAAAGGTCGACCTATACATGCGTAATATGGATTTGTGTCCTCCAATCCTCAAGAGGCTGGAAGACACAAGGTCTCATAACAATATTGTTCCACTCATCAAAATGGAATTTAATTTGTACCTTTCTATGTTATCATACAACTCGGTGAAGAGTCAACACAAGTGTCATTGTTGATGCTCAATTGGAGTCACAAGTGTCATAACTTTATTGGAGCCTTGTAACAATCAGTAATTAAACATAGACATATACGATTAAAGAAAAGATAAACACCCTCATTAATAGAACTTCACCATATCGATGTATGTAGATGACCAATATTTCACTTCATGTAAACTGAAATCATGATCATGATCACCATGCAGGTGGCGGCACCCAATAGTAAGCCACATGAGGCATCAACCATGTATAAGAATCTGCGAATACGGATAGGTTCTCCTTTGTAATGAAATTGGCGACCAACTACATAGCCTAACCCTGCAGCACCTCCCGTGGAATATAGTGCACAAAAAACCTGAACAATGCATTAACTCAACTTAAGAATACTAGAATCTTGTCTATCTTTTGATTATTTTTAATTCAAATATTGACAATTAAAGAAAATTAAACCTTAACCTCGTTAATACATCCCATTAGTGTGATCATATCTTCTGATGATTTTATTGAGTCTATTAACGAACATTAAAGTCGTTGAATGCTTACAACATCAGTGAAGATGAGGAACCTCACAAAATTGACGCCTCCAATCCCTCTTCCTTGCACAGCAACAATCGCCGCCAGTGGAATTAACAGCAGTGTATAGGCACATCCAATGGTAGCAACAGAAAAGACATACCTAGATTTTGACAAACATAATTAAAGTAACTTGGTAGAGTAGACAGTTCAAATGACCATGATAGGGAGAAAAGATTTTATAACCTCCAATATTGGGCAATCTAAACCCCCTAAACAGATTGAGCATGAGATTCACTACTTTGTAATTGGGGATATTGTTGGGGAGGAAGGGAGGAACACAACGGTTAAGTTTGGGGTACACAGATCAATGCAGATTTTGGTAATGTAATAGTAGACTTCCTCACCTGTATGTGTAATTATCCTTGAAGGTGAAGTCATATGATGGTTGAAGTAATACATCATCAAAGTATACAGCGTCATGGTGAATTCATGCTGCTGCCAAGATGGCAAGGGAAGCTGCGAGAAGGCCGAGCATGATGAACTGAAGGACTAGTGTTGCCACACCGAGAGTTCGAGCTGGGAGGGTCATTCCTGCCTTTGATCTGAGATACTATGTACTTGAAATGCAATTTTGCTTTGTTTCCATAAGTATTTATATATACAAGTGCTCAGCATGCATGCCAGTTTGATTGATTGGAAATAACGAAAAGTTAGGTTCTCGGAAAGTACATCTACGAGGACCATAGATTTGGATGGAGTTGTTCCTTGTTTAGGTCGTCATGCAGCAAAGCTCAGAGGTGCGTCATAGTAACAGTAATATATTAACTTTTAATGCCTAGTGACCTTTTGGCAAGAAGGTCAAGGTACACAGCTCATGTTCGGTTCATTCATAAAAAAAATGTTACAAACAATGCCTCAAATTGTAAATGAAAGGGTGGATAGGGCACTATTTTGGATGTATGTTCGTTCTTGTAGATGTAAACGAATAGCTAGTAAACGCTAATGCAGAAATGAATGAAGAAATTGCACCGCAGCTCTTCAAACTTTTGTGAGTTCTACTCATTAAATTAGCTGCTTCATTTTGGTCCCAAGAACTTGAGTTTGTTTTCACCACACTTGGCTACTTAAGTATAGTACACATACATTCGATGATTAATACTTGTGTGTTGCTGTTTATGACCGTCAAACCACCTTTATGTACTTGCAACAAGTAACACCATAATCCATCCTAGTAGGTCAAATATTTTTATCTTTGACCAAAAATATCTTTAACAATAATTTGTTTCCAATAAAAATATCTTTAACGATATGATAGCTGGTGTCACAATTAATATATTAACATCACTTTTACGTTGCCAATGTTTTTTGATTCAATACTGCACAACACTACACATCACTGCTGCTTTGTAAACCTCATCACCGTCAGTTTCGATCGTCCTTGTTGGATTTAAGTCTATGGTGATGGGTCGGGCTATCACCGCCAGGTTTAGAACCGGTGGCGATGCTCATTTTAAAAAAAAATAAATAAAAAAACAGCCGCCGCGTGCCGCCCACTGAGCTGCTCCGTGACGCCCCGGCTCTGTGCCTCGCTCCATGTTGTCCATAGTGATATGGTTAAAAATGTTTGATTTGATGATGACACACCTAAAGTTGTTACATTTTGAGAGGGAGAGAGTACTTTATGCATCATTGTTAGGTTTCTGACACAAATCCAAAAAAGAACCAGCAATGGTAATCAGTTAAACCTTTTGTTTATAAACACTACCAATCTAGTATCAGCATGTGCACCACCAACACACTTCAAATGATTGATTAACTTACACTACTAGAAAACATGCCAAAGGTCCACCCAAAAATACTGGAATGAAGATGAACCGGTACCTATGCTAGTTTTGGGATCGATGGAACCTATGGATGAGCTTTAGGTACCGGTTAGGTACCGGGTGGTAACTTTTCCATTAGTACCGGATAGTACCACCAACCGGTGCCTATGGATGAGCCTAAGGTACCGGTTGGTAACACCAACCGGTGGGTCCTTCATAGGCTATTTCAAAAGAAAAATATATCTCTTTCTATCACATGTGTTGTGTAGATGAGATGGTAAGAGAGGTACGTGCGAGGCAAGAGATCGCTGGTTTGAATCCTAGCTACACCGTGTTAATATTTTTGTTTGACGAGAGCTTAGGCACCGGTTGTTTTACCCGATGCCTAAGGCCCAGACTTTTGGTCTCGGCTACGGTGTACCGGTTTGAAAAATCGGTACCCAAGGGCCTCAACAACCGGTACAATAAGCCTATTTTCCAGTAGTGTTATTAATTCCACAGAAGATACCATTCTCTCTTCTGCACACCACGCACATCGATCTTCACATTGTCACAGACGACACACAACAACAACAACACACACACACACCAACAACAACACACACACACACCAACTTTTTCCAGACAAACAGTTAATAAACAATAGCCTGATCTGATTTACCAATCACAGTGCTGTCTGCGGCCTAGCTTGTAGGCGATCTAGCCAGCTAGTGTTCATCATCATCTTCGGTCTTGCTGCTGTCATAGGTGTGCAGGACGTTGCCGGCGACGTCGTAGAAGACGAGGTGCGCCTCCGTCTTGCTCAGCTGCATCGACATGAACCCCTGCCCGTCGTAGATGAACTCGATCTTGTCCGAGGTGGTCTTGAACTTGCCTGCCCATGCCTTGGACCCACCGCCGCTCGTCATAAATTGCACAGGGCTGCAGTTTTCATTTTTTTCCCAGAAATTAAACAACAGTGAAAAAATACTATTTTTTGTCTCAAGAACAGAATAATGCAAAAACTTCAGTGTATGTGACGATGGTATTGGTATAGAGAGAGGTCACCTGTTCCTGCTGCTGATGTGCTGCAGGCAGTGGTCATGGCCGTTCACGTACATGTCAGCACCACGCGCCTGCATTGCATTACCATGGCGTACGCAACAAAAAAGTTTCAGAGTTCATCTTGCTGGATCAGGAGCTATAGTCCTAGCACTAGATCGACAGGCAAAACTAAGAGAGATGACGAAGTCTTGGCCAAAATATATGCCTCGAGGATGGGCCGGAGCAGCTGCTGGAGCTCGGTGGTGTTCCCATGCTCGCAGCCGCTGCTGATGGGGTGGTGGCCGACGACGATCTTCCAGGGCGCCTCGGATTGCGTCAGCGCGTCGTCCAGATCCTTTGAAAATTTAACAGAAAAGTTGGTTGCACATGAGATCAAAGATTCAGATATCGTATCGGATAACATGCAGAAAGCAGCATCTACCTTGAGGAGGGTTTCGATGTAGGTGTCGCGAGGAGCTACGTTTCTCCAATCGTACTTGCTGCTGTTCCAGTACTTGAGGTAGAACGGCGACGTGTCGACGAGGAAGAAGTCCGCGATTTCTTTTCGACGAAGAACAAATATATACCGGAACGTAGAAAAATGTCAAAGAATGTTCCATGATTTTGTGTAAAACATCAAAGCTGCAAACTTTTGATGATAAGACAGTTATCGTTGCAAAATTTAAGTGTACACTTCTAGGTGTCCTAATCTTAATTAAGTTCGGGATGTGTACACTTAGGCACCGATGAGCTGCATCGTCTGCATGCTCACCTGAGTTGACGATGAAGGACTTGGCAATGGCGAGGTACCGGCTGTCCACTTCGCGGATGGCAGGGTCCTGCTGCGCCAGCGCGTTGCCGGTGTAGTCATGATTGCCAAGGACTGACAAATAAAGCATGTCACAGAACAGGATCAGCACTCTTGCTTTTTTATTAACTAAGAAGATACCGAGCGACGTCATCGATCAAGTCTTGCAATCATCTGACCTCTGAGGGCATGCACAATAGTAATGTGTGTGATCGAGTAACATGTAATGCAGAGTGCATTACCAATGTACCAAGGCTTCTGGAGGCTCTGGGCGGTGTAGATGTTGGTGAAGCACTCCTTGAAGAGTGGGTCGCTGGTGTTGGCGATGCCGTCGTCGTAGATGTTGTCGCCGGTGGAGATGACGAAGTCGATGTCCAGTTTCTCCCCCACCACTCCCATCTGCAGGCACATGCATGTACACACACAGAGGAGCAGATCGCTTTGAAATCAAGAATGCATTATCAGCTGCCGTCGTTAATTATTATTAGTTGAAGTTGATGTTTGTGAAGCAAATTCACTTGAATTTGCATGCTTTTCACATCTAAATCATTCAATCAAGTGTTCAACACATGGATATGTCCTGTAACATTACTTGTTGGCTG
Organism: Panicum virgatum; assembly: GCF_016808335.1. NCBI lineage: Eukaryota > Viridiplantae > Streptophyta > Magnoliopsida > Poales > Poaceae > Panicum > Panicum virgatum. The sequence continues at coordinate 38,211,057 of NC_053152.1, forward strand.
GGAAACAATTATTGGGGCCTGGCTCATTTGTAACCGTTCCAACAGAAGAACAGTGCCATCATACTCAAGCCAGCTAACGATGTGATAATGACTGACGCCTCCACTTTCGGCTACTAATGAACGGAGAGACATGACCGTACCACATATAGCTGCAAGTACTCGATCTCTACCAGTTCACATGGATAATTTTTTGGATATATTTGGAGATCTCCGGGACCGAAAGTAAAGCCCGTGGATATATTATTACCGGATAATTTTCTACGAGTTCACATGGTTTGATTCAAAGAGGATCATCTCGTGCAACTATGAATGGTAGTAACGAACCTCCAAATTAAAGCGTCGTTGAAAAAATAATGTAAATAGTGTTCATCATAAATTTGCCTATTTCTGGTCCCTGCTCCATGGACTAGGTGTGCGGTAAGGCCATGAGGTCCACTGCTTGGCCATGAAGGAGGCCGGTCTAATAGGTCATGGCATGAATGCTAAGGGTGCTATCCAGGTTAGCCATTCCTCATCAGCATCACGCTAAGTTTTTTTTTGCTTGCCCAGCACTCAATTTAGTACAACTAATTAAAAAATACTGCCTGTAGAGCCCAAATGAACTGTACATGTAATTTCGACATTCTGTTCCTTGATCAACGTCGGTTATTATACTACCGTGCCAATTTTATACTGTTACTGATTAGTGAATGGATCGATCGTAACAGTTTTTTTTTGTGTGTGTTACCTGCTCGGCAACCAGGGTCTGGTTGTACTGCCCGCGCCGCCCCCAGTCGCCGACGGCAAGGATGTTGAGCGACCCCTCGGTCTTGGGCGGGTGCTCCACCCGCGTCAGTTCGGCCGCCACCGGCGCAAGCAGCGACGCCGCCGCAGCCACAACAACGGCGAGCAGGATCCCAACTACTCGAGCCATTGCAGAGCACTGAGCACCTCCGGCGACTGCTCGAGGAAGAAGAAGAAGAAAAATTAAGAGAAGGAGCTCACGGGATGGCGAGGCGCTCGCTCTCGATTGTTTGTGTGTCCAAGCATGGCGAGCTCGCTTGAATTTATAGGCTCGTTGGCGCCAAGCCTGCAATGATTTTGAGAGCCATGGATGGGTGGCCGTTGATCGGTTAATGTGCGGCTGCGCGTGGGCCCGGCCGGGGCGTCGGTCAGGGATTATGATCATATATGTATAGCGTGTGATGGCCGGGATCAGGCTAGCTGCTGGTGGCCACTGCCATGTGTACCGGCCGTGTACGGTGCCAGGCTTTGAACTAGGGTTGGTGCGTGTGGAACATGCATGGAGTCCTCTCCCATGCTAGCTAGGCAAGAACATAGCGTGGTTTTAATTGCTTTTCCGGTGAGTGACAATTGTAACCAACGCCGTTCCTGTTGCCATTTTTGGTTATCAGCTCGGGCACGTCTGGAAGGAAAGGAACAGCCAGGTTTCCGTATGTGTTAGGTACGGTGCTGGCCAACATAATAAGATAATGTACCGGGTATCGTGCTCATCTACTTAATTTGCCGTGTATTTTCTGACAAGATCTTCGTCTGAGGTTTTTCTCACTATACAAGATTTGTTGCCCGTTTTAGTGCTGTTTATGAATTGCTTTCTTGAGCGGACGACAGTTTTTTAGCTAAAATTAATGTAATTTGTACACTCCCCTACTATTTTAGTACCAAATTAACAACTTTACTAATTATTGCTAACAAAAATATTTCCTATATATGGTTCTAGACTTCTAGTAGTTAGTTATCCAAATATGCTAGAAAAGAGAAATTGTTGGTCACGTGAAAACAAACTGTTGGAAAATGTTAATAAGCTGTGCATGCAATTATTAAGTTTTCATTTCATCCTAGCCTATGATACCTATCTTGGCTTAGGCTAGCGGTTGTAAATAAAAGCGTTGAGTCACGCATTGATTTTCTCATTGATAGATCGAGAGAAGTACACATATATGCAGATAATAGTGTACACGAGTTGCAAAGCAAACAACGTACAACAAAACAATCTTGGGTGATCAAGCTGTATGTACAACCGGCCGGGTTGATATGTGTACGTGTTGGATAATCCCGTGCTGTTGCCGGACACTCGTACGCCGTTGTAATAGCGTGGCTTGCGGAACGAGTGCACGCGGCTACGAGACCCTCTCTGTGGTTGTTACTTGTGTGCTTCTGGAGGCAAAGGTCCTTTCTAAGGGGGTACAAGAAGATCTAGCCATAAATTTTATCAGAGACGAATAGGGCTGGACCAAACGCTTGTAGCTTGATAGCTCGCTCGATTTGGTGCAATCTACTAATGATCTGAGCAGAACATTTTGCTCGTTAGTATAATGAGCCAGCTCGCCCACCCAGGAGGCCAACATTATAGCCCAACCACTACTCCAGTGCGCAATCACTGCCAGTTGAAAATAGCCATCGCTACCACCTTTTGGGGTGTGTCTGGGGCAGGGGGGTTGGTTTTAACTCGACGGTGATGGAGGGGGCCATCACTGCCGATTCCAGAATAGACGGTGTTGCCCCATCGCAAAACAAAAAAGAAGGGAAAAATAGGCTGCGTGCGCCCTCGCCATCGACACCCTTGCTCCGCAACGCCGCTACTCTGTGCGCTCACCGGCACAGTCCCGCTCCTCGCTACGCGTGCCGCTCGCCGATGCGGCCCCGCTCCTGCTAGCGGCCTGCCACTCACTGGGGCAGCCTCGCTCCTCCTCGCTGCACGCCCCTCACCAGCGCGGTCTAGCTCCTCCCCGCATCGCACCGCCTCCGCGAGCTGCAGGGAGGTGAGGGCGGAGGAGTAGGAGCTCGGGGAGAGAGGCGGCGGCGGAGGAGGATGGGTGGAGGTGAGGAGCAGCAGAAAGATAAGGTGAATGGGGAGATGTGGATAAGGATATATAGGTTAGGGAGGGAGAGAAAAATATAAGAGGTCAACACCGCCAGTTCACAATACGACCCGGCAGTAATAGCTCGAACCGGCAGTGATAGACTATCACCATCGGTTGATTGGGCGTTTGCAATGAACTAGTAGTGAACAACTCCATTTAACTCTTGAACTCCTGAATCCTGTAGTCCATCAAGCTGCTAGGCACTTTAACCCTCCCTCTAGTCGCAGCGTCACCCATCCCTCTTCCCTAAATCATTCAACTCCCTCACTCACTCCGCAGCCACCTCTCTCACACTCGCCCTCCTCTCTCTCTCTCAGCAGGCATTCCTGGTGGCGGCGCTGGTGCTGGGCCATGCCTAACAGGCGGACCATGGGGAGGAGGCTGGCGGGCTCGGGGACAGTGACGCGGGCGGCAAGCAAGCGGAGCCACGCTGCCGTGGGGCGAGGGCAGGCAGATCTGGCGGTGGTGCGGTCGTGGCAGGCAGATTAGGTGGCGGCACGGTTGCGGCGGCGACGCGTTCGAAGCAGGCAGATCCGGATGCAACGCATTCGAGGCCGGCGCCGTGCCGAGCGGGAGCACAGAGTGGGGTCGCGGCGCGGCGGCAGCTGTGTTGAGCAGGAGCACGACGCGAAGGCCCAATGTGGGGGCCCAGCGGTGGCCTCGAGCGGGGCGCAGTGTGGCGGCTCAACGCAAGCTGTGGCGGCGTGGGAGCCCCCGAATCCGGCCGGCAGCGTGATGGGCTCAGCGGGCTAGCAGGTTTTTTCCTTTTTTATTTTTTTCCATTAACCGAGGTGGGCAACAAAAACCGCCTTGAGAAATCATCTATTTACCGCGACCCTAGGTCCGAGGCGGTTGGTGTTGACCGTCTTGGTTAATATAGTTTTTGACCGCCTCAGAAAATAGTTATTGTAGTAGTGCATAAAACAATAAAAAAGAAAAAAATAGGCTCCGTGTGCCCTCGCCGTCAATGCCCTTGCTCCGCATCTCCGCTACTTTGTGCGCTGGCCAGCATAGCCCCGCTCCTCCTCGCTACGTGCTGCTCGCCGGTGTGGCCCTGCTCCTTCTTGCAGCGTGCCGCTCGCTGGGGCAGCCTCGCTCCTCCTCATTGCGCACCCCTCACTGGTGCGGTGTTGCTCCTCCCTGCGTCGCACTGCCGCCGCAAGCCACAGAGAGGTGAGGGCAGCGGGGGAGGAGGACGGGTGGAGGTGAGGAGCAGCAGAAAGGTAAGACGACTGGGGAGATGTGGATAAGGATAGGTGAGGGAGGGAGAGAAAAATATCATAAGGTCAACACCGCCAGTTCACAATATGACCCGGCGGTGATAGTGTGCTATCACAACTGGGTGGTATTATGAACAAGTGGTGATGGCAACAAGCCTATCACCACCAGTTCTTAATACAACTTGACGCCCGAACCGGCAGTGATAGACTATCACCGTTGGTTGATAGGGTGTTTGCAATGAACCAATCTGTAGTAGTGAACAACTCCATTTACCTGTTGAACTCCTCAATGCTATAGTCCATCAAGCTGCTAGGCACTTTAACCCTCCCTCCCATTGCAGCGTCGCCCACCCCCCTTTCCCTCTTGATCCCATCTATCGCTCCTCCTCTCAAGCCTCAAGATCCCGTCGCCCCTCACCGGCTCACCCCCTCCCCCATCCTGGACTGCGCACTAGGGGTGCCGACGCCAGGGACTGTCAATGCGATCGAACAAGACGATGTGGCAATAGATCTAGACGAGGAACACCATTAGGCTGCCGAATGCCGATGAGCACGAGGTCGTTGTCGTGCTCGCCACTAGTCTCCAGGCGCTCGAGCAGGGCCCGGGTATCCTTGGTGTCGAGCGTGATGCCACCCGCAAACTGCGCGAGCACTGATCACATGCCCACGTTGTGCGGCCGTCCACTTGGTACGGTCACAGCCATAGCGTCGCGCGCCATGCGAGTGCGAAGACCAGCCCTGCGAGCTCCCGCGCATCGATGGACGCCACGACCACGACCTTCGGCAGCGCCTACACCACCGTTGCGACGGACCCCATCATGACCCGGAGATCGGAGACAGCCATCTCTGTTCATGTCAATTCATTCTGACTCACGAGCTAGAACGAGCCGAGCCGAGCTAGCTTTTTTTGCTCGTTTAATTAACAAGCCGAACCGTGAAACTAAAAAAATGAGAGCTCGTGTACAAGAGGCAGCGGAGGGAAATCTATCTTAATTTTGTGGCAGCAAGCCACAGTTTACTTAAGCTACTAATACCTGAGTAGTAGTTGTGACAAATTTAATCCTATTTAACGAAGCCTAAGACGCTAGGCCCCTGTACGTGCCAAGGGCGCTGGCTTGACCACCCGGCCCAAAAGGTCAGGGCACCAAAGACCACCATGCTTTTGTCTTTATATAAGCTGATCCAGCTTAAGTCTCTGGCCGGTCTCAATAAGAGTTTTATGTAGGGTTCACTACTAAAAAAACGGTCAAAGGTACAGACCAAAGGTAGCTGCAACAGCAGCTGGTAACTTTGGCCTGGACCGGGCATAAGGAAGAGATATTGGTACCGGGTCATGGCACGACTCGGTGCCAACACTAGAGCACAGACACCGGGTGGTACTTCCAACCGGTACCAAATGACGACGGCGTCAAAGGCACTGGTTCGTGGCATCACCTGGTGCCTATTGTGCAGGTAAAGGCACCGAGTGATGCCACGACCCGGTGCTAGAACTTGCTCCTTCTTTAGGCACCGGTTGGTAATATGACCCAGCGCCCATGCGCTAGATTTGGCACCGGGTCATTAGCACCAACCGGTGCCTTTGGCCCGTGCCTATAAATAGACCCGTCTCCCCCCAAGCTGCTGTGAACTCACTGTTCATGGCAGCCAAGTGAGGGGAGGGGAGGGGAGGGGAATTTTTGTAATTTTTTTTGAAAGGTTAGTATTTTTCTCTCCATAATTTAGAAATTAATTGTTAGATGTAGTTATTTAGTTTATAGTTGTTATATTAATTATCTTTGCAATTAGTTTATTGTTATATTTAGATGTAGTTATTTAGTTTATAGTTGCATTAATTATTTTTTCATTTAGTATATAATTATTGTTATATTAATTGATGTACATGTGATAATAATATTTATTTAGATGTAGTTAGCAATTTGGTTAGTTTCCTATTATTTTATAGATGAGTTATTTTTTATATGTAGTTGGCAAGAGATTTAATTAATTATATTATTATAATGAAATGTACAATTATAATAAGTTAGTGATTTATTAAAGGGGAAATTTAAATATGTACAAAATTGTGAGATAGCGTATTTAATTTTAGGTTAAATTGTGTATTATGAATGAATTATTATGACTATCTATGATGTATATAAATGAATTGTGAACCCAGATGAGTCGGTAATGGATGTACATGGCCGACCGGCGTTCAAAGGAGTTCATGGATGGCGTGCATGAATTCATAGAAGCGGCCGAGAAACACAAGTATGGCGGTTTCGTTCGTTGCCCATGCAAATTCTGTAAGAATGAGAGGGATTACTTATCATCAAAAACCATCAATAGTCACTATTCAATAGTGCTTTCATGCCGAACTAGTATGTTTGGACCAAGTATGGAGAAAGAGAAATTATGCTAGATAATAATGAAGAAGAAGAGGACATGATTTCTGAATTTGCAGCCAATTACGGTGCCTTTTTTTGATGACACTGCAATGGGTGAGCCTAAAGAAGATACTGAAGGACACGTTGTAGAAGATGATCTGGGTCAGATGCTGCGTGAAGCTCAGGAAGTTTGCGAAACAGAAAATGAATTGAGAGATCTGAAGCGTATGTTGGAGGACTACATAACATTGTTGTATCCAGATTGCAAACAACGCCACAAAAAGTTGGGTACCACACTGGAATTGTTGCAATGGAAGGCATCAAATGGTTTGTCTGACAAGAGATTCGAGAAGTTGCTGAAACTTATAAAAAACTTACTCCCTGAGGGTAACACCTTGCCCGAAATAACATACGAGGCAAAAAAGATTGTTTGTCCTTTAGGATTAGAAGCATAGAATATACATACTTGTCCTAATGATTGCATCTTATATCGTGGTGAATATGGAAATTTAGACTCGTGCCCTGTATGCAACGCATGTCGGTATAAGATCCCTCGAGATGATCCAGACAACGTTGACGGGATACGTATCAAGAAGAGGGTGCCTGCAAAGTTGATGTGGTATTTCCCTCTAATACCACGTCTGAAACGTTTGTTCATGAATAAAACGAATACAAAATTGATGCGATGGCACAAAGAAGAACGTAAGCAAGATAATATGTTGAGACACCTCGCTGATGGGTCGCAGTGGATAAAGGTGGACATAACATTCCCAACATTTGCAAATGATGCGAGGAATATAAGATTTGGCTTAAGTACGGATGGCATGAATCCTTTCGGTGAGCAGAGCAGTGGCCATAGTATCTGGCCTGTGACACTCTGTATATACAACCTTCCTCCTTGGTTGTGTATGAAGCGGAAGTTTATTATGATGCCGGTGCTTATTCCCGGCCCCAAGCAACCTGGTAATGATATTGATGTGTATCTGAAACCACTGGTTGACGATCTTCTATTGTTGTGGAAAGAGGAGGGTGCTGCTATGTGGAATGCGCACGCAGAGGAACATTTTAACCTATGTGCATTGCTTTTCGTAACAACCAATGATTGGCCCGCACTAAGCAACCTGTCCGGACAGTCTAATAAGGGTTATAGGGCATGCACCCATTATTTAGAAGAAACCGACAGCATGTATCTGAAGCACTGTAGGAAGATAGTATATATGGGTCATCGTCGATTTCTTCCGATCAAGCACCCATTAAGGAGGAGGCATGATCACAACGGTGGAAAGGCAGATCATCGTATGAAACCTAGGCAACGTTGTGAAAAAATGGTGTTTGAAATGGTTAAAGATGTAAAAGTAGTATTCAGAAAAGGACTTGGCAGCAGATCAGTGCAGAGTGATGACGGACACACACCTATGTGGAAAAAGAAGAGTATTTTTTGGGAATTTTCTTATTGGGAAGTCTTAGAGGTCCGCCACGCAATTGATGTGATGCACCTAACAAAGAATCTTTATGTGAACCTTTTAGGTTTTCTTGGTGTCTACGGTAAGCCTAAGGATACACTCGAAGTGCGGCAAGATCTTCAACGATTGAAACAACGAGCTGCCCTACATCCAGAAAAAAGAGATAAAGAATGTCATTACCTAGGTCCTACGTGCTACACTCTTAGCAAGGAAGAGAAGCAAAGTATGTTCGATTATTTGTACAGTATCAAGGTTCCATAAAGCTACTCTTCGAACATAAAGAGGCTACTAAACCTGAAAGAGAAGAAATTCGCACACGTAAAGTCTCATGACTGTCATGTGTTGATGACACAATTAATTTCAGTTGTATTAAGAGGTATTCTACCAGCTAATGTTCGAGCAACAATTGTAAAGCTTTGCGCGTTTCTCAATGCAATTTCTCAGAAGGGAATAGATCCATCGAGTCTAATGATGCTACAAGAGGATGTTGTCCAAAGTTGAGTTAGTCTTGAGATGATATTTCCTCCATCATTCTTCAATATTATGACACATCTTCTAGTTCACCTAGTCAAGGAGATTGGTATTCTGGGTCCTGTTTTCCTTCATAATATGTTCCCTTTTGAACGATATTTTGCAGTCCTAAAGAAATACGTTCGTAATCGGGCTCCTCCCGAAGGAAGCATTGCGAAGGGTTATGTCACAGAGGAGGTCATTGAGTTTTGTGTTGACTATGTGGATGAACTCTGCCCAATTGGGGTTCCAGTATCACGACATGAGGGTCGACTGATTGGAAAGGGCACACTTGGAACAAAATCAGTAAATGCCACCGATCATGCCACATTGAGCAAAGCACATCTCACAGCTCTGCAACAATCAACCCTGGTGGCTCCGTACATGGAGGAGCACATACAAATGGTCTGAACCATGTACCCTTCGAAGTCTGAGACATGGATTACAAACCATCATAACGATACGTTCGCCACCTGGTTGCAGAAGGAAGTCATGGCCAACGATGAAATTCATGAGCAGCTAGCTTGGCTGGCCAGGGGTCCGACAAATTCAATCTTGATGTACCAAGGATATGAAATTAATGGATACACATTTTACACAAGAGCTCAAGATAACAAGAGCACCAATCAAAATAGTGGTGTCCGTATAGATGCCACTAACTCTAGTGGACAAACAAACTCATATTTTGGTTACGTTGAGGAGATCTGGGAACTCGACTATGGGCCGCTGAAGATCCCTCTATTTCGGTGCCAATGGGTTAAGCTGACAGGGAAAGGTGCTGATATCGACGAGTACGGAATGACAACAATAGATCTCAAAGCGCTTGGCTATCGAGACGAACCATTCGTCCTAGCTAAGGATGTCACCCAAGTTTTTTATGTGCAAGACATGTCTAGCAAACAAAAAAAGGACAAGTCTAGACATAAATCAAGTTTTATAGGTGCGGGAGATGAGCCAAAGAGCCACATAGTCCTGGCAGGCAAAAGAAAAATTGTGGGAGTCGACGATGTCACAGATGAAGAAGAATACAATAAGGTCGAAAACATGACTCCGTTCGCAGTGGAGGTTGACACAAGTATTCTTTTAGCCCAAGAGGAGGCTCCCTACGCACATCATGATCATAATGAAGGGACGATTGTAAAGCGAACCATCGTTAATATTCCATTAGTTGAATGATTATCTCTTGTAATATTTTCCATGAACATTATCAAATTTATTGGACAATTAAATGATTTACCCGGTACCATAGGGGCTTTTCATTTCTCGCCCGTTGGGGACCTAAGGCACCAGGTGTGAGACCCGGTCCCTTAGGCTGACAAGGGTACCGGGTGGATCAACAACCGGTACCTAAGGCCTACATAGGTACCGGTTGAACTTTTGACTCGGTACCCTTGGCCAGGGGTATAAATCGGCCTTCTTCCTTCTTCCTCCCAATTCTCCCCTGCTCACCTCAATTCCTATGGTCGACCGTCGCCGCCCTCCATCTCCGCACGCGCATCATCGCATCATTGTGCCGCTGCCACCGCATTGTCGCGCCGTCGCCGCCGCTTCTTCTCTGCGCTCGGTCCGGCGTCGTCCGCCCGCGTCGGTGGCCCCCGCCCCTCCTCCGCCCTAGCCCGCACCAACCTTATCGTCGACTTCGACTCCGGCGACCTCGACGCGCCCGGCCCGGACACACACACACACACTCTCCACGCGTTCCTCGACCTCTCTAGTGGTCGCGCCGTCCTCGATCGCCGTCGCCGGCCCTCCTCGACGCCGCACGCGGCCCATTCACCCGCAGCACGTGCCGCCCCCCTCCTGCAACGCCGGTGCCCCCTCCTACGCACGGCGCGCCGACTCGCCTCCTCCATCGCGCCACGTCGAGCTGCTCCCCGTCCACCAGTGACGCCGACCTCCCCCGATCGACGTAAGCAATGGCGCCGCCACCGCCGGCTCTTGCTTTTTCATTTTTTTTCTTAATTATTATATCTAATGTTTTTCTACTATTTCTAATATAATTTATTATAATTTTGTATAATGAAAAAGAATGTAGAGAATTTAGTATAATTTAGTATAATGAAAAAATGTAGAAAATTTAGTATATTGAAAAAGAAATAATTTCTATTTATTTTTTGCAGTGAATAATGTACATGTCAATGTCAATTTTTTATTATTTTTTCTTTACATGTGTAATTTAATTACATGTATTCAAATACTTCAATTTATTGTAAATATACATGTATTTAAAGACTTCAATTTATTTTAAATGTACATGTATTCAAAGACTTCAATTTATCAAGCTCCTTTGTAACTCATTACATGTATTGCATGTATTCAAAGACTTCAATTAATTCTCGAGCTTGAACACCTCGACGCTTTAAATTTAGAGTGCGGCCCTAATGCGTTACTAACACACACTCACACACACACTAACACACACACACTCACACACACACACACACACGCACACACACACACACACACTCACTCACACACACACACACACACTAACACACTAGCACTCACACTCTCTCACACACACACTAACAATACCACTAACACTAACACTAATTGACACTTAGGGTTTTAGTTAACAATGGATCCCTATGATGAGGAGGCCACCGCAAAGTACATGATGGATGCTATAAACGAAGATACAAGGGTCAACGCCGCTGAACAATTCGGTGCCGAAGAGGGCCGCACAACCGATTCGTTCCTGAATCTGTCCGGAGATGGCAGTGACGGGGATGATGACTTCACCCCGACCCCCGCTCAGCAGCCCGTTCCAGTACGTATCTTAATTATGCGTCGAAGTCGTGCTCTTTACGTTCCAGTATCATGGCATTTATTAATATATGTTTTGTTACATTTAGTCGTGCTCTGCATCGAAGTCGAAAGGGAGACGCCGTCCGACCAAAAAACTTGAGGGAAGACAGGTTGTCACAGGAGTGGACGCAGAGGGCTATCCATGTGCTCCAGAGGCCGCTAGCACCAAGTTTGTCGCACAATGTGGGGTTGTTGTTCGGACGAGAATTCCGATCACCACAAGACTCTGGAAATCGAGCAATCCAGAAGAACAACAATACGCTGTGCCTCCACACCAGAAGGAAATGCTGTGGACAGAACTGAAGGATATATTCATATTTTCGGAAGAAGTCAATGAAGAACTTGTGAAGCAGTGTGCCTTGAAGAAGATGGCCCTTGCATTTGCAACATTCGAGAAAAAGTTGTTCTCCAATTACATCAAGAAGGATAAGGAACCGGACTGGAACGATTTTCCTCAACTTAAACCTTACAGGGAGGACTTCAAACAGTACAAGCTATTTGAGAAAGCACAACAAAAATCTGAACAGGCCAAAAGGAATGCGGGAAACAAAAAGTACAGCCACCACCTTGGGGCGGGTGGGTACAAGAAGGCAGTAAAGAAATGACAGAAGACGAAGCAAGACCTTATAGATAGAGGCATCCAGACGGCGACTTGGGAATGGCCGGATAGATTGAAGTGGTGGTTATTTGCTAATAGTGTGACACTCAACCCAACGGATGGAACTTTGGTCGTGCCTGGGAATATGGAAGAAGTGGCCCGCACTCTGGTCACAGCAATAGATGAGGCAAAACAAGGAACATTCCAGCCTCAAACGGAGAACGATGAGCTGACCAGTTCATTAAAGAATCCTGAACACCCTGGATGAGCCTGCGGCATCGGCGTGGTCTCATGGAAAGTTGCTTGGGCCGGAGATAGGTCATATAAGACTCATCGAAGGAGCAAGGTTGAACAGGACGAGAAAATCCATGCTATACAAGAAGAGATGAATAAAAAAGTTGCATCACTGGAATCTCAGATGGACGCATGGGTCAATGAAGCAGTTCAGCAGGCTCTGAGCCAAAGGACCATCAGTGCCCCGCAGGCGCCGGATGTTGTGATAAGCCCGGCCGATCAGCGACGCAGCAGTTGTGCATCCACGGCGGTGCCCGATGTACAAGCTGAGAAACTCCAGATTGAGGCACCAGCAACAGAGCAACAGAGGTACCCAGTCGATGATATCACCATTACAACAACATGCGAGGTCCATGTGCGAGTAAAAAATATATCTGTTCAGGTAGCACACGGGTCTGCCCTACCCGTGAATCCTGCTAGTACAATTCATGGAATGCCGATACCCCCTGGCTACGCCTCCATCACAGTCGAGCAGATAGTTGAACCGACCCATACTAATGAGAATCTCGAGCTCGATTTTGTTGGAGGTGATGGAGAGAAGACGTTTGGAGATGCACTACACGGGATTGTTCTATGGCGCAAGGCCGACATCAAACTGACTGCGAACAACAAGGATCCCATGGATCCGCCTCCCTCAGCACCATCTCCGCTTGACTATGGTAATGTTGATCGCGATCCAACTCCCTCACTTGAGCAGAGGGCCAGTAGTACTCCAACTCCTCCGGCACCGGAAGGAAAAGGAAAGAAAAAGACAGCATCCCTCCCACTGCCTGGACCCACAAAGAAGAAGCAAAAAAGGGTTGAAAATAAGATAGGCCCTAAGAAGAAATTAGCTTATGAGCTAACCCAAGAGGAACTTGATGAGGAAGTGGATCGCGAGGTGAAAGAATATTTCAAACCTAAAGTCCAAGAGAAGAGGGTACCTGTAGATTGAGAAATAGCAGTCAAGGTCTACTCATGCTTGAACAACAAACCAGGACCGAAACAACTACCCTCAGACTTTGATCGCACTCTGATAAAGGCACATCAACAGAGAAAAAAATAAGAAATGTGGAAAGACTGTTCCTCAGCTTGGCTCAGTACAGAAGCAACTCGAGCCCCTCGTGGTGGGGAGGCAACCAAATGAAGTAGAGGCGGAATTTCTTCGCGAAACAGGATTCACGCTTCATCAGGCAGTGGGGACGGTAGATATCCCAATTGCTGAAGTTGTTGCTCATCCATTCAAGCTTGGGAAACCTCTTGTCACTGAGGAGGACGAGATCAAACTAGGCACACAGATGTTCAATTTACACAGATGGTACATGCGCATGTCCAACGAAAAAATGGATATGTTTGGAGTTAAGTATCGCGACCATGATTTCTATCGTGGGGAGGACGACTTCTAGGTCTACTTTGAACTTCTACATGACATGTATCATCGACAAGCCCTAGATGTCTCTATCATCACCATTTGGGTTCTGTAAGTATAAAAAAATTAGATTGTCATCAATGTAAATAACTATGTGCACTTCATAATTTGTATTTTATCATTCAGTATGGAGATTCAAAGATGTTGGAAAGAAGGATGGCATCATCAGGTGGGCTTCATGATGCCGTTGATAATCAACTAGAAAACTCTTAACGACAACTACAAGGAGACGTGTCAAAACATGTACCATGCCCTGACGCGCCAACATTACAAATCTTGGTCGAGTAAAACCTCTTTTATATTCCTAAATAAATGCTAAGTCTAATATGGTTGTGTATATATCTGCAGTTATCATTGGGTTTTGCTCATAATTTGCATGGAGAGCGGCAATCTTACAGTGTTTGACTCCATGAGGTGCCCACAGTCTGCAATCCAACACTTCTTAGACCCATTGAACAGGTAAGTACAATGTGCACATATCGAATCCTTTTCAATTTTACATCAATTATTCAACATCCAAGTAAATTTCCTACACAGGGTGTGGAAACAATTTGTAAAGAAGAACAAAGAGTCGGTGGAGGGAAGACGCAATTGGATGTTAGAATGGATTTTCCAGTATGATGGGTCGCGCCCAATTCTCTAAGTAATATCAATTGTTCTGCATTGGTATACACAAATATAGAATAACTGATTTTTTCTTTTACAGTGTGCGAGACAACAACAAGGAACTGATTGGTGTCGGTACTATGTATGCGACTACATACATGGTCTAGTAGAATGTGGGAAAGAAACTTCGAAGGATGCCAGAGTATGTCCATACCGTTCTCAACTCCGTTCAATTAATTATACTAACGTGGTGAATTAATATATATCCATCTTTTAAAAAATGATAGATGTCGCAAATCTACATGGAATCTTTGCCTGTTTATCGGATTAACGCCGTGTGCGAGCACCTCGCAGGATTCATTGTGAAGGAGATTTTGGATCCTAGAGGCGAGTTCTACCATGACAGACACATCAATAGAGGGTCCCCTTGAAACTCTTGAGAGATTAGTAACTGCAGTAAAAATATGACTTGTATATTTATAAATATTTTTAAACATGATGTCTTGTTTACATATTTGTATATATATTGTAATTGCTAGCTAACTTAACTAAATGCTTGACTTTGACTTTTAGTTTATTTCTTTGAACTCTAACACGACCGATGGACGTATACGTATAGTACTGTATAGCTCGATCGGGTACGCAGAGCAATTCTCAAAGAATAAACAAAACAAATAAAAAAGAAATTTGGGATAAACGGAGAAAACTCTTTGGTACCGGTTGGAAATACCAATCGGTGCCAAAGAGGCTGCAGGCTTGCGTCAGCGTGGCAGTCTCAAAGGAACCGGTTGTTTTTCCAACTGGTACCTATTGGTGCCAAAGGCACCGGCTGGGTTACCCGGTATCCTAGAATCGAGCCAAGGGTCTCGGTTTGCGGGTGCCGGTTAGAAAACCGGTACCTAAGGCCTTCTTCAACCGGTACCTAAGGCCCGTTTTCTAGTAGTGGTTTCAAGACATTACATATTAACAATTTTGCTATAGCTAACATAGCAAGGAGAGAGAAGGATGGAATTTCATAGGATGTGAGGAGAGTTTTATCACCATGAAACCCATCTGTTACCTAGTTTTCAGTCTAAATAACCGTGCCCATGAAACTTCCACTGAGACTGGCCTAATCCAGCTCACCACAAAGCATCCTGATGATGTTTGACAACTTAGATATATTATTATGTCGATATAACTATTTTTGAAGCAATCACAACCCATCTTATTTATTCATGGACTATATATGTTGGATCCATACATGGGTCCAAACACAAACAATACAAACCGACCGTCATGCTGAATAGGGAAATTATTCATGCTGACGGGTCATCATAGCCACGTCAACCTTCACTACTTCGAAAAACTGAAACCATGATGATGACCACGGTGCAGACGGCAGATGCTAGGAGCAGACCACACGAGGCGTCGAACAAGGTGTAGAATTTCCTAAGACCATGGTCAAAGTGTTTTCCACGAAGACGTTGATTGTCAACTACCAGACCCAGTCCTGCAGCACCTCCCGAGGTGAAAAGTGCGCAAAATACCTGACAATATATACATTCATTCATTCATCAGAAAACAGTGGTAAAGTATCCAGAAACCACCTTTCAGTCAATCTTTAATTCATATAATCATTTTTATTGTTGAAAACGCGGGAGATCTGCGCTTCTTTGTATTAAGATAGAAGAAATGGTTCCAAGCTACACTTCGCGTCACAACTTCGTGCGCTGGCCCACCTTTTGCTAGATTACATAATAAGAAGTCCGGGTTAAGTGACACAACCTAGCTAGTTGTCTCGCAGGGCGATCAAGGCAGCAAGAGATGTTTTGAATGAGTACTTATGAGGAAATAACTAGTTAGTCCATGCGCTGCACCATGGCAAGATAAACACATAGCTGTATAGCAAATTACACTTTGTACTAAACAGTTGTGTTGTCATACTTGATGAATTTTAACAGCTCAACTATTGAAAAATTAATATAGTGAGGAAATGCTTACAACATCAGTGAAGATGAGGATCCTTGCAGCACTTGTGCCACCAATGCTCCTCCCTTGGACGACAGCAATTATTTCCATAGGAATCAGTATAAGAGTGTAGGCACACCCGATGGCAGCCGCTGACAAGACATACCTAAAAGCATGAACAAAAAATACAATTAAAACATGGTAAGTGATTAAATGACGAGACCTAATTCAAGAAAGTTGCTTACGGTTTTTAATTTTCTTGTTGAATGAAAAAAGTAGCTATCCAGAGATTATCTGTAACTCTCATATTCTGCAAACCCTCACCTGTATGTGTATAGATCCTGGAAGTTGATGTCAAATACTTCACGAGGTACTATACCAACAATATAGTAAAACCGGCTATAGTCCCCAATAATATCTACATGAGCCAAGGCATATAGAGTTTTAGCTGATGATGCTATGATGGTAAGAGAAGCTGCAAGGAGGCCTAGAGTGATGACCCGAAGTACTAGGGTTGCGACGGCGAGAGCACGAGCTGGGACGGCCATTTGTGTCTTATTAGATTTTGATATGCTTTGTGCTTGCATTGCAATTGTTGTTTCCATAAGCATTTATACAAGTCCTATGCATGCATGCAGGGCTTGTTTGGTTGGAAATGACAAGTTATGTTCAAGGAAACTAAACTACATCTACAAGGACAACAGATTCGGATGGGATTCTTCCTTGCTTAGGTCGTCAGGCACAGCTAATAAGGCGATCAAGGTGCATTCAGTCTTGAAGCTGCATATAATAACAAGTGAATTTGGCCAGACCAATCACACCCTTCAATGAGAAGATACCACTGGCATTTGGTTTCATGAATCTAAAAAGTTACAATCAACGGTAGAGTTAGTAAACAAAGATACTAGTTTGGATTCATGTTCTTGTAGATGTAAGTTATTAGCTAAGATTGCATATTAATGTAAAATGTGGTGCAAGATGTTGAAACCAAAGTACATAGGGTCATAAGTGCATAGTACATGGTGCCAGATGGACCCAAGTTGGTATCCTCTCCTCTCTCAGATTAGAAACATTTGATATTTTTGGAGAAGATCAGCTAGCCAAACTATTAAAATGTTTGACTGCCAATAACTTTAATAATATTTATTTAGTTTGATAACATAATCATCATGTGCATATATATATATATTCTAATAGATAATTGTGGTCAAAAGTCACAATTATTGGAGCTTGTGAAAAAATATGTACCAGGCATTTATTCACAGTAACTGTGTTACCAATCAGTACTAAACTCGCCATTTAGATCTGGGCAGCCTAACCGGTATTAAGTGCATGCGCATTTAGTATCGGCCAGGCAGTACCGGGCGGGCTCCTAGTGCGAACCGGGGGTTTCCCGCTTGGTACTTGTGCATATTTCTAACAGTGTGTGTTTATTGGAATGAAGGTATGAGCCCCACATGTCATAGACATAGACCATGGTAAACAAGGGATTGAAATAATTTTGCAATGACGTGCGAAGAATTATCCCTAACAACTAAAATACCAACTTATTCCAAGGACTTCAACGCGGCGGCTCCAACAAAGGTCTCATCTTACCCATCATCAGGCCATTTTAGCCTATTCTCACAACTGGGGTAGTAAAATTCCAAAATAAAGGAAACTGAGACATAATTTGCTACAATTTTGTTTGTGACTATCTGCTACCATGATTTGGTTCACATGGAAGCTCAACTATCAATGTAGATCCTCGCAAAAAAATATATCAATGGAACACATCTAGACCAGCAGATAAACAGTCCAACCATGGTGGCGGATCCAGAAATGGACCATGCGGGAGGGGACCTAAAGTGGACTTGATACAGCAGATTGATTTGGGTTGCAGTGCTGGGCAGGAAGGCTTCTCTTGGATTTGCAGTGGGTGCACTCGTGGGCTGGAAACCTAAGATGGTCCATCAATTCCATGGACCCAGTGTACTAATGGGCTTGAATATGCTTTTTCACTAAGAATAATGAAGAAATGATGATAATTTCATAGATTAGCGCCGCCACAGGAAGGAAGTCATTTGTTGATCTTTATGCATCCAGTTCCAAGCCATTTGCATAGTGACCATTGTCTGCTAATGAAGTTGCTGTTACAGTCTGTTCCCATCACCTGAAGAAAAATGATGAGTCAATGGGAATAATTTTGACCCATAGAAATTTTGTGCTGTTATAGGCTCACGACGTTTGTTGCTTACTCACATTTGCGACATGCATGCCGAGCTGCAATAAAGCTGATCCAATAAGAAAATAACAGCTACTGCGCTTGTGCTTCTGTGGAGAGCGAGCAGCAGAGTCCATACCATTTGAATATTTTTTCCTCCTCCTTTTGTTCTATATTCTCTTTATTTGTTTTTATGGCCGACACTCCAAATGATTTGGCCATTTTCTAGTATTCCGTTCTTTCTTTTCTTCTCTTTTCTATTTATTTCCTTCCAATAGTTATTTTTTCTACTCTAGTTCTCTCTCTCAAATACACACATATATGTATTTTTTCTCTTTATTTCTATTTAAACTCAAGCGGATATTCTTTCATGGTAATTATTTTTTCAACATTGTACACTCTATTTTATTATTTACTCATTTTCTTCCGCACGCATGCAAGGGGTTGTATCTTATCATCTATTTATTTTATAGTTATTTATTTCCTTCCGTGTGCATGCAAGGTCTTGTAGCTTTTCTTCTCTTATCATTTATTAATTTTCTTTTTACTTCTATTTCTTCATTACTCTCTCTGTCCTGAAAATATGTCATTCTAGGAATTCTAGAACAAACTAACAAGAATGTAAAATGATCATATTTACCCCAATTATTAAATATCCATATTTAGCACTAATTTTTTTCTTGCATGCACATGCACTTTTTAAATAGGGTAAGATGATTTGCTTTTGTGATAAATTTTTAATCCTAGTGTGATTTTTTTTTGGGACGGAGAGTAGTATTTAACCTGTCTTCCTTTACTTCTCGCTTATTCTTTTTATTCTCTATTTTCTTTCTTTATTTTAAATGTACTTATAATTGAAGCTTAATGCAGATTAACTTATTTGTATTGTAAACTCATAAATTTGTGTATGAAATGATTTTTGGTCCACATGCTAACTTGTTTAGCACTTGTAAACATGCTTATAAAAATAGTTTTTTATGATGTAGATGCATTTGTATTTAAATAAAATTATTTATCTATGTGTAACCAATTTGTTCGCAAAACAAAATTATTTGTTCGCTTTTGAAGATTAAATTGTTACATGATGTTGACTTATTTTTTTGCAATATTCATTCTTTATTATTTATCCTATACAATCAAATGTATAATATTTTGTTTGTGGCAAATTATTGTTTGTTCATTTTGTTTAAATTTTTGTTCATAGAAAATAGTCATTTCTTCGTGTTGTTACAATATTTGTTCCTCGTAGCCAAAATTTATTATTGAGTATTAAGAAAATATTTAAGAAAATATCGTGCAAACATAGGAAAATGTGGTGTTGTTTCGAAGATCATATCATAGGAAAGATAATGGTGCAATTCAAATTAAATTTGGATGCTCGGTTTCATACTTATATCTTTTTTTTTAGTTTCGAATTTGCTTGCATGTGGGGGAGGTCATCATATCTGTCATCTTCTGCATGTTGAGAATCTTTTCATGAAAAGATGAATCTCTGTCATATCTCTGTCATCATAAACATGTAGACAACTTTTCTAAACATCATCATCTCTGTCATCTTCTGCATGTAGAGAATCTCTGTCATCTTATTTTCTATGTGCAAAAAGAAGCATTTAGAAAAGTTACCAATGAGGCCAGAATTCATCTTTTCATAAAGATGGTAGGAAAAGGGGGTAAATAAGATCTATGAGAGGCAATGCAATGAACTGTACCTATTTGTATTGAATAATCCTACAATTTATTAGGTATAAAAACTGATTTGTTTGTTCTCTTTTCTTTAGGCGAATGGGATTTTGAAGTTGGATCAGTGGATCACAAATGTTTGGATTTCGCTATGCCAGTCATCCTTTGTTCATAATTTTTGTGTTTTCTCATTATTATTAAGTACACTAAAGTGACCAATATTATCTTCATTTTGGTAAACAATATTATCGGTACTTCGAATTTGTTGATCTTTTTTCAAGTTTTCATAGTTGTTCTCGGCTTATCGCCTATATGGATACTTTGTATTATTTAAAACTTGGTAACTCTGAAACTAGTATGTAATAATATTCAAACATTTTGGGTATCCCTGTATTTGAGATGATGAAGTACGGTGCACTCTTCTCCCCTTCAATCTGCTCTAGCTTTACCCCTATCAAGTTGCATGTTTTGGCGCAATCGACCTGTTATAGGCTGGCGGATGTTGCTGACCTGGCAAGATTGAATCGCGCCACATACTTAAGCTGATATTTTAATATTTCATAACATCTGGCATAAGGTTATTACAGTTGCCAGCAAAGAGTATGTACTATATTTGGCCAGTTTCCTTCAGACGTTCGTGAAGAATTTGAATTTTCTCTGCAAATTTCTGATAAAAACCTGTGTGTTATGCGAGAGTCATGTCCAGCCAGCAGTGGATGAACGTTTTTCTATATGTTATTGAAGTTGAATGTGCACATCAAGTGTCAACACACAAATACAATAAAACAATATAAGAATAACAGGTTCTTGTCCTCTTTACTTTAACACAGAACAACATGGACAAAGAAAGGAACAAAAGACTTCATGTCACCCGCATTTCAATAGGCTTTTGTATAGAACATGACAAAGAATTGTTGTAGGGGAGAGGTAGTCATACTTATTACAAACACTGTTTGATTGACAAAGAATTGAAAGAGAAGAAAAGGAGCAAATATTATTATGTCTAGAGCCAGGCTGAAAACCTTTTCCTGTGTCTAAAATAAAAGTTCCTTCGCGTATGTGTGTGGGGCTAACTAGGTGAGTGGGTGAACCGAGATCATTATCATGATCACCATGCATATGGTGGCTCCCAGCATCAAACCACATGACACGTCCACCAAGTTTAAGAAATTCTTGAAATCAGAATCCTGTGGAGAACGCTGAAATTCAACAGTTAGACCTAGGCCCGCCGCAGCTCCTGTGGCGATCAGCACAGCAAACACCTGGCATTCAGGACCATTCAGTGTCAGCAAGCATTTTTATTCAGTAATACGAGAAAAAAACTGATTTAACAATATTTTATATTCTGAAGAACATAAGATAGAATAATTGTAGGAATGAAATCCCTAAAATTTCAATGTTTTTATCTAGAGAAATAAAAATATAATTATATATGGAGAGGGTGCCTTTTAAATTATGGACACAGAGATGTAGGCAGCCCCACTCTACAGTGGGCAAAATGCTTATACCACATCAGTGAAAATGAGGAGAGCTATGCCACGGCCGCGCCCAAATCTCTTCCCCTGGGCAACATGGATTCCGGCGAACGGAAGCACCAGCAAAGTGTATGCACATCCGATGACCACAGCCGACAGAACATACCTAAAAAAGGGAACAAACAGATACAAAATTGAGCAACTAATCGATCAACCAAACACATAAAAAGATAGAGAAAAGAACTTGAGATAGATGAGGAGAGATCTGTGGAAATTCACCGGTACGCAGAGAAGTCCCGAAAGGTGAGGTTTGGTGGGTCTACTACGTCGGTAAAAGGCGCATAGACTTTGTTAGTCACTATGATGATAAGAGAAGCTATCAGGACGAGGAGCGTGAGAACCCGTAGGAACAGGGATGCCGCAGCGAGACCTCTCTCTGATGAGGCCATTTTTTTGCACACTGACTAGTGCTGATCGGCGACCACTTCTTTACAACTTTATACTAGCTAGTTGATACCATTTCTTCTTGGCGCCTAGTTAATGGATGGTGCACTATTTTGATGACATTTGGCACACTAAGTTCTCTTGTTCCAATCGCTATCGCAGTTTGACGTTGTCAAGAAGAGGTTGGAGCCAAGCTATCTAGCATCTTACCTACTTTTGTTTGTTTTGGGCCGTGTTTGGTTTTTTACCGGCACGATTCCCAAGAAGAGAATCTCGCATGCATGGAGTACTAAATGAAGTCTATTTGCAAAACCTTTCCAGGGATGAGTGTAACTTTCCGAGACGAATCTAATGACGGTAATTAATCGATGATTTGCTACAGTGATGCTACAGTAACCATCCTCAAATCACGCGGTTAAATGCCTCATTAGATTCGTCTCGCGATTTACACGGGGAGTTGTGGAGGTGGTTTTGTAATTAGACTTCGTTTACCACTCTAAATTAGTGGTCAAAGGTGCTACAGTATTTTCGTGAATTTTAACCAAACACGGCCTTGGTTGGAGCGCAAACTGGTGTACAAGGAGCTCAGAGAGCTGATGAATGGCTGCAAAGGCCAAGCGTATTCTAACGTCTGGCGGTTCAGGCATGAAGACCCGGTCGCTAGCACACTTCCTTCATTTCTTTTAGGATTATATTAGCTCACCATCCTTGTGTTAACCAAACCGACACAACACGCAAATGAAGAGATAATAATTCGCTCCTATACTTGGACGCCCCCAATAGGTTTGGATCTGAAAATGTCAGAGTTTTGCTAGCTGATAAGGCCCGTCTCATGGTACTAGGCTGGTTGCAAGTTTTATAGTAGTGTTTATCATACTTTTTAATTACTTTAGCCTGTGAGAGCTGAATATTTCCCAGCTAGTATTGTCGGAAGAAACGTTCAGTTTTGTCGTAGCACAGCAATCAACATGTCCTACAATGTTTGAAGCGTTAGCAGATCTGCTGAACTGAAAGGCTTCTTGTCCTCCAATACTTTTTGAAGGAAATAACTACGGTACGGCGGGTAAGAAGCCAAACTGAACAACAACTGCGAGCCCAACAAACACAACACAGACAATTTTCAAAAAAAAAAAGAGCAAACAAACACAACACAGACAAGGACACAAGATTCCAACGGGTGGGCAAAAGCACGCTAAGCGACAAAAGAACTCTAAGGTGATTATTAGCGCATGAAAAAAATTAAAAAAGCCTATCAGTGCAAACATTATTTGCAACCAGCTCCTGATTGCCTTGCCGGCGTCTTGACAAATGTTTCATGTAGTGTAAGGGTCAGTACTCCGTACACCATTTTGATAAGCATTTAAATTTATTTGGTTTCTTGGGTTGGAACAAAAAAAGAGAAACTGCACGCACATGTACAATATGCAACAGAAAAACCATTTTATTTCTTTATTAGCGTCAAGCAGATGGACACGCATTACACTGCTTGATGTTGGCAGCAGCACTCCCATGCACCCCAACGTACAGGTCTATAGCAGAAGGCCCCCTCTCCACCCTTGAACCCGTTCTTGTCACAAACTTGGTGGCAGTCATGATCCATACAGTGATCGCCGTCGTAAGGGTAGCACGTCAGCTCCGGCTTGTGCCGACGGTCGTCAAGGTCGACTACACTTATTTGCAACACAATACAAAGAAATTCGCAGATTGATGATTAGTAAACAATCTGGACATCTCAAGAAATACTAGTTCGAAATATAAGGAGCGACAACTGATGACACGTACCTTCCTCGGCTTGGCACTGTGGAGAGCTAGAACACATGATCACAAGTGTAAGGAAAACAGTGGTTGCCATGTACACGACCCTCCTGGTACTGCATTTGGCGAGTGCCATGACCATGAGTGGAGAATGTCTCTCTTTTCCTTTTGCTAGGATCTCGGAGAGGATCGCTTCTATATATTTGTATCTCTTCTAAGTATGCAGGTGTTTATATAGGTCGAAGAACAACCAAATCACAAATAAGTATCGTCTAGGAATTTGTCCTCTCGTATACTAGGATTTGGATATCTAATATCTTAAGGCTAATAAAGCATGATATCCTTTGAAATAAATTTATAGAATCCAATTTGGTTAGCCTTTTTTTTCCTTCAGCACCATATTTATTGCTTGTTTCCTTGATTAATAATTAATAAATAGCAAGAAATATTTTCAACCTTTTATTTTTAATCAAGGTTCATCATTCTTTATAAAAAATAATGAACCTTTTATTAAATCAAAGCATGTTTATAGAAGTAACCATCCAGACAAGGTGCTTCTGAGCAGACAAGTGTACAGAAGTAATTCAAATTCATCCGTTCTCTTCTCTAGTTTATTTTCTTCATTTTGTTTCATTTCCTTTATTTTGCTTCATTTTTCTTTCTTGAGTGCACTATCTATTACTTATTATGCTATTTTTAGTTAGAGAGAGTCTAGTTGAAATTATCACAAAAGTATGATTTTCAACCTCCAACTATATAAAACTGGATAACGAGGGCCATCTAATAGTTGAAATCGGGCAAACATAGCCCGTGCTTTCAAAACTGGATTATTATTTTGTGGAAATTAAAAATATTCAAATTTATACTTAAAAATAATAAGTAAATTCATTCTAAAAATGTAACCTATCTGTTGGGACTCTAGTTTTCAGTTATTTGGATCTAATTGTTTTTTGTTTCTAATATTTGTTTGCTGGTAATTACACCTACTATTTTTAAATAAATAATATTTAAATAGAGCACCAAAATTTTGGTACCACTATCATATTTTTTGATTAAAATGAATTAGTTTTAATCTTTTTCAGGTCTAGCCATAATCCTTTAATTTTCAAAAAAAATACAAAACCACCTTTGAAACTATCCAAAGGGTCAAAAGATTCCCGGTTTCGATATTTGGATGGCCCTTGTTGCTTGCTTTTGTAGTTGAAGGTTGAAAATCAGACTATTATGCCAATTCGAGCTAGGGTGCAAAATAGATTTTTTTTCTTTTAATTATAAATACAAGGGGAAGTAAAAATTCCAAGCAAAGTTTTATTGGATTGGGGGTTAACATGGCTTTTAACTGATTTTAAAATCCCTTTGGGATGGAGCAACAAGTTGGGATGAACATACTCAAGGGAGACTCATCATGTGAGCAGAATTTTCTCCCCCACCAGGGTGTAGACGAACTTTGCAATTGCTTAAGTCAAATAATTTATCTTGTTAACGGTGTTTTCACGCATCTAAGATACACTGGTGACACTATCATTATGTTTAACTATAATGAGCAAAATTGTCAACTTATGAATTCATTCTTTTGTTGTGAGGAGATAATATGTTTGGCCTGAACATACATAAAGTTTATTAAGAGTGAAGCCCTTGTTAGTTTTTCATTGTTTATTTTTTTTGAACGAATAAGCACGAGGTTGCGCCTATTTTATTGATAAAGAAGGGGGTGGGGGCCGGGAGGGGGGTGGATCTTTGTTTTTTATACAAGGTTCTTGCGAGATAGCTGAGATGTTTACTTGCAAAGTGGACCACCTCCCCATTACTTATGTTGTACTGCACTACTGCCTATCAAGGCTAGCTCCCAACAGAGTTTGCATCCTTTCCTTGACAAGGCCTTCAAGATATTAGGGATGCGGAAGTGTAAGAATCTGTCTTCAGGTCATTAATGAACAATGATGGTTTTTGTCCACCGAATGTGTGTCCACTTTCATGTACGTGTTAAATTCTTTTTGGTCTCAACTAAGGTCTGTTTGGTTATTATAAGTCACCTACTGACTTATGGTGGGGACTTATTTTTAAGTCACTTTTTTTAAGTCACCTCCTGTTTGGTTGCAGTGACTAAAGTACTTTAAGGCCGTGAAATAAAAACTATTATACTAAGTGCTAGGTTGGATAGGCTGGCGTAGGGCTATGGTGGGAAAATTGGCCAAATAAGTCACTTTAAGCTATCCTTGAGTGACTTATAGATTTAAATCTCTTGTCCTATAAGTAAGGTCTGTTTGGTTCTCAACTGACTTAAATGGGGATGACTTAAAGTAAGTCAGAGTAACCAAACATGGCCAAAGTTTCATTTGATTTGTAAGGCCATTTGATGCGCTAATTCGTAGGGATTTGTTCACCATTTCTAAAATGCTATATATTTTTATTTGCTAAACTTATTATGGCGTGTCTGGTTTGGGAATTGATCGAATTCATGGTCGGGCATCTTTTTTAAGAAACTAGCTAATTCAACCCTGGAGGTGACTTGGCATGTGGGAAAACGTAGCTACAGCCTACATGAACGGGGCTTCTCGTGACCGATGTGGTTTATTGATCCTGCGGGACCCAAATCTAGGGGTGGTAATGGGCCATGGCCCTAGTGAGCTCCTCACAGTCCAACGTGACCCTTAATTTTTTTAGCTAAAAATTATATAAAATTAGAGCCTGGCCCTTTTAGAGCACATCCCTTAGATTTTCTAAGTCAAAATCTAGGACCCTTTACCACCCCTACCCAAATCCAAACGCCTCGGTTATGCTGGATCTGATGATTCTAGCTGGATGGCTGCACGACTCAATCCAAACAAGCTGCTACTAGTGACTCATTAGCGCCTAACATGACTGTTATGGACAACCGTGGAAAAGTGATTAGGAGAGATTATTGAACATATGACTTTTATTACATGCTGAGGACATGATCTGTTTAATAGCCAAGCAAGTGGTTTGGGCAGTAAGAGCAAGACTAATGGTTATTAGAACTATTGGATCACCTAGGAGTAGATCGAGTAGGTGAAATACTTGACCAAGAGGAATACCTTGCTATAGTTGCCGCCATAGAGGTGGCACCGTAGTTGGGGGAGATGTCGCGGCGGCGGCAGTGAGGGCGAAATTCAGAGAAGTCGAGGATGACAACGGTAGGAACCATCCCTCTGTTCAGCGCCCTTCGTGATCGGACCGATACTTGTCTGCAGTCGTTCTCGACAATGTTGGTTATCGTGTCCACCTCCAAAGTGTTCTTATAAGTGCGGCGCTGACAGAAAGGGTCCACTACCCTTAATGGTGATTAGTGTCCTTGAGTAGGGCGTGATTAGGGGAAATTGGACTTGGTCCCTTGACTAAGTCTTGAAGATCAATCCAACAATGGTACGGTCTCCGTCGGCTTCTGGCTGCAAGAGTGCCGGATCATCATCCATGCTGGTAGACCCCACTAGCATTTAGTGAGCAACAATGGGAGCAATGAGTGCTTTCGCCAGCTTCCAGCGACGCAAGACGCCTGCTTCACTCTCTCTCCTGCTTTCTCTTTCTTCCATGTAGGATCTCATCGGCTATTCACCCACCCATAATACTTTCTATAAGAGCATTTCCAACCCACCAAATCAATCAACTAGTGTCCATAGAATTTATTAGAGTGCCATGTAAGCACTCCATTTGTTTTGTTGCATTAGTAAGAATGAAACACAGCGCAGCAACCACTGGGAAACAGGAAAACAATCTTCTTATTGAGTTCAGACCAAACAGAGATGCAGGCGTTACATACACGCTGCTTATTAATGGAGGCAGCAGCAATCCCACTTACCATCTTCTCTCTCAACACAGCGGGAACGATAGCCGTCGAAGCCGTTTGCGCCGCGCATCGTGGCACAGTCATGAGTCAAACAGTATCGGTTATTGTAGGGGTAGCACGTCTGCTTTGGCGGCTTCGGCTTCCACCAAGGCCTTGGAGGTGGTGGTGTTAGAAATCTAGGCAATTTTCGGTATATTTTAATTCCAAAATTAGATGTATAAACTAGCAATATTTCTATGACTTTAAGGAGTAAAAGTAAACATGTGAACATGTTTATACTTATCACACATATAAGCATAAACAATATAAATAACCAAAGTTTTAGGGAGTACCCTAAAGCGGGGCCGTTGCCGGAGGCATTGGCTGCGCTGTTACCAACTGGAGTAGACATCTACTCGGTTGGCCTCAGTCGAAGTAGTCGAACTAAATCGGTGCAGGAAGATGTTCGCAGTGCAGTCCCACGAACGGTCACCAAGATGTAGTCGACGTAGTCGTTCGGCCACCAGAATGTAGTCGACGTAGTTGTTCGGCTCGTCCACCAGGAAGTAGTCGTACAATCGGGCAAAGCCTTAGTATTTTTGAGCAGTCACGCTAAAGCGTTACCCAAAAACCTGATTGCCCGCCTATCCCGTGCAGGATCTCAAGGCGAGCAAGGTTTCGGAGGCCTGCTCACGCTAATTCTGTGCGCGCAGAGATTAGCGTTGGGGAACTCAGTTGTTGCAACTGGAGAGGGAGAAGAGAGGAGCCGAGTTGCCTCAGTGCTCTGGTGCAGGATGGATGAGGGGCATGGCACTCCTTATATAGTGACTCAGGTGCTCAGGTTCGTTGAACCTGGACACCATCAGAGTCATTTAGGTGATGCGGTTATGGCCATTAATTACAGATTTAATTGCACGTTTAATCGCACGATTAATTGCTGTCAACGGCAAAATAGCCATCACATCACACCGCGCCGCGCCGCGCCGCCCGGCCGCGCCGCGCCGCGCCGCGCCGCGCCGCGCCGCGCCGCCCGGCCGCGCCGCGCCGCGCCGCGCCGCGCCGCGCCGCGCCGCGCCGCGCCGCGCCGCGCCGCGCCGCGCCTCGCCTCGGCCTCGGCCTCGGCCACGGCCACGGCCCCGGCCACGGCCACGGCCCGGCCCGGCCCGGCTCGGCGAGGCGAGCGAGCGCGCGCGCGCGTGTGGTTCACCGTCCTCCTCTTACCGGCTTCACAAGTGGTGTACAAGAAGTCCACCTTTTAAGTCGGTTGAGATCCTCCTCAATTCCCGGTACGGAATTAAACATTGATTCCCTAGCATTAATAGTGGGCTTTAAATTCTTTTATTGCTTTAGAATAAATGGGCCAAGCCCATTACTCCAACAATCCCCACCAAGAAATTCAAGCCACACTAGAAATACCCTCATTCTCTCTTTGATATACCAGTATTCGACAGAGACTGTTAAGTTGAACTTCCATCTAGGACAAAGGCTACACTTATTCACAACTGTGCAATGGACTATGCCTTGAATTGCCAGTTTTGTGCAAACAAGTTTGACCAGAGCCCTACACTGGTACTAGGCTGCAAAAGCATCCCCGCGGTTTGGAGCTTATAAGTCATACTCCAGGCCCTTCATGAGTTTCTAGAGAATACCCAATTCTCATAGACCATGACCAGTGGTCAAACTCATATAGGTGTGTTCCTTTCAGATGTTCTGTAGGACAACATCTTTTGTTTCAAGAAAACAACTCATTTGTTTAAAAGAAACCACCTGGCACACATTAAGGTATAGACCAACCTGCCATACAGATTAGAAGAGAAATGCACCTTATACACGGAATGAGCCCTTTTCACAAAGGTTCTCTTCTCACAGTCAGACTTTAGTTTTGTTTCACCATCCTAATTCACGGGATCTCCGATCACATAGGACAGGTTTCCACTATAGAATGACTCACGTGGGTCTCAAGCCCAATTCCATAGATGCATTGTCTATCACATTTCGTGAAAGACCCTTTGTAAACTGATCTGCCAGATTTTTAGCCGTCTGAACATAGTCCAGGGCTATAACTCCGGAGTTTCTCAATTTTCTGACAGATTTCAACCGCCTTTTCACATGTCTAGATGACTTCATGTTATCCTTTGAACTATTCACCTTGACAATTACCGTTTGATTGTCACAGTTCATTAGGATTGCCGGTAACGGTTTTTCAACTATCGGCAAGTCCATAAGGAGCTCACGAAGCCACTCAGCCTCAACAGTGGCGGTATCTAATGCTGTGAGTTCTGCTTCCATAGTTGACCTCGTTAAGATGGTCTGCTTGCAAGACTTCCAGGAAACAGCTCCACCACCAAGTGTAAACACATATCCACTTGTGGCCTTTATCTCATCAGCATCAGAAATCCAATTTGAATCACTATACCCTTCTAGTACCCTTGGGTACCCGGTGTAGTGAATTCCATAGTTCATTGTCCCCTTCAGATAGCGCATTACTCTTTCAAGACCCTTCCAATGATCATCTCCCGGGTTTGAAACAAACCGGCTCAGTTTGCTTACAGCAAACGAGATATCAGGTCTTGTAGCGCTCGCTAAATACATTAATGAACCAATGATCTGAGAATATCTCAGCTGATCTCGCATTATCCTTTTGTTCTTTCTAAGAATTAAACTGGCATCATATGGTGTTGAGACAGGTTTATAGTCACTATAACCAAAGCGACTTAACACCTTCTCCACATAGTGAGACTGTGTAAGAATCACCCCACCATTGATCTCTTTTACCAGCTTTATATTAAGGATAACATCAGCTTCTCCCAGATCCTTCATCTCAAAATTTTGAGATAAAAACTCTTTGACTTCCTTAATCACATTAAGGCTAGTGCCAAAGATCAGTATGTCATCCACATACAAGCACAAAATCACTCCTTCAGCCCCACCATAGCGATAGTACACACATCTGTCAGCTTCGTTCACAACAAAGCCGGCAGAGGTCAAAGTTCTATCAAACTTTTCATGCCACTGCTTAGGCGCTTGCTTGAGACCATATAAAGATTTTAACAACTTACAAACCATTCCTTCTTGACCCTTTGATACAAACCCATCCGGCTGATCCATATAGATCTCCTCTTCTAACTCTCCATTGAGGAAAGCCGTCTTAACGTCCATCTGATGAACGAGAAGACCATAAGAGGCTGCCAAGGAAAGTAACACTCGAATTGTGGTCAATCGGGCAACTGGTGAATAAGTGTCAAAGAAATCTTCTCCTTCTTTTTGTGTATAACCCTTGGCCACAAGCCTAGCCTTGTACTTTTCAATAGTACCATCTGGCCTAAGCTTTTTCTTGAACACCCACTTGCATCCAACCGGTTTACATCCATAAGGACGTTCAACGACCTCCCAGGTTCCATTAGACATAATAGAATCCATCTCACTCCTTACTGCTTCCTTCCAATAGTCAGCATCAGGAGATGAATATGCCTCTTCAATGGTTCTGGGTGTATCATCTATGAGGTATACAATGAAATCATCACCAAAAGACTTTACAGTCCTTTGTCTCTTGCTCTTTCTCGGAGCATCATTGTTATCCTCCTCAGAATTTTCTACAAGTGTATGTTCATTGTGTTCTATCGGCTCAGCAGAGCCATCATCCTTGATGAACTCTTGCCTAGATGAACTTGTTTCATCTCTCATGGGAAAAATGTTTTCAAAAAATGTAGCATCTCTGGACTCCATTATAGTACCAACATGCATGTCAGGTACTCCAGATTTCACTATTAAAAATCTATATCCAACGCTGTGAATAGCATAACCTAGAAAGATACAATCCACAGTTTTAGGTCCAAGCTTACGTTTCTTGGTTATTGGCACACTCACTTTTGCCAAACAACCCCATATACGTAAGTATGACAGTGTTGGCCTTTTCTTCTCCCATTCCTCGAAAGGAGTTATCTCTTTATTCTTTGTAGGAACACGGTTTAGGACATGACATGCAGTCAATATAGCCTCACCCCACCATTCCTTGGAAAGTCCCGCTGTATCTAACATGGCGTTAACCAAATCCGTTAGAGTGCGGTTCTTTCTTTCGGCAACCCCATTTGACTGAGGTGAATAGGGAGGCGTCCTCTCATGAATAATACCATGTTCCTCGCAAAATAAAGTGAATAAATTTGAGAAATACTCGCCACCACGATCTGACCTAACTCTTTTGATCTTTCTCTCAAGTTGGTTTTCTACTTCAGCTTTATAGATTTTAAAGTAGTGTAAAGCTTCATCTTTTGACTTCAACAAATAGATGTAACAAAATCTAGTACTATCATCAATCAAAGTCATGAAATATTTTTTACCACCTTTTGTCAACACTCCATTCATTTCGCACAAATCGGAATGAATTAATTCTAAGGGTGCCAAGCTCCTTGCCTCCGCGGTCTTATGAGGCTTACGAGTTTGTTTTGATTCAACACATACATGACACTTAGAATTTTTGACAAAAGTGAACTTTGGAATTAAGCTCAAATTAGCTAAGCGCATCATACAACCAAAATTAACGTGACAAAGCCTCGAATGCCAAACATTTGTTTCATCAACGTTAATAACATTGTATGCAATTTTATTACAAACATCTGACAAAGAAAGACGGAACAAACCTCCGCTTTCATAACCTTTTCCAACAAAAGTACCAAACTTAGACAAGATACATTTATTGGACTCAAAGACTAATTTGAAACCATCTCTACACAGTAGAGAGCCGCTGACTAAATTCTTCTTGATGGTGGGGACATGCTGCACGTTCTTCAGCTGCACGGTCTTCCCCGAAGTAAACTTCAGATTTACCGTACCAACACCAAGAACACGCGCATGTGATCCGTTCCCCATCAGCAAGGAGGAAGTCCCGCCGGTCTGGTAAGAAGAGAACAAAGAAGCATCAGCACAAACATGAATATTAGCACCAGTATCAACCCACCACTCGGGTGAACCAAAGACTGAAAGAACAGTAGGTAATAAATTACCGTACCCCGAAGTTCCTCCAGGCTCGCTAATAACCATGTTGGCGGAGTTGTTGCCTTTGCGGTTCGGACACTTTGCAGCAAAGTGATCCGTACTAGCGCACACATAGCAAGCTCCCGTCTTCTTCTTCTTCTTAAAAGTGGTTGTCTTCTTAGTCTTTGGTTGGTTCTGCGGTGGCTTTTTCTTGTTCTTGTTGAAGTTGTTCTTCTGAACAAGATTGGCACTTGAAGCACCAACAACTCCTTTCCCACGTATGTCCTTTGCTCTCGCCTTCTCCTCAACATCAAGAGTCCCTATGAGTCCATCTATTGTGAACTCCTGTCTCTTATGTTTTAGAGAAGTAGCAAAGTCCCTCCAAGAAGGTGGCAGCTTAGAGATTATACCTCCAGCCACAAACTTATTGGGTAACACACATGGGGACTCTTTGCTGCAATTTTTGAGATCTTTTGCCAGAGTATGTATTTCATGAGCCTGTTCCACTACAGAACGGTCTTCGACCATCCTGTACTCAAGGAACTGCTCCATGATATACAACTCACTCCCGGCGTCAGATACTCCATATTGAGCCTCAAGAGCATCCCACAAAGCTTTGCCAGTTGGCAGCCGGATATAAGAATCCACCAGGTTATCACCGAGAACACTAATGATCAAGCCTCGAAAGAGGATATCAGCCTCATCGAACGCACTCCCTTCCTCTGGAGAGAATTGTTCAGGCTTACCCTCTTTCACATGGATCACTCTCGATAGTGTTAACCACAGTATAAGCCGCTCTTGCCAACGTTTGTAATTTGAACCATCAAAAGGTGATGGTTTGATTGATGCAGCAAAGCTAGATACCGAAAGCCTATTAACACAATCAGGTTTTTGGATTGTTAGAAATCTAGGCAATTTTCGGTATATTTTAATTCCAAAATTAGATGTATAAACTAGCAATATTTCTATGACTTTAAGGAGTAAAAGTAAACATGTGAACATGTTTATACTTATCACACATATAAGCATAAACAATATAAATAACCAAAGTTTTAGGGAGTACCCTAAAGCGGGGCCGTTGCCGGAGGCATTGGCTGCGCTGTTACCAACTGGAGTAGACATCTACTCGGTTGGCCTCAGTCGAAGTAGTCGAACTAAATCGGTGCAGGAAGATGTTCGCAGTGCAGTCCCACGAACGGTCACCAAGATGTAGTCGACGTAGTCGTTCGGCCACCAGAATGTAGTCGACGTAGTTGTTCGGCTCGTCCACCAGGAAGTAGTCGTACAATCGGGCAAAGCCTTAGTATTTTTGAGCAGTCACGCTAAAGCGTTACCCAAAAACCTGATTGCCCGCCTATCCCGTGCAGGATCTCAAGGCGAGCAAGGTTTCGGAGGCCTGCTCACGCTAATTCTGTGCGCGCAGAGATTAGCGTTGGGGAACTCAGTTGTTGCAACTGGAGAGGGAGAAGAGAGGAGCCGAGTTGCCTCAGTGCTCTGGTGCAGGATGGATGAGCGGCATGGCACTCCTTATATAGTGACTCAGGTGCTCAGGTTCGTTGAACCTGGACACCATCAGAGTCATTTAGGTGATGCGGTTATGGCCATTAATTACAGATTTAATTGCACGTTTAATCGCACGATTAATTGCTGTCAACGGCAAAATAGCCATCACGCCGCGCCGCGCCGCGCCGCGCCGCGCCGCGCCGCGCCGCGCCGCGCCCTCGGCCTCGGCCTCGGCCTCGGCCTCGGCCTCGGCCACGGCCACGGCCACGGCCACGGCCCGGCCCGGCCCGGCGAGGCGAGCGAGCGCGCGCGCGCGTGTGGTTCACCGTCCTCCTCTTACCGGCTTCACAAGTGGTGTACAAGAAGTCCACCTTTTAAGTCGGTTGAGATCCTCCTCAATTCCCGGTACGGAATTAAACATTGATTCCCTAGCATTAATAGTGGGCTTTAAATTCTTTTATTGCTTTAGAATAAATGGGCCAAGCCCATTACTCCAACAGGTGGTGGCGGCGGCGGCCCTGGCGCCCGCGGCGGTGGCGACCGGCGGCGGGGCATTTGGGGCTGGGGCTTCTCTTCACTAGCTGCAGATTCCACGCAATAATAAAAAGAATGGAACAACACGTTGATTATTGCATTGGTTAGTGACCTGAACATCTCAAGAAATGCAAATGAGTTGGTGATATCTACCTTGGCATGATGAGGCGTTTGAAGACATGATCGCAAGTATCACAAAAACGGTAGCTGTCAGGCAAATGGCCCTCTTGGTATTGCATCTGACGAGAGCCATGAGATGAGAGGAGGGAGTTACTCTCTCCCTTATTTTTGTGCTGAGAGAGAGAGAGAGGCAATTGATGTATCTGGATCTTTTCCATTTCATCAGTGTGCAAGGGTTTATATAGAAGTACAACAAAATCTCTAAGATCTTTTGCATCTAACATCTCCACGTTGTGATATAGCTCAAAGCTGAGGCACGATAGCCTCTTCATTATTAGACTGTGATAAATTTGTGAGTATCCAATTTCACTTGTCAACGATTAGCACCCTCATTTGTCCCATTTGTTCTCCTCAGTTGTATTTATAGTCCATCTTTTATTACTCAACCGCTTATAGCTTTCTATATTTTTTTTGGGTAATGCTAAGGATAGGACAACTGATGGATCAGACGCCCCATCCACCGTACCATCCACCGTGTCACTGCCCCCCTTTTCTTTTCCTTCCCCCGCCTGTGACCTCCTCACTCCCCCCCCCCCCCCCCCCCCCACCCCGCGGCAGGCTCGCTCCCCCTTCCCTCTCCTCCCTCCTACCTGCACACAAATGGCACGGCAACACTGCGCGTGGCAGCACTCCCTCGAACTCTGCCTGGCCTATGGCGCGTGCGCACCCTTGGGTGCTCTGTCTCTTGCTCCTCCTGGTGCCACCGCCGGGCACACCGTACCCTCCCCCACCTGCCGCACCGGCACTGGTGCCTCATGTGCCGCAGCGGCGGTGCACCTCCTCCGCACTGAAGAACCGATCGGGGCAGTGGAGCTCGCGCGGTAGAGCTCACGTGGCGGGCAGGGGCAGAGCTCCCCACGTCTAGGGGTGGAGCTCGCTGACGGCGTGGCCAGCCGCTCCCCGCGGCTTCCTCCATGCTGGCCGATAGAGGAGCTCTGCGTGCGCCCATGGTAGGCAACAGGGAGGTTTTGGTGCATTGTTGCAAGTGTTTGATGCACGTGTTTAATATGTTTCAGAAAAAAGTTGTAAGTGTTTCATATAGATGTTGCAAAAGTACATCTAGATGTTACAATATTGCATATGCTTCACAGAAATGTTGCAATTGTTTACCCGGATGTTACATTTTCATTAAGATATTTCAAGTGGATTTTAAATGTTCCATGAAACATGAGACAAATGTTGTGGTGGATTTTTCGCTCATCATCAACGGATGACTAACAACAATTTTCAATATGTTTTGATGTCACAAACGCTGATTTTTGATGTTGTGAATGTTTCAAACAAATATTGTAACAGAATGTTCTAAGTGTTTCATTTGATCAGGTCGTATTGTATGCAACATCAGACAATGTTATGGTGGAAATTTTCACTATGCTGGTACCATCCGATGACAGCGCCTGGATCGGGCGTCCAAGCGTTAGTAGCTCCATATTTTTTTAGCAATACTTAGCTTTTCTATATAATCTCACAAGCTGGCCTCACCGGGCTGCACACTACCAACAGTCCGACAGGCAACAGGCCAACAAAGTTTGTATGGGCCACTCAAGTATTATCATTTATATGGGCCATATGTGCGCTGATCCATTAGGATGCAACAAGATCCGGGGAGAAGTAAAGATCCTAGCCCAGTTAACAGCTGGACAACCCCTAAAAAGAAAAAAGTTAACAGCTGCACACCAAATGCCACCATCAGCTATATATTCCCAATAATTATCGAGAAATTGTGATTTCTTTTCAAATATGTCTGAGCTCGTGTTTCATTAAAGAGAAACATATTTTGAAGTTCAGGTTTAAATTCCATATCACAGCAGCAAAATCTCATACCGATCTTAATAAGAAGTGGCATGAGTATGCATTAAATTCCATAACGATCCATTCTATCCGAGGTCGACGCTCGCGTCGCCCGAAAGGGCGACTCGGGCGGACTGCCACTGCCCAGCTCCAGCTCCTTCCGCTCGCCTTCCACCACCTCGCCTCCGCCGGCATCGCTGGAATCCCGTGCATGCACAAGGACGGCAGTGGCGAGGTCCACTCCCACAGTTTCCCTCATTCCCTGAAGCTCTCTTCCTCTATCAAGAAGGCAACCATGGCCGACGGGCCGGCAGAGGCTAGATCCGCCCCATATCTGGCCGGATCTTGCATCTACCGGGCCAGCCACTCCTTTCTCTCGGCGGTGGCGGCGGGGCGGGGCTGCAGTCTCTCCCGGCGGTGGCGGTAGCGGTCGGCCGGCCTTGGGACGGCTGATCTGGCTCCAACCGGATCGTTTCCGGCAAGAGGCATTGCCGAATTCAGGCCGCCGGATCCGGCCTTGCCTGGTCGACGCTCGTCGTTGGGTCGCTAAGTTCAACCCTCGGGCAGGCCGACAGCATGGAGCTCCTGGTGGGCGCACTGCTTGGAGAGTCTAGACAGCGGCCTTGTGCTGCTTGCGGATGTGGTTCTAGAGAGCAAAGGAAGAAATCCCAGCCTAACTTCTTGCTGGTCGACAATGGTGCCGCTTGTTGCGGCACTTTTCTCTTTGGAGGTTTTGTCGATGTGCTATGCTATCTGTAGGTCCGTGGATGTGGGGTGATACGGGAAACCATTTTAGAAAATTCTTGCCCGGCATACGCTGGTGTAGGCATTGGTGACACCTCTTGGTACCACTCTTTTCCTGGAGGCGATGTCGATATCTCCTCACACCCATGCGCCAGATGGAGGTTTATGTGAAAATGAAGAAGGCAAGCAACAGACGATCGAACATCAAGTTTCTAAGAAGGTGAGATGTGATGGATTGATGCTACGTGAAGGTGTTGCAAGATTGAAACGGGAACAAATAAAAAGATTGAAGCTTAGTCTTCTAGTTTTCTTTCTTGGTTTTATAGGTTTTTTTTCTTGTATTTGTGAAGCTTTGAGGTTTAGGGGTTTAAGAACTCTTATAACTTTTTTGGTTGTTGTCATTCGCTTGTGAATGATCAAGGCCGAACTTTTCCATAATCTAAAAAATTAAATTCCATATCACATCAGCAAAATTGTTGAACTGACAAGGTCATTATAAGAAGAGAGCAGGGAGCAATTTATCCTATGAGGAGAGGAGTTTCTTCCCTATCACACCAAGCAGGCATAGTACCAAGTCTCCTCTCTAGTCTTAATACAGTGCAATAAAAGTGTGCATTGAGACTGGCTTAAGACATCACACGCTTAAGACATCATCACATAGAAGGTGGACAACTAACAACAGCAAGAAAGAAGCCCGGCCGCCATACCACACCCCACCTACACCACAACAAAACTGAAACCCTACAAAGCTAGCCAAGGAGATACACCGTGGCTACCTGTTATGCATGCCAAAAGACTACCGGAACATCACCCCATGACTCTGCAAAAGAAGTTGAGAACTCACCAGAAACCACCACGATCATCACATGTTCTCTCCCTTTTTGCGCGATCCAAACCGACCAAGTAACCTTTATTCCCATGGAAGATGAGATTATGAGATTTTCTCTTATACATAGGGTACAAATATTTCACTCCATCACACTTTGCACGCTCACACACAACTAACAACAACAACAATTGCTTCCAGTTTATGCAAACGATTAATTGCTTGTGCTTAATTTCTTGGTGAGGCCGCCAGCTAAGCTAGCGCCCAGCTCCTGCATTCTTGGTGAGGCCCCAGCAGTGCAGCGCGTTGCCGGCGACGTCGAAGAAGGCGAGGTGGGCCTCCGTCTTGCTCAGCCGCATCGACATGAACCCCTGCCCGTCGTAGAGGAACTCCACCTTGTCGGGGGTGGCCTTGAACTTGCCAGCCCACGCCTTGGACCCGCCGCCACTCGTCAGGAACTGAAGACGGCTGCAATTTTTTTTTTGTTTGGTTCAGGACATAAAAATTAAGAAAACTTCTGAGAGTTCAGCTGCTTGATCCATGTCGCTCTCCTGATGTACTGATCGATGTACCCTCACCTGTCTCTGCTGCTGATGCGCTGCAGGCAGTGGTCATGGCCGTTCACGTACATGTCGACGCCGTGGGCCTGCGTTTTGTTTCGATCGATGGTGATGAAGCGCAAATGATCAGTTTCAGTAAATTGTCTAGATTGGATGCCGATAACATAACAAGATGATAGATGTCAATGCCTTGAGGACCGGGAGAAGCAGCTGCTCGAGCTCAGTGTTATTCCCATGCCTGCAGCCGCTGCTGATGGGGTGGTGGCCGACGACGATCTTCCAGGCAGCCTTGGATGCCGTCAGCGCGTACCCCAGATCCTGGCAAAGAGCCACACGTCGTCATACATTGCATTGGATCAAGCTGATTCCCCCCACGGTCAAACAGGAGGCAAAACCTGGTGTTGACATACATAATGCAACTGCAAGTGGTAAAATATCATACCTTTAGGAGGTTGTGATGTAGGTATCACGAGGAGCAACCCCTCTCCAATCAAACTTGGTGTTGTTCCAGTAATGGAGGATGAATGGCGTCGTGTCGACGAGGAAGAAATCCGCATTTCCTTCGTTGAGAAGAAAAAAAATGCGAAAATTTGTATTAGAAAGAGTAGATATTATCCATCTTTCCTTTATAGAGTTGTGATGGTAATAGAAGATTTCTGACTAATAATAGGCAATTATCATGGTGGTCCAGCCTGATTACCTGAGTTGACGATGAACGACTTTGCAATGGCGGTATACCGGCTGTCCACGTTGCGAATGGCAGGGTCTATCTGCGCGAGCGCATTGCCAGTGTAGTCATGGTTGCCAAGGACTGCATCCGTGTCGATCATAGAAACAAGGATCAGCTGCTTCTTCAGAATCCAGAACTTCTTAGCAGCTAGCATGCGTTTGTGCAGGAGTATATATGTAGGATGTACACTGTTGCATTACCGAGGTACCAAGGCTTCTGGAGGCTCTTGGCGGTGTAGATGTTGGAGAAGGACTCCTTGAAGAGCGGGTCGCTGGTGTTGGCGATGCCGTCGTCGTAGATGTTGTCGCCGGTGGAGATGACAGAAGTCGATGTCCAGCTTCTCCCCCACCACTCCCATCTACAGCAGACACACACAGGGTAGATAGAAAATGTTTCTATTATTTCATCCTCGGACGGTAATAAGATTATTTACCATAGTATTAGGGGGAACACAATATGAATGGATTCAGTCTGTTTAGATTTAGAGAAAGAATTAGTGTGCACCAACGACCTAATGTTTGACGGCACGTTGTGTGCTGCCGTGTTGCTTGTTAGTTAGAAGGCAATAATTGAGCTTATTTGCATCTGTCTTAGGTCACAGCAATGCTTCAACAGAAGAACAGTGTTCGATCGTACCAAGTAGATAAGGAGCTAGGACTCGATCTATCCACTTTCGGCTACTTATGAACGTAGAGCCATGACCACCCTGCATGCATGGCAAGAACCCATTCGGGGACCATGCACGTGCAATAAGAACTAGTGATCACTTGATTAGTACAACCAAAGCTAGCTATAGATCCAGGATAACGGGCCACCGGCTGGCCAGATGCAGTAGAGTTTGGGCATTATGATCGTCATAACTCAGTATACCTTCCGCAACTATTCCATCGGAAAAACTACTTCATTGAGTATATATAATTGAAATTTTATATAAACTAGTATAGTGCCCGTGCGTTGCTAGGCTAATATAATAGATCTACATAGCGCCATTAACTCTGTGTTCGTTCACTTCATGTACAGGCCGTACTGTAATTGTGTGAGACATTGATTGTCTGTGTTCCGATTGTGTGATTGTTCCGATTGATTCCGTGTGTGAGATATTGATTGTCTGGTGCCTAACATTGCAGAGGCTACGCTTGGCCTCTTGCCCATAATAATGTATATTACCGCCCAAAATACCAACTGACCAATCCAATGGTACTCCGTGAGAAGCAATAGGTAGGAAAATGAGGGGCGCGTTATTAACTATCCAAAAAAGTCTTGATTTAAACTCAATTCTTTATTTATGTTTATGGGATGAATTCCAAATGATATGTTAGTTTCTTATATTTAAGGATGAAAGTACTATTTTAACTCAGACCTCCTCCAACAATACATGCATGTCAGTTGGCTCTAAGACATGACACCTCATAACTTTATCCAGTTAGAAGAGAGAGAAAAGGAGGAGAGAGAAAAGCTATCTCTTAACTAAGAGATATAGTCTTATTCACACACTTTTTGTGTGGCTGATGCATAGCCCACCTCAAGCTAAAAGTTAAACTATTGTAAAGGGTTGCCTCTTATACCATCCGACATTTATTTATTTATTTTTTGCGAACACAGTACAACATTTAATATAGAGGTGCCATGTAGACATTAGAGTGCTAGACAATGACTTTGCAAAACAAAATACAATCCGTATTTTTATACCGTGTTTTACTTTATTTTGACAGGTCTCAGTATAGAACTTTGACCATTATTACCTTTGTGGTTTGATTGAGACGCATACGTCAGCGTCTTATTTCCGAAAGCAAAACGAGCGAGACACGTACAGACAGAGACTGGCTACATAAGCGCGCATGCGACACGTACGGCTGATCGATGAGAGATTTACGCCTGGTTTTACTTTTACCTGCTGGGCGACCAAGGTCTGGTTGAACTGCCCACGCCGGCCCCAGTCGCCGACGGCAAGGACGGCGAGCGTCCCGCCGGCCTTGGGCGCGTGCGCCACCCGCGGCAGCGCGGCGCCCGCCGGCGGCGCCGCCAGAAGCAGCACCGCCACCGCGGTCACCACGACGACGAGCGGAAGCCTAGCCGGAGCCATCGCACTGCAACGACTCCTCCGGTCAAGAAACACTCGAGTCTCGAAGCTATCTAGCTAGCTCACTCGAGTGTGTCCAATGGTGACGAGTTCCCAATCATTTATAGGCATGTTGGGGGCGAGACCAATAGCTCGAGAGGGGGGCCAGCTTGTCAGTCGGTGTGTGGGCGGCTGCAAGTGGGCCCTGGGCGGCGGTTGGAGGCTTAACGGTGTGATGGGATGGATGGCTGCTGGATGGTGAGCGTCGTACGTGGTCGTTGGACCACATGTGTACAGCTCGCGGCATTCATGGACGGTTGGTGTGTCAGCAACCGATCGAAACACGGATGAGCAAAT
Organism: Panicum virgatum; assembly: GCF_016808335.1. Lineage (NCBI taxonomy): Eukaryota > Viridiplantae > Streptophyta > Magnoliopsida > Poales > Poaceae > Panicum > Panicum virgatum. The sequence continues at coordinate 38,252,737 of NC_053152.1, forward strand.
AAAGATTGTATTGATAAGGATTAAGAGGGGAAAGGATCATCATATTTCCTTGCGATTAACGTTGATGATGCGGTGAGGGCCCTGTTATCGCCGTCTTTAGTGCGAGGGGGATGTGTGTGCAAGGGATGGGAAGAAATTGTTTTTGAGTGTGCATGCCATGCCATCTAAAGTGAATGTAGTGTGGCAACGATTGATAGTGAAGAAGGTTGTATATTTTGGAAGGTTGTTCAAGTTGGATTCTTTTAGGTAAAAGAAGTTTGGCTGATCTTAAAAAAGTTTTCATCGAGATAATACAATGGATTCAGGACCACTCTAGCCAGCCTTTACATAGTTAGGATACACACAATTTGTAGTTACTAAAGAAAAATGACATGGTCAAGAATTTTTTTTATCCATGGTGTTGATCCGCGTCAAACATCTTTCGTGTGGTTTGTCCATGTACCAAGGCCGCCATGATGTTTGACCTAGCTAAGATTTGATTCTATAAAAAATAAAAACTCAAAAAACTATAAACTCTGGCTATGCCAGCGAGGGGATTTTTTAACCTCAGTCTTAGATCTGCTCCTACGGAGACGAACCTAAGATCTGAGTAGTACTAGAGCCACCTAATGAATTCAGATAGAGGCCTGCTCACAAGATTTGGCTCTTTAGGAAAATTGAATTAATTAGATCATGGTTGGCTCTAACACAATGTCCAAATTTCGTTGTAAATTGGTGTACACCAATAAAAGGTTAAGGATCGTTGTGCAAGCTTAATACATTGCCGTAGTGCAATAGTTGCATAGTAGACACAATAACCGACAACTCCACTCATACTTTGTGAAAGAAGTTTATGGCTGAAAGATGATATCTAGCTTTGTAATAAAATGCCTCAGAGCACAGCATTCTTAGATTAAATTAAGCATTGCACAGCAGATATATCTATTGTGACACCCGGCTCAATTTATTTGAATGCGGACCACTAGTGGCCCATGAGTGTTGTGTGAATATGTTTAATACCACATTGCTAGTTGAGCAAGGATGGATCCAACTTATAAGTCTTTTTCCTTCAGACATAGCATTTCGGGTTGACCCTTTTACACGAAGCGATGATGAAAATGTAAGCACAGTGCTATCTGCGGCTTTGGAGGACGGAGTGTGATAGAAGTTAAATGGGAGAGAATGAATCAAGGGCACTCTCAACCGCCTTTCGCATAGAGGAATTAATATGATCGATAAGAACTTTGCAGGGTGAAATCCCTAAGAAAATGCTCGTACAAATACTAAATCTCTCTATTCACCCTCAATCTAAGAAAACCACAAATTTCTCTAGGTACAATTGTATAAAATATAGAATACTAACTCTTAGAAAAGGGAGAGTGAAGTTATACTAACCTTTGAAACACTTGGATGGGTGGAAATCTCAGAAAAAATTGAGAATCTGGGCACGCAGCACCTCCCCCACCCCCCTGAAAGTGCATCTAGGCCCCTAATGGGTTTTGGTGAATTGAATGACAACATGATTAAAGGACTAATATTTTATTTGAGATAACATGAGCAGTGATTCATTTGTATATCATTTATGCATTGACTCACTACTACAAAAAAACTTTTCCGAGGCAGGCAAAAAGGCTTAACCGAGGCGGTTTTGGCAACCGCCTCGGGCGGAAGGCCATGGTTAATCGTGGTATTAACCGAGGCGGTCAAGCAACCGCCTCGGTTAATCGTTGCCAATCATCGGGTTAAGGATTAACCAAGGTAGTTTTCCTAAACTAACCGCTTCGGTTAATATATTAACCGAAGCGGTCAAACGTAACACGCCCGCCTTGGTTAAGATTTTTTTTTAAAAAAATCATTTTTCATTTCAAATTTGAATCTGAAAATCAATTTGAAAGCATATACAAATCAAAAAAAAATTGAAAATGTACAAAAGGTAAACACATATATATAACATCCAATGATCTCACACACTTAGTGAATATATTAATTACATCGATTATGCATGTATCACACATTGAGTTCACAAAAATCACTTGAAAATGTTCTAAGCCACTAATCGAAGAGATCCGGCAACTTGTAGTCGTCCATCTGAGTTGGGTTCTCCAATTGTGTAGCTTGACGTACTTGTCCTCCGTGGCTAGCTCGTTGTTGGGAGCGAAGAATTTGCCATCGACAGAACAACATTCGTCGGTGACAAACTTACATATGTCAGATACTGTTTGAGTGGTGTAAGCTTCGCAAGCCCTGAGGTACGTACAAGTGTAGTATCCACACAAGAGACCGTCTTCAGGTTGCTTAGCGCACTGCATGCATGTAACCCATAGCCATTACGACACATATAGATAGCATGAATAATGTAGCAATACATACAATTCTTTATTTGTACCGGAAAGTTTCGCCTCACGTGCAAATGTGTACCATGTTTTTTCTTCTTTTTCTCTGACCTCCGATCATAGCAATCAGGGTCTTCTACATATTTCTTGTAAGCGCTGTATGCCAACCACTAGTGTCAACAACAAATTTGATTTATACTTTGAGTGCATAAAAGAATGTGTTGTCACTTACTATTTCACGCAGTATTCAAAGTCCTTGTATCCTTCCTTGGGCGTGTTACACAAGGAGTCGAATATAACCACCTTTCCATCTTGAGGATAGATGCAAAAAACAATCCAGTGGCCTAGGACGCCGAATCTGCACAATTGAAACAATATAGGCATAAAAATGATGAACCTGATAGCAATTATTGCAAGTATCATTAACTTTCCCGAATTGGTGCGCAGCAAGAATACAGCCATTTCCCTCGATCTTCTTCATGGCTTTTAAGGTGTATTGTCCTTTTCTGTACATGATCTCGCCACACATTCCCTGGTGGACTTCGAGTCGTTGCATCGGCTCCAAATGCACCAGGTCCGGATGCGTGTCCTTTATATCGTACCCAATGATGGCCCTTTGGGTAATGTGCATAGGAGATAGGTAGATAACATCATCCCCTATTTCCATGCTTGCATATGATTGCATCCTGCACGCACATATTGTCATGGGATTATTAGTTCGATCTTAATGAGTGTACATTAAGTGATAAAGAGGTGTAGTAACTTACAGGGCAAAAAGAGTGACTTGTGCGACGTCGAGGTCTTGGTGCCGCAGTAGCCTATGCATGTCGTGGAGGTCCACAGTGAAATGGCAGTCCTCTTCCAAGTGGAAGTACTTGGCGGGGGCCGTTACAACGAACTCCCTCAATCTGTACTTCGCAGCATGCATATACCACAAATGAAACCTTCGAACTGGCCATGGCTCCTCGATGAGCTGCCCCAAGGGCAACATGAACTTGCCATGCTCGTAGAGCTCGGGGCAATCATCAGAATGGGGCCAGTCCGGCGGTGTTCACGGCCTGTAATCACCAGAACAGTATAAATCATCGATTCGAATGGAAACATATATTTCTGAATACACTTGAACACACAAGTTTGGCGTTGTGTACCTGGCATTGTACTGGAACTTCTCCCCTATTTGGTACGCGGCCCATTGCTCTACAGTAGACTTGGGGGGTTTCTCGGGGTATATGCCACATTGCTTCTTGGGCGCAGGAGGACATTGCCCGGAACCCTTTGGACTTTTGGGCGGAGTTGTTTCCTTGCCCGGTGCACCCCCCGTACAACCTTCTGGGCTGCTCGTGTTGGGTGCTGGGCTATGCCGAGGACTGCCTTGGCCGCCTATATTGTCGTTGCTGTCACCGCCTTTGTCATCGCCTTCGTCATCGTCACTTGGGCCTCCCGGAGGAGACGATGACGGTTGCGAGGTTTTTGACGCCGGCTTATGCTCTTCGAAGACAATATCAGCCTTGTTCCATAGGACACGTGAGCCAATAGCACGGCCGAGAGTTGTGGCTCCCTCTTCAGTTGGATAGTCAAGTTCAATATTGTCAAAGTCATCGTCCGTCCATGCCACATGAACCATGGCATACTCGGGCAGGATAGGCTTCCCCTGGAACCTGGCTTCAGGGTCGTGTGGCTGTACTAATCCCTGTGCTGCATTCTTCTTCTTCCCCGCCCTGCCAAAGGGCACCTAGAGGATGCCAAGTGTCTGCTTGATGATCTCATCGGCTGGGTACCTTTGGGCTTGCAAGGTACCCGAGGAGGGAAGCACGCTAGCCTGGACGAACATCTGCGTCCTTAGCTCCACCATCTTGGGGTCGTTGCTCGTGAAAGCTTCATGTATTGTCCCCATGATAACTTCTTTCATTGCCTCATCTCTGCCTTGCTGGATGAGCCCTTCCTTGTATCTTTGCCTTGTGTTAACGCCCGAGTTGGTGTCGGACTGCCATGAGTCAAGTTTCTTCTAGCTGTGCCGAGAGGATACGCCCCGAACGCGGCCTCGATGCTCCGGGTTTCCTAGTGCCTCGGTCAGCATGTCATGCTCCCTGCGAGGTGTGAACACTCCGCATTCCTAGGAGTCCTTGGTCGCGAGAAAAGCCTTCTCAACCTCCTCGGCCCGTGGCTCGTTGTACTTCTTCATGCCCTCCTTTAGCTTCTTTGGCCGACAGGCATCCAAGAAGTCGCGTCCCCTCTCGTCGACGCCTTCTAATGGATCCTCCTACCTAGCTGCGGCAGCGGCCCTTCCCTCCTCCCGCCACTTCTTCCTCTTAGCGGCGTAGCCACTCATGCCCAAGTGGTGGGGGAGGACGTTCTTCTTTGCAAGCTCAGAGTTCTCCCGGCTCTTGACCTTTGCTTTGTTAGTACTCATCTTCTCAACGAACTCTTCCCAGATGTGACGCTTGATGAAGTTGTAGTCTGCATAGGGTTCCTTCACTGTCTACACATAATCCTTATTTAGGTGTGACTGCAAGCTCCGAAGTGCTTTGCCGGCGATAGCTAGAGCATGGCCCCTGCACAGAGCTTCATCAAATTGGTCCTCTGGGTATTGGAAGCGCCTCTTGATCTCTCTCCACACGGCACCCTTCAGGTCAGCCGGCACTTTCCTCCAATCTTGATATGTGATGGGCACGTGCTCCCTGACTACTATGGAGCACTGGTTGCTGAAGACGCCGATCACGGATTCTGGCTCTAAGGGCTCTCCATGTGGCCATATCTTGTATATGGCATGGACCTTACTGTGAAGCTTGTGCCTCCCATGTTGGCCCCTCTTCTTGCCACTGCTCTTGGCACTGGCCGTTTTGGCAGATGTGCTTGGGGTGGGACCGGATCCATACCCCTCCGTCTCTCTCACGTCCTGGTCCTCGGGGTACTCCAAACACCTAGGCACCACCGGAATCTATATAGCACAATAGCTCGCATTAGTTTCACAGTTAAGTGATAAACTCGTCATCAAATGTTAACATTGTGTATTAGTAATTTACTAACGCGGTCCTCTTCATCTGCTTGTGACTATTGCGGAGTGCCAGATCCTCGTGTTGCAGGACGATCCTCCGTCGGAGCATAGTCCGGATCGTCGTCTTCCTCCGTACGAGCTTTCTTCTCGATACGTGGTGTTGGCTCCTCCTCCTCATACGATGTGAGGCTATCATCAAACGAGGAGTCTCCAGCATCACTTGAGTACGGGCTCGGGTCGCGCCATTCTTCAATAGGCTCGCCCGCCATTTCTTTGCTTATTCACTCTATTAAATCACTAACTCTGTTGCTATAGATGAAGTGAAGAAACCAAATCTAGGAATAAGGAAATAAAGATACTATATTTATAAAAGGAACCATTCAATAAACTACAACAAAATAAATTGTTATTATGCACAAGTTTTTCTAAAAAACCTATGTTCTTTGGAGGTTTAATTACTCCCGTATCCTTGGACTTTGTTATAAAAAGGAATCAACGATTTCCACATTATCACTCTCCCTATGTGTCTCTCTATATATGTGGCTTTTTGTATTTGTAGCTCGCGAATGAGAGAGAGAAAGAATGTAGAAATCGCTGATTCCTTCCTATAATCAAATCGAGGACACATTTTTGTTTTTAAATAATTAATGAATTTATAAGAAATCACTATAATTCAATATATAGATTTTTTCTGACAAAGAAACACAAGAATGAATTTGGATTCAAAATTGGAGCTAACAAAACTAATTTTGCATTTATAATTGAATTTACACGTTCACTCCACAAAATAGAGCATAAAATGAACTAATGAATTTACAAGTTTTTTTTTCAATTTTTCTACTATTTTTAAATGAATTTACAAGTTCACTTCTTTAAAAAAATTGAAAAAAACCCTAAACCCTAAACAGGGGCTGACCAGCGGGTCCCATAGGTCAGTGGGATGCCTGGCCAGCCCCAGGCTCGCCATGGCTAGGGCCATGGCTGGCTCGGCGTCGCAACGCTGGGGCTGTCCCCGGCGGCATGGCGGAGCCGGTGGGCCCGGGCCGTGCCGTGCCGGGGCGGAGCGCGCTGCTCGCGGCAGATCTAGAGAGGAGGCCTACTGGGGTGTAGGGCGGCGGTGGCCGAGGGGGAGCGGGAGGCGCGCCAGGTCGAGGTGGAGGCGGCGCGTCGGTCAGGTCGAGGCAGGAGGGGCGCCGTGTCGAGGTGGAGGCGGCGGCGCGTCGAGGCGGGAGGGGCGCCGGGTCGAGGTGCAGGCGGCGGGTTCGGTTGGGGAGGCGGAGGTGCGGCGGTGCGTCCGGGCGGGGAGGCGGCGGCGCGTCCGGGGCGGGCAGGCAGCGGCAGCGGTGGCTAGGGTTGAGCGACGGCGCGGCAGCGCTTCGGGAAGGAAAAGGAGACGGCGATTCGAATGGGGAAGGTGCGGCTAGGCGCTAGCCTTATATAGGCTATATTAATCGAGGCGGTTATTTACCGCCGCCCGCCTCGCTTAATATTAACCGAGGCGGTTGCCTTACGAGCGACCTTGGTTAAGTTTGCCCGCCTTGGTTAAGTTTAACAGAATTTAGATTGCAATGCATTTTTCTCCAAATTCTTCCACTACACTTCAAAATCTCCAAAAAGCAAAGTTGTAGGTTTCAAAATTCTGTACAACTTTTGTTTCAATAACTTTTGCTGATTTGGGCTCTAACATTTTCAAACCTTATTATGAAGAAATAGTGTTGAGGATGTTTTTTCTAAATATTCAGAGTTCGACCAAAAGAACATCATTGTACAGTCTAGTTTTGTCCAGATTTGATTACTAAACTCTGAAATCATCCATTACAGAATTGCTGAATAACTCAATACATTAATTATTACATATTGTGTGAAATGCGTATCATTTTCGTGCCGATGCTAGCACTATCCTCTTCTCGCCATCAGGGCGGAACCAAGGCTTCATCTTGGTCTTGTTGATGCGGTTCTCGACTTGCTTGATCTTACGTGGATGATCGGTAAAGAGCGAGAACTCCGTGTAGTTGTTATATTCCTCGGGGCTCTCCATTCCATCAGCTCCGACGATCCTCTGGTTTCCTGACACAACCACATGCTTCTTGGATTCTCTAGGCTTCGGGTAGTACGCTACCTACGCGACACGGTTTGCAAGTACCATAAATGATTACAGAAATGCTGAATAACTCAATACATTAATTATTAAAGAAATGTTGTGTGGAATGCTTCGGATAGTAGGCTACCTGCATGATGCAGTTTACAAGTACCCACTGATCATCTTTGTAGCCGACACTTCCAAGCTCCACGGTGGTTAGGCCATACTCGTCCACAACAACGGCATTCGGCTTGACCCACTGGCACCGGAAGATGGGTATATGAAGTTCACCGCCATAGTCAAGTTCCCATATCTCTTCAATCTGGCCATAGTATGTTTTGGTCTCTCCGGTGGCCTCGTCGATGCCCTCATATCGAACCCCGCTCTTTCGTGTGCAACATGTATCCATTGATGTCGTACCCTTGCCATGAGGTGATTTGGGAGGACGGCCCGGACGCAAGCCTCGATTCATCAGATTCGCCATAGAGAGGTATGCCCTGATTTTTTTATCCACATTGTGAAATTAATCTTGTGCTGCCTCTGCACCCATGCCTCTGTGCATCCATCACGAACACGGCGGATCTCCTCCAGATGCTTGTCAACCCACTTCTCCATGACCACTAACTGATTAAGGGTGTTGTGATGAGCTTCTTGCACCATTTCGTCTTGTACATCGGTGCGTACTTTCCTCCCCGGGCACCCCATCCCGGATGTTCTACCTTCGTGAGGATGGACGGGCAACCCAATAGTATTTCCATCGCGGATATATTTGGTGCAGAAGTTAATGGCCTCCTCCGTTGTGTACGCCTCGATCATAGAGCCCTCTAGGTAAGCACGATTATGGACGTATCTGTTTAGTATCGACATGAACCTCTCGTACATCCACATTTGGTGTAGGTATATAGGCCCAAGGTCCTAAATCTGATCGACTATGTGCATCATCAGGTGTGGCATAACATCGAAATAATAGGGAGGGAAGCACATCTCGAGATGGTAAAGAGTCTCTGCGATGAATTGTTTCATAGCTGACAGTTCAGATTCATTGATGCCTTTTGTGTGATCCAGTTGAAGAAGTAACCGAGGCGTGTGATAACCATCTTCACGTACTCTGGACCGATTTCCATGATGACAATTGGGAGGAACACCGTGAGCATGATGTGGCAGTCATGTGCGTTGAAGCTTGTTAGTGTGAGGTCCTTCATCGAGACCAGACTCTAGATTTTTGAAAAGAAACCGGTCGGAACCTTCACAGCCCTAAGCCATTGGCACACAGCTCTCTTCTCATCTTTCGTGAGGTTGTAGCTCGTGCCTGGAAGGTCCACTTTCCCGCTCTGCGCTGTCGTGGTCGGATCAAGTTCGGGCCTAATGTCTAGGTTCACAAGATCCTGACGAGACTTCAGACCATCCTTCGTCTTAGTCTTTATGTCTAGCAGGATTCCAGCCTTGCTTTCAAAGACATTCTTCGAAAGGGGCATGCAGTCGACGGCGTGTGGCGTATCTAGCTCCTTCCAGTACAACAGGTACTTGAAGAAACATGACTGCTTCTTGAATGGAACTGGTGGTGGTTGTTCCTCCTCCATCTTATCCCACTTCCTCTTCTTTTTTGTTGTGGTCCCATCTTCCTTAGCTTTTTTCTTCTTCCCGAACTCTATGTTTATGCCACTCACCATGTCGAACACCTTCTGCCCAAAACTCGTCTTCACTGGCTCGTCGGTTTGAGTCTCGGGCTCTTTGTCAAAAAACTGATTCATCGAAGGATGCCGGTACCTATGTTTTTTGGGGAGGAATCGCCTATGCCTCATGTACACCAACTTCTTCGATCCATTAAGATAAGTGTAGCAGGTACCGTCAATGCAAACCACACAACCTGACTTCCCTTTGATCTGCCCAGATAGGGCAAAAAGTTCAGGGTAATCGGTGATGGTGACAAAGATGATGGCTTTTAGAGTGAACTCCTGCTTTAATGAGGCATCCATCATTTTTACCCCATCTTCCCATAGTATCTTCATGTCCTCCATGAGTGGCTCCAGGAACACATCTATATCATTGTTTGGTTGCTTTGGGCCAGAAATAGGGAGGTAGGTTGTAGATGGTCAGGATGACCGGCCAAGTGCTGTGGGAGCTGCTGAGGTCACCGAACAGATTCATCCCATCCGTACTTAGTGCAAACCTGACGTTCCTCGCCTCGTCACCGAACTCCTTTGCGAACTTGGAATTGAAACTTTTCCACTGCTTGCCATCTGAGGGGTGTCGTAGCTTGCCATCTCCCTTGATGTGTTATGCCGATGCATGCCACGACATCAGCTTGGCATCCTCTGGGTTCCCGAATAGCGCACGCATGCGATCAATCACAGGCAGGTACCACACTGATAGGGCATGACTTTTCCTCTGCATGTAGCCCTGTTCTTCCTCATCCTCAGTAACAGGGATCTGATGCATGGAAATCTTCTTCTTCTTACTCTTGGGTCCCTCGTCATCCATGTTGACGTGACAACCAGCATTCCTCTTGCACCAACTCACGCCGCAGTGCGGACAGCTCTGCAAGTCCTCATACAACCCCGATACAGGATACAGTGGTTCGGGCACGCATGGAACTTTTTAAGCTTCATCGACACTGGTCGGATCATCTTTTTCGCTCGATAGGTATTGGCGGGCACCTTGTTACCCTCTGGGTATGTGTCAGCAAGCATACGTAATAGGTCATTGAAGCTAGTGTCGGACCACCCATGGCGAGACTTCAGCTGCAGCAAGTGCAGGTTGTTGACGGTCGTTAAGTGCAAAATATGACCGTCAACTATACTCACAAGAGAAGGAAAACCATGACTCTTACTAGCATATTTATATCACTAACCTAGCTCCATAGTTGTTTTGGAGAATTTATGATTTCAGAAGCACAAGTCCGGAATAAGAAGAAAACATGAAGAATACGCAGACGAAGTCACAGAATATCGCGTCCTGCGTAACACAAGCAAAAGAGGCCCACCTGACAGACCAAACCGACCAACCAAGCCCCAGACCCCGACCATTTGACATCAGCACCCACCAGGTAGTGTACTAGAGAAGGACGGTTGCCAGAGGTGGAAAGGTGGGGCCGGCCGAACCAGTGGTTCAGCCGAACCTGCCCTGCCTCCAGTCCAGATTCATTTTGGCGGGAAGGCTGATCTGATCCTCTAGAAATCGGTTTCTAATGTTTCCATACAAGGAGATGGCGGGAACCGACCTCTCCAAGCTATTTAAGGGGCCTCTCACCACACATTCAACACACACCACTTGAAGAAGCCTTTCTTTCACTCTCAATTGTGACTTGTACTCCTTAGGGTAGTGGAGCTAGGCTAGTACTTCATTTAATTAGCGAATACAGTCGTCTCGGGGTTGGCAAGCAATCCTCGGCCTCTGGTATGGCTTTGTATTCCGACTCTCGTTATGCTATTCATATTGAGCTCGTTCTTGGTTATCTTGCTATGCTCTTAGCTTGCTTAGCCAAGTTCTGTTCTTATTCAAGTTGTATTAGTTTCTTGCTTAGACCAGATGATCTGGGTAAGAATATCGGTTCGTTGTGCTTTCGGGCTTGCCTTAGCGTCTTACCTGTCCATCCGAAGGGTGGGGGACCCGGGGCGCTAGGGTAGTGACCTCATATGCGGGCATGGTGCCTGGGTATGCGGGATCCCTCGGATATGATGGTGGTCCACAATGTGACTGGGGTAGACCGTAGGTGGTGACAGCCCTATCGGTTCGCCGGGAAGCTGCTTCTCGGTTAGCGTACTCCCCGACATTCGGGTATCGTGTAGGAGTTCATGCAAAGATAAAACGGGACTGGATGTTCTCTAGTGTGGGTCATTCTCCCCGATGTCCCTAATTTCCCGGCACCTGCAGCTCTAAGCATATGACTAACATAACTTCTCTGCTAACATGAATAGTGTATTAGGACCCTGTTTGCCTATGCTCCCACTAACCTTAGGTATATTTGTTTATTTTTTATTCATGAGAGTTGGCTGATCTTGTGTGTCACATTACCCTCGATTATCTTATCATCACTTACCCCTGTGTGATCAGCAGTTTACACCTTATCTCATAATTGCTATGATTATATATCTAGTAAACATCTTTACACACCATAGCCATCCCTTGGGAAAATATAAATAACGATACCCTGAATACTTTCGGGTGAAATACTACAACGGTATATCCGTGTGCTTGCGGATCCTTCTGTAATCGTTAAGACATACCGCACGCCGACCCACAGCGTCACTGCTATGGGGCGGTCGTACCCGACGTTTCTTGGCGCCGTCGCTGGGAACTAACCACTTCTAGTGGCGACATTAAGAAATGCCAACACAGGTTAAAACGCAACACCGTCCAAGGCTTTGGACAATCCTTATACAATGGATCAATTGCTGTCTGCTTCATCTCCTTGAAATTCTCCAGCCACTTAGGATTCCCATACAGAATATCGTCTTGGTCCATATGGTTAGAAATGTTCTCAAAAATCTTGGCATCTTCGGCCCCAATGCCATCACCCTGCTCATCACAATCCCCATCACCATCATTGCCTGCAATGTCTTCGAGAAGTTCATCAATGTTGACATAATCATGATTCACACTCGGCGGATAATGATGAAAGTTGTTGTCCTCTTTCGTTCGCCGCCGAGGTTGTCGACGAGTTTTGTTTAGATGCACCTTTGACACTCGGATCTCCTTCACCGTGAAACTTCCAGATGGTGTAATTCTCGATAAAACCATGGCGGATCAAGTGACTTTGCACCACGCCATCTTCATGGAGAAGGTTGTTCTTACAGATACTGCACGGACAATAGGTGCGCTCCCGACCAAGACTCAGACGATGCCTCTTCGCGGCAGCAATAAATTTTTTCACATATTGAAGGAAAATCAGATCGTTTCCAACACTCGGTATCTTGTACATCCACTCTGCCCTATCCATGAGAAAAACCTTGCACAGATCGATAAAATAGTGTTAGAGTAGCAGATCAGGATCCGGATCTAGTTTTCTCTCTCCTCCATTTAGATCTAGATCTAGAAATCAACCAAAAAACAACCAAAAGAGAGAAAAGAGGTAAGAAATCAACCTCTTGCGGTGCCCTCCTTCACCAAATGCAAGGGCAAAACATTCCCCCCTCTACAAATAGTCTTTTTGGTGTTTTGAGAGCTCAAAACACCAAAAAAATGGAGGAGGAGCCGTGGGGAAAAAGAAGGCGTCTGGGTGGTTATATAGGCAGAATTAACTGATACGGTCAACTAAAAGAAACCGCCTTGGTTAATGCTCTATTAACCGAGGCGGTTGTGTTATGGCATACCACCTCGGTTAACTTTTTAACTGAGGCGGTCGGTTTAAGCCAACCGCCTCGGTTAGTAGAGAGTTAACCAAAGCTGTTTTCTTAAGGTGACCGCCTCGGTTAATCCTTTAACCGAGGCGGTTGCCAGGCCGGCGGCCCAGCCACCATTAACGGAGGCGGGCCGCCAGCCTGCTCGCCTCCGAGGTGTTTTTTAAGAACCTTGTAAAATAGTTTTTTGTAGTAGTGTCATGTGAAAAAGAATCAAATAAAAGAGAAGATTATTGTTGAAAGTCAAGCATGTTGTGAAAGAAAGCAGGAGACAAGTGTTCATGTGTTATTCAATGGTTTCTAAATATTGCTTGTCAAAGTGAAGCATGCTTTGTATAAAGGATCTAAGGTTCATGATTTACAAAGCAAGACAAAGAAATGAAGACATGAGAATGAGATATGGAATTCATTGATTAGTGTGCAAAGCTTAACTCACCATGCAAGGGTATGAAGAAACCAACCGAAATGACTAGTGTGAGGGACAACACAAGCTTTGGTGAAGCGACGGCTTACCATGTGTGCGAAATGCTAAGGTGGAGTGCTAGTATCCGTGGGGTGTTCGAAGAATCATATCTAAGCCATGTTGTGAGAAGCAATGCAATGCATCAAATATCTTTTTGGAGTGACTTGAGGATCCAAGGACAGATTTGCAAAGATATTGGGACTCAAAGTCACTAGCTCAAGTATGGATTTGCTCAAAGAGAAGATTATGCAATGTTGGAATCCCAAGTTCAAGAAAGTCAAAGTATGGCAAAGATGAAGTGACTCAAGACTCAAGTGGTTGAAATGTGTTTTATTTTTAATCTTGAGTATAGGTATGCCGTACTATCAAGAGAGATGCAACATTGATCATTTGACTTGGTCAAAAGTGCTCATAGGTCACCCAAGTGAGAACCCTGAGAGAAAACCCTGTGAAACTAACTCTAGAATATTTAGATGATCAAGTTGTGACTTGGTGGACCAAATAACGTTAATTAACCTGGGTTTGGACTTCTCAGGCCTGGACCGGTCTGACCGGTCTGGGTCTAACGGCTAGTTGTTTGAATAGACTGGTCTGACCGGTCTGGGGACCGGTCTATACTGACAGTTACAACGGCTAGTTTTTGAGAGTGGGGTATTTATACCCCTCAGCCCTCTCCTTTGAGGGCCGCTGGTTCCTTGACATTTCTAGAGCTTCTTGAAGCAAAATCTTGACCAGCAAGCTCTCCCCAACACTCTTTTGTGAGTTGTGCTAACTAGATTGCATATCCTTTGATTTTGTTGAGAGATTGAGCGTGTGTGAGATTGTTGAGCTTTGTGAGAGCTGCATTTTGAGTAGCAAAGAGCAACCATAGCCTGAGCACTCGTGATCCGTCAAAGAATTCAAGATTTGTATTTGTTACTCTTGGAGGATTGCCTCCTAGACGGCTAGGTGTTGCCGGCTAGCTCCTGACGGTGTGGTGAGCAGTGGCAAATTTGTGAGGGTGTGATCTTGCCCCCTTGGTGGAAAGGATCAAGATAGTGGAAGCAAGAAAGTGGTTGAAAGTGACCCAACTCACGGGATCGAGTTGAAAGAGACTCATGCCCAACGAGTTCCTCAACGAAGACGTAGGATTCGCTTTGGTGAATCTAAACTTCATGAAACAAATTCTTGTGTCTCCATTGTGGTTTGCCTCACTACTTTGAGTTCTAGTACTTTGTTTATAATTCCACATCGATCTACTTTGGTGTGTTCTTTCTGTGTGTGCAGGAACTTGAAATACATTTATATTCACCTGCAGGACACTACATCAAGTAGTACTTGTGCTAGAGCTTGAGGAGGGGAGAAACTCTGATATTTGTGTAGGTTCTGCGTGTGACCGGTTTGACCGATCACTCCAACCGGTCTGACCAGTTGGCTGTTCCGTTTCAGCTTCTAAGTGTTGGACCGGTCTGACCGGTCAATGTGCTGATTTGTGTTTAAGTGTTGAAATTTGTAGAATTTGTTAGCACGTCTATTCCCCCCGCCTAGACGACATCCGAGGTCCTTTTAATTGGTATCAGAGCTTTGGTCTCCGGATTGAAGCTTCACCACTTGGAGATTCGCGATGTCCACTACTTGTGAGGTACCGTTTGAGCCGCTATCACTAGATGGCTCAAACTACTCTTCTTGGTCAGCTCATGTACTTAATGTTTTAAGGACCATGGATTCTTCGTTTGAGCAGATTGCTGAACAAAGCATTCTTCCCATTGACTTTGACAATTTGTTCAAATTGTCAAATGAGGAGATGAAATGCTTAGTCAACAATCGTCATGTCATTAAACTCTTTTTTAAGAACATGGATAGAGAACTTTCAGACCTTATACACAAGGAGGATAAGTTGAAAGAGACACGATTTGATGCCCATCTTCTTTGGAAGCTTATTGAATCAATATATGAAGAAGATGATGGTGATGAAGATCAAGAAGAAGAAGAGGAGTCAGTTGAGGATTGTTCAACCTCAAAAACAATCATCTATTCCTCTGTGACTCCTCCCGAAGATCAAGGAGCTGAATCGACAAAGTCTGCTCGTGGAACCAGTCAGACCGGTCACACCGACCAGTCTGACCGGTCTGACCAGGAACTAGAAGAAAAAGAGCAAGAAGTGCTCCCAAAGGCGATCTAGAAAGCACAAGCTTCAGAAATGTCAGCATCTTCCAGTGATGTTGATAACAAGTGCTTGATGGCCAAAATCAATGAAATGACCAAGGAAGATGAATTTCAGATTAAAGTTATCAAGGCTTTAACTCAAGAACTTGAAATGATCAAATAAGAACAAACTTCTTTGGCGCAGAGGTATCGTGAATTATCCAATAAATATGCTAATGCCACTAACACATCTATTTGTGTAGTATCATTGGAGAAAGAAAATCAAATGCTCAAGGCTCAAGTTGAGAGTCTCACTAGCAAGCACGTGGCTTTGCAAGGCACTCATAAGGAACTTGAATATTCCTATAAGAAGCTTGTGGAATCACATGCCATGCTAGAAGTTGCTCAAGAGGTTGTGTTAACTACGGTAAAATCATATCAACCTCTCACACACACATGCACATGCTCACAAGTTCAAATTATGTTATCTTGTGATAAACCATGTTGCTTCCAAGCAACAAATCCTTGTGTTGAGCATGTTATTGCAGAGTCATGTGATGACCTCATCGGGGAAGAAAATGATGAATTCAAGCGAGAGGTCGAAGAGCTTAAAATGGAAGTGATCAAGTTGAAGAGCAAGGGTCAAGTGCAACATTCTCAAGATAACCGTGATGACATGGTGAAGAAGCTTGAGAAGGGATCAAACTCCACTACCTTTGCTCCTCAACAAGATCAAGCAAAAGATAAAAGTCTTGTTCAAGTCAAAAGGTCAAACATGGAACCCAAGAACAAGACAAAGCTTTCAAGAAAAGAGAAGCAACGTGCAAGAACTAGGGTGTGCTTCAGATGCAAAGAAAAGGGTCACTGTTGACTGCCATAATTTCACGTTCTGACCATCAACCACTCGGGAATAAATTGAGCTTTACACTATATTCCATTCATATTTTGCTTATTTCTAACAAGGTCCACAAGTTTTGGATGAGTTGTGATTTTAGGTGAACATGAGACGAAAAGGGACGAAAAGTGGGTGAAAACCCAGGCCGATCGGCCTGTCCCAAGCCGGCCAGCCTGGCACCCCCACATACTGTGACACGTCTTCAGTTCGGGGGCAATGTGACATGAGTACAATGCCTCTGAGTCATGGATTGAACGTCGCTTTGATCGAATGGACCGAAAGGCTTGCACAAGGATCAAAGGACCCACAATTTAGTGCAAGTTCACGTCCATGTCATCGATCCACCACCCAAGGAAGATCACAAGCGTACAAATGCAATGTCGGTGCAACGGAGGGCCGAGGCGAGCCAGAGGGAGGCCGGCCGGCCGGCCTATCCACTGCACACGTTGAGATCAAGCAACTGTGAACTGCCTCCAGGAGTGAATCAGAGCCGTTGTCCGAAGGTTGGTGGCCAGATGGCACAACCCCAGGCCAGCCGGCCTAGGGGAGGCAGCCGGCCCCACCTTGCAGCTTCTCAGCTCCTGGCTTCGCGTGGAAGTTAGGCCCACCGACATCAGCTGCTTACACCTGACGCCAACCATTTTACCGACCCTGGAATGCAATAAATAGAACCCCCATCCATCACTTGTAACACACACCAAAGGAGCTCATTCTCTCTTTACTTTCTAGAGTAGGATTAGTAGTTTTGGAGTTAGAGTCGAGTCAAGCTTGCTTGGGATTTCGGAGTTCTCGGAAGTCTAGTATAGCTCTTGTATCCTTCTTTCGAAGTTATCAATATAAGTTATCTTCTTTACTTTCTGAGTCAGCTTTACTTTCCGCTTTCTTTTATCTTCTCGAGTTAGACTGTTCAGCTCGAGCACGGAAGTTGTATCCTTTAGTTTAGACTAAGTTATCTCTCTGATAATTGGGAATTTATCTTACGGGTTTTCTCGCCCAGACTAGGGTATCTCACGTTAGTGCTCTAGGTTGAGGGGGATTTCTCTCAAAGGCCTCGAGAGAAATCCTAGCACCGAGTGCAGACATGGTGTCTGAGCTTAATGTTAGCCAGAAAGTGCGTTCCACCCCACGGTACTGTTGTGGTAAGCGGCAGGTGGTGATAGCCCTGTTCGTCCCTCTTAGTCCACCACGTTCGGGTGCTTTCATAGCAGTAGTGCCGACTGCCATTGGACTCCCTTCTCATCCCATTCTGAGTCCTTCCCTAAGGCCGCCGAAGTACGCTCTACCTTTCCGAAGATTAGTTAGATAGTTAGTCTGATCTAGAGAGGCTAGCTCGATAGTTCCGAAGTGTATCAGGTGTCTTATCTCGCTCGTTGTCCTCCCAGCTACTACCTCTCTAAGGAGTTGAGCCTCTGTGTGTCACTCGGTCATAGACTGGCCATTTATCTTATCCTTGTATCTAGCTTACCCCTGTCTAGTTAGTCGGTTGACTAGGCTAGTACGGTTATCACTCGATTTATGATACTCTTTACCATAGTGCTTCCCTAAGGAAAAATACGATACCCTGGAATACTACTCCATGGTGAAGTGCTACAGCGGTGATTCTGTGCGCTTGCGGAATTAATATTCTTTTGAGGCATAAGGAACACCAACAAGCATTTCTGGCACTGTTGCCGGGGAAGCAATTGGCTAAAGATATCGTAAATTGTTTGATTGACCTTACTAGTTGGTCACCGCTAATCCTAGCGGGCTTACCATTGCTCTCTCTATCTTTTAGATTGTTGCAGAGCAGTGCATGACCGGTTTCGACCTACCAAGTAACTTCAATCCGAATCCAGAAAGAATTGGGGGAAACATGAGATGCCGCGTCGTCCCACCTCAGAAAAGACTTACTTGGCCTATCAGTTTGCCATCCACTTCAGCCTCATCACCCATGGCCCAGAAGACTCTTCGTCAGTTCTCGGCCCCGTCCAGTAGCCACATTCCTACTGGATTGCACTAAGACCAAGTCGGCAATGACGGCTTTGAGCTGAAAACTGGACAGGTGAACATGGTTCAAGCTAGTCCGTTCTATGGAAAGGCATCCGAGGATGCCAATGCCCACCTCCAGAATTTCCTGGAGGTGAGTAACACCATCAACCCCAAGGGTACTACGATGGATGTCGTCCGCCTTCGGCTTTTCCCGTTCTCACTGCTCGGGAAGGCCAAGACGTGGTTTTACTCCAACAAAGAGGCTTTCAACACATGGGAAGCTTGTTCAAATGCATTCCTGGCCAAGTACTTCCTGGCGGGCAAGACCAATGCTCTCCGGAACAGAATCTCCGGTATCCAGCAAGACCATCCCATAGGCCTGGGAACGTCTGCAGGAGTACATACAAGCATGCCCACACCACGGCATTGAGGAATGGCTGATCATTCAGAACTTCTTCCATGGCCTGAATCAGCAAGCCAAGGACCACATAGATGCAGCAGCGGGTGGTTCCTTTCTCTTTCTCGATGTTGCGACAGCGAAGACACTAATAGACAAGCTAGCCTCCAACTAGAGTTGGAGAGGTGATAAGCAGCCAGCCCGTCCAAGAGGCGTGCATCAAATCGATAGTGTCGATATGCTGGCTGCCAAAATGGACCTTCTCATGAAAAAACTGGAATCTCTGCACAAGGAGGTAAACTAGGCTTTGGAGTCTCTGATGACATGTGAAACATGTGGCGAGACTGGGCACTCGGGCACGTCGTGCCCCTTAACTCAAGAGGATGCGAACTTCGTTGGCACCAACAACAATAATCCCAACTCGGGATTCTGTCCTCATCAAGGTTGGAACTCAAAGCCCAACCCCCCTTCGGAAATCAGCAAGGTATGAACTTTAATAACAGTTTTCAGCCTTCACTAAAAGACCTAGTTTATGGCCAAAAGTAAATAAATGACAACATTAGTAAGAAATTTCTTGCTAATAACAAGATCTTGGAATCCTTGGCCTCACAACTAGAGGGTTTTAGCTCTGTTATTAAAAATCAGTTGAGCTTTAACAAAATGATAGAAACTTAGGTAGCTCAGCTAGCCTCATCCTGTCCTAACGCTGAACCCGACAGGAACCCGGATGCAGCTAGCCACCTTTCCCTCAGGATGCAGGAACCCCGCGGAAAGCCGCATCCGCCAGCCATACCGAAGCTGAAGAAGAAGAGCAGGAGGAGGCCGTCGACTCCAATACAAATGCAGCCTAGGAAGACCCCGTGGAACCCCCTAGAACTTCACGGGATTACCACAATACAACTGCATTACCGTTTCCGGAGCGGATAAGGAAGCCGGTGGCCAATGAACAATTCGGCAAGTTCGTCGAGGTAATAAAGAAGCTATATGTCAATATACCGCTTCTTGATGCTATGCAGGTGCCTACGTATGCCAAGTATATCAAGGATATTCTTGGAAACAAGAGAGCACTGCCCACCACCGAGGTCGTGCAGTTAACAGAAGAGTCTAGCGCTGCTATACTCAATCCTCTCCTGGTGAAGAAGAAGAACCCGGGCTGCCCAACCATCACATGCTCAATCGGGACTCAACATTTCTCAAACTCTCTATGCGACTTGGGATCAAGTGTCAACGTCATGCCTAAGGTAGTCTATGATCGCCTTAATCATCATACGCTTGCCCTACTACCATGTGTTTGCAGCTAGCGGATCAAACGGTTCGCTACCCTGTGGGAATAGCGGAGAATATTCTGGTGAAAATCCGGAATTTCCTTATTCCCGTAGACTTCGTCGTCCTCGACATGGAAGTTGACACCAAGACACCTCTCATTCTTGGGTGGCCATTCTTTACCACCGCAAATGCAAGTATTGATGTAGAAGCCGGAGAAATTCAGCTCAACATCAATGGTCAGAAGGAGACATTCGCCTTCGAACCGAAGGTCGAACAATGCTCTCAAGTCAAGGCTGTGACACCCTAGGTGTTTGCACAATAAAACTGTATTTATTTCCTGTGCTTCATGTGTGAAATTATTTGAGCAAGGGCCTATTTTAAAATTTTAAGGACCTTTGTGTAATTATGAATTGTTCTAAGGTCAACTTTATAGTTTTATTTGAATAGGATGTGTGATTATAGCTTTTGTGGAGGGTTTATTTGAAAAAAGTAGTGCAATCATTACTTGGCAGCAAAATTTACATTTCAGCCTAGATTTGATGTGAAATTGCCTTGGAAAAGACAAAAGTCCTTTGAATTCAAAATCCTTCTTATGTTTTCAAAATAATTCTTCAATATTTTGTCAAATCAATTTTTGCACATCATCAAAGTTGTAGATCTTGAAAAATTGAACAACTTTCATGTTGGGCACTTTTTCATTTGAGCCCTAGATTAAAAGTTATCTTTGTTTTACAGACTGATCCCTGGAATTTTCTAAAATTGCAAATCAGTCCCCTTCTCCTTCCTCCAGCCTGCTTCCCTGTTTCCCCTGTCCGCCGGTAAAGCGGCGCTGCCGCCGCCGCTCAGGGCCGGCCGGCCACCTCCTGCTTGCGCTGGCAGCCCACGCGTTGCGCCCGACCCTTCCCCACCGCCCTTTGCCTTCGCGCTGTGCCTCCCCTGCCTTGCCACGCATCCAGACCCACCCGCCGGCCGCCACCTCGCCGCCGCCGTGGCCCGGCCAAGATAGAGCCTCAGCTCTCGATCTTTCGCGTGCATGAGCACTACAAAAAACCCTGCGAGCTGATCCCCTCGTTCTTTTGTCGTTTCCCAGTCCCCAGAACCCAGAACGCCGCCGCCATCCACTTGAACGCTGGCGAGCTCAAGCCCGCCGTCGAACCGCGCCTCCACAGCCGCTCCGCCCGCGCTGACCCCGCCATTAGCACCGCTCGTGCTTTGCACAGCTCACTGGCCTCTTCTCGTCGCCTATCCTCAACCAGAACCCCCTCGCCGTCGAGCTCCACCGTTCTTCTCCGCTGCCGACCCGCCTACTCGCGTCGCGCCGCCGCTACAGCTCACCCCGACATCAATACCAACCACCAGCAGGTGTGCACGGACCTGGTGAACCTCCCCAGCCCCTTCACCCTAGACGCCGGCGAGCCTAGACGCCGGAAATGGCCGGCGCCCTTTCCTCTGTTCTCCCCTGCGACCAGGGACCTCTCCGCTAGAATTCAAAGAACCCTAGGGGGTTATCTGCATAGCCCGAGACTCATGTGAATAGTGTCAGCAGAGACCTCATTGTTATTTTGGCTGTAAACTTTGAAATTCCATAGAAATTCATAGAAAAATCAGAAAAAGGCAAATCTAGATGTTTTGGATTCCTTGAGAGTAGCTCTATGTAGTAGAATCATGATATGTTGGGTGTTAGTTGAAAGTTTTTGCTATAGAAGTAGATTTAAGTTACTAGGGCATGAATGCTAGTTGTTTTTATCTTTTTCTTAACTGATGATTGAAACCATGTCTTCCTGTGAAATTTGTATGGTGAAATGTTCATGTGACTCTAGTGTTGCTATAAAAATTTCATGGTCATTCCTTCTGCTTAGCTATTTCTTTGATTTAATCCTTGTTAAGTGAGCTTTAATCATGATAAATAGTTCCCCTGCTTAGAACATTCTGAGAATTTTTGTGTAACTCTACTTAGGTAATATATCCATGTCTGTAAAATTTAGGATCTAGACTAGGTATAGAACTACCTGTACTAAATAGTTTTATCATATGTGGTTTATTTTTGTCTAATTTATTACTTCAGTTTTATGCCTAGATAAATACTGAAAAATTTATGAGGTGTTCATAAGCATATGATGTTTGTTCTGAAAAATTTTGAGCTTCATAAGTATTGTAGTTTGTTCTGAAGAATTCAATCTTGTTCTAGGTGTTGTCTTAATAAATGAATTGTTCTGAATAAATGGCTGCATGATTTGGTATGAATTTTGCAGGATAGATTACTTTGTTTACCTTCCTGTTTGAAGTAATTTTATTAATTTTAAATGCTGTTTAGGTCCTGAGTTACTCATTTATTAGCAAACCATGATTTATATGTTATGTGTACTAGCTAAACCTTACTTTGTGTAGATAATCAAGTTGTTTGGTGAGGTTAATCATGTTGTTTTGTGTAGTATGACATGTTAGTTATCTACTCTATAAACGATTGCTCATATACTAAGTTGTGTTGCTATTTGTAGACTACGACATTATTGTGAAATGTATGTGGTTGTGGTAATACTGTTCTTGTATCACATATAGATACGACTGTTCTAGCGGACGGGACGTACGAGCTGATCCCGGAGCCCAAAGAAGGTGATCACGAAGCCCAAGTGCATGCCGCCGTACTGACTGAAGACCCGGACCAAAGTCCGGAAGAGCCCAAGGCTAACCTTGCTAGCGACTACCGAGAAGGCAAGCCCCGGACATAACCTATATTTCAAATTATTATCATTTATTGTTTTACTTACTTGTGCATTTACAGTTCTTAGGATTTGAATTGAAACCTTAGATGCATGATCCTAGGAACCTATGTACTGAACACTAGACCTGAGTTCGAACAATTGCTAAGCTTATAGGACCGGTAAAAGTCGAGTGATTGCCTGTCACTCGCGAGCTCTATAGGAATTGCTTGTTTACTTTCTGCTATCAATATAAGGACGACGGACGGGGTCGTGTTCGATATCATGACCTTGTGTGAGACCCCATCTGTGTTGATGAACTTGCTAAGGTCGCGGTGTGTGGTAGTGCTGGTCAAGTTTTTGAACGTACTAGCCACATGCCGTAAATATGGTACGCGGTAAGCCTAGTAGCCGATTGGACCGGGGAGTGGATATACCTTTCACTCTCTCTTAGGGATAGGTTTTATTTATGTTTATGTTGCGCAACACCGCGGCTTCAGGGACTAGGTTGGTGCCCTGTAGTCGGGGAGAGTGACCCTATCCACAAGCCGAAAAGAAAGGTAAACGGTTGTTTGGGAACGACCCGATGGTGTTCCAAACGTGTGTGTTAGGTCTGCCTGGCCAGGTTAACAAATTCGATTCGAATTGTCCGCTTCTCATAGTTTGGGACTGCTTGATCTCTTTGCCACACAGAGTAACAAGAGCAACATTATTATGATCAATCTTGATGTTTGTTTAAAGTTTTACCATGGTTGAATAGTAGTTGCTTACATAGAATGGTTAATCAACTAGAATATTGGAAGCTAAAATTTGAAAGTAAGGACCTACTCTTTATTGCTTTTCAGCAAAATGAAAACTAGAGCCTCATAGAACCCTGCATAGTCTAGTTAGGTGGGCTACGTATACCCGTTGACGGTTAAGTCTTGCTGAGTATTAGAATACTCAGCCTTACTGTTGAAACCGTTTTTCAGGTATGAGTTTTGAGGACCAGATCGCTAGTCTGTCTTGGCCCAGCTCTTTGCCTCCTGGCTGGTCCGTAGAATGGGATCCATCTTCGGCCGGCAATGACCCTGACGAGTGATACCTTGCTTGGGCTAGCTTGGTATACTTTTGCGACGTGTTGTAGTCATCGTGTTCTCTTTCCATTGCTTTTCAAACTCTGAACTTAAAGTTATGGCTTGTATAACTGTTTTACTAAATTTGGTTCTGTAATAATGCTTTGAACTGGTTTGTAATAACTACTGTGCTTGTGGTGTAAAATATGTGGTTGTAATATCTCTGGACTCGCCTTCATGCGGGGTTTGCTTGTTCGATCCGAGAACCGGTGGTTGTATCGGGACGTTACCCGACAGACCAAGAATTATTCCGTTTGAAGTGTGTTTGTGTCGGTGTTGCCTTTATGGTGATGGCCAGCGCACTTGAGTCGGGATAATTTAGGTGGTTCTGCCACAAAGGCAATCACCGGAAAAAGAAATCCGAGAAAGAGCCGGAGAAGCCGTCCATCCCACATGTCGAAGCCCTCATTGAGTACGTAGAAAGTCTACGGATTCAAGAGGAGGCGAAGCAAATCAAGATTCACATCTACATAAATGCGAGACCAAGGATCCAATGTAAGAAATCTCTGGGATGGGAAAAGAAAGAGGTCGAATCAGAACCCGCACCAAAGAAGGTGTGGCGAAAGAAAGGTTCGTCATCTAGAACTCCACCCAGCGACGACAAAAGAGACAAACGTATGGAGAGTCCAGCTCCGGACTCAAAACCTGAGCCCGCGCCATGAGGTTCATGGTACGTATCCATCCATCGCATTGCATATAGGATAGTTTCTTTCTTGCATAAGTTTTTATTCCCTTTCTGCATAGCATGTTTGATTTCAACCAAAGCATGTTTGAATTTCAAAAATTTGCATCCAAATGAAGTTCACCAAAATTTTCAAAAAATTTCGGCTAAGTGCTAGACCGGCCGGCCCCACCTAGGCCGGCCTGCCCCACCTTCTCTTATTTTGGTCAGGATCAGCAAGGGATGGAGGGGATGGCGTGCACATGGAGCAAAGGCAAAAAGACACGGCACTGACATGGAGTGGGCAGGCCGATCGGCACAAACCAAGCCGGCCGGCCGCCCTGCGCCACTTACGTCCCGTCATCACCAACCAGAGCACGTTCACCTACAAGCCTAAAGGAGTAGAGCCCTGTCGTGGCATGTTTGCCGTCGTTGGAGGGCCGGCCGGCCTCACCTAGGCCGGCCGGCCTGGCTTCGTCGCCCGCCTATAAATTCCGACGAGAGCGACGCTCCTCACTGCACCAGAAGTTCAGGTTCGCAAGCCTCAGCCTGAACTCTTTAATCTCCTCTCCCTTCCTTTGTTTTCTTTGCTTAATCAAGTTATTTTGAACAGATTAAGTAGAGAACTCAAGTGCTAGCTCAACCAAAAATAAATAAAATTCAGTAGTGAAGTTCATTAATCAAAAACAACAAAAATATTTCCCTTGTTTAAATAAATATTTGGCATGCTGAACGACGAACGTTTGTGGTGGCTTAACGCTCCACTAGAACGACTAACGACTAACCCTCCCCTTAATTGCCATATCCTTCGGGTATTCTTGCTTGTGCTAACATTTTGCAGGAACCATGTTCGGGACGGCCAAAGAAAAGATCAAGAAGGCATTCTCCACCCGATCAAGGAGCTCCAGGAGTTCTGCCTCCTCCCGGGATGACATGTCGGTCGACTCTGGTCGTCGTACTGAGGTCTCCCAGGAGGAGGAAGAAACTCCCGCACCAGCAGTTCCGAGAAGCCGTCTTCGCATCAGGATCCTGACGATGGTCGAGAAGATAGTCGACAGGAACGACTACGAACGAGAGGCCCTGGAGCTACTAAAGAGGCAGAACTTCGGCCATGCCAAGAGGTTCGAACCCCGCTTCCTCATGAAGACAGGGCTCAAGGAGGACATGAACAATGCCCTCACCGCCATCGGGTGGGAGAACTTCGCCGACATCATTGAACCAGGTTCGCAACTCTTAACCATGGAGTTTCTGATTTCATTTGCCATTGAAGAAACCGGTGCTGAAACTAAAGTTTATTTCCGTCTCTTCAATGAACAATTCATAATGAAACTAAAAGACTTTAGCATCGCATTGGGTTTTCATAAAAGATGCATCCTTGACCCCAACGAGCTTGCTAAGAAACATTGTTATGATCGAAACTCTTGGTGGAGTGCAATATCAAATGAACCTGTGAGTAGCAAGAACAGCATAGTCTCCATCCATAATCCTACCCTGAGGTTCCTAGCCAAGTGGCTTGCCATGGTCGTGCACCCTTGTGCAGACCTTCGCCTCTGCAGCTTGCCCGAGTTGCAGTACTTGTACGCCATGGCAAAGCAGATCCGCTGCTCTCCAGTTAGAACCATGCTCGCTCACTGGCAAAAGATGATCTCCGGCAAAAGCCCCATTGACATGACCTCCTTGGTCACTCGCATTGCGAGGTATGTCGGTGTGATGGACAATGCCGAGGTCACTTTCATGCCAGAGTCCGAGACATTTAGGTACGAGGTCGGCCTCGAGCACTTCGTGCAAGGGCACATGATGCGCAAAGGGCTCGGAAACTCTATCTTTATGTGTTGCCCTGGGTACAATAGGGAGATCGAGCTTCCATGCCCGAGACTCTCTCTCTCTCTACTCGGTGAAGAGCCTAACCTTGCAGATGGAGAAGAAGAAGCCCGTGCGGTGGAGTGTTGCAGGTCCACAGATGCGAAGCAGAACCCGACTGAACCAACAAGCTGGAGCAGGACCATCACATCAAGCACCTCCGGCCCCCACTGCTGCACAGCCCAGACCATCCACTCAGAACATGAACTTCGAGGAGGCATATGACTACTATGCCTATGGCAACCCGAGCTCGTTCTAGGCTGACAGTAGTGGGTACGCCGATGATCAAGGACCCTACTACGCCCCAGGTATGCAGTCGTCTTATGGTCCACATGTGGGTTCTTTGGCATCAGCACGCTTCAACTATGAGGACCCAGTCATGCAGAGCATCTCCGACCTCTTGAATCGAATCACCACCTTTGGCACACAACAGCAGCAGATGCAGGATACCATAGCACACAACACCCAGTTGACTCAACAGAACTGGAGAATGACCTCGGCAATGCAGTACGACATCTCCAATATCTTCATCCACCTGGGACTGGACCATCAACAGTCTCAGCCATACCACTAGCCCCAGCAGTACCAGCAAGGAGGTAATGATGATGAGGATGAGGAGGAGGAAGAGGAGGACTGAGCTTCTTCGAAGCTTGGGGGGTCGTACCGTCAGGTAAGTCACCACGTCCTGACTATTTTTCAGAAGCCATGCCTTTTTACGCATATAAATAATAATAATAATAATAATAATAATAATAATAATAATAATAATAATAACATCTCTCATGCTAGAATAAATATATGAGTGGAAATCTGTGTAAGCTCTTGCTTTGGAAATGATAAATAGTTGCTCTGTTCATGCCTCATATGTGCCTCGTTTACAGCTTTTTACTCTCCTAGTACCTGAGCTAATCAGCACATAAGTAGTTCCACTAAAATCTGGATGTATGGGAGCATGAGTTAAAAATCCCAAAGTCTAAGTTGTTGCGGGATTTGAGATAGCCAAACCGGAATTAAACTGCTTGCTCTAGTAGAGAACCTCTCGAAATACTTTTAAAATTTTTGTTCATGGTAAAGGTTTCCCTTGGGTTTAAAATGACCTATCCAGAGCCATACAAGTTTTGTTTAAACCGCTATAAGCTATCTTGTGTTACTTTGAGCTTTGTTGAACAGCGTGTCCACTCAAGGAATGGTACTAGCCATCTGCCTATCGCCCACTGTTTGCTAGCCCATAGACATCTAGTGTGTCATTCACATACTCCAGGTATTGGCATCCACCACCAGATATTTCTCCGCAAACATGACATTCATCCCACAAAGGTCTTGCCATTACAAACTCCAAGAATTCAAGTGATATAACAGCAAGGAAGGAGGGATGGACTATCATCTCTGGAAAAAAAATGAGAAGAGAAAGTCCCATCCTCCATTCCAAGAGAGTTGCAAAATATGGAGTTCAAATAAAAGACCAAATTTCATCCAAAGTGTGAGTTCATTCCTTCCATCCACCACACATATTCTTCCATGAGATGGGAATTTGGCTAAGTACCGTTCCGCTGCGGATCACTGTTCGGCTCGGCAACACAGGTAACCAAGGTATACAAAGCTCTTCCTACCTACAAACTCCACATATTAGCCTTAGGAGTAGGAAGAAGATGGTCAAAACTCCGACCATAAGTGAGGCATACACCTTGAGTGACTCGAGAGTACCCTTGGGAAACCAGAATCCCTTTTGAAAAGCTTGCGAAATTCCGAGTTAGGAACCTGAACAGGCAGCAAGAAATATTCCGGTGAAGGTTGTTCAGTCCTTCAACCGCCCAAGACAAAGGGATGACAAATGAGTGCCCCATCTTTCAGGACCTTAGGTATGAGCCGATTTACTCACAATACATACGGGTAGAGTAATATGTTGTGCACAAGGTACCTGCAGGGTGTGAACATCGATGCAACTCTTGATCCACCGAGCCTGAGTTTGAGTTTTGCTCGAGGACGAGCAAAAGTTTAAGCTTGGGGGGGTGTTGACGGCCATAATTTCACGTTCTGACCATCAACCACTCGGGAATAAATTGAGCTTTATACTATGTTCCATTCATATTTTGCTTATTTCCAACAAGTTCCACAAGTTTTGGATGAGTTGTGATTTCAGGTGAACATGAGACGAAAACGGACGAAAAGTGGCAGAAAACCTAGGTCGACCGGACTGTCCTAGGCCGGCCGGCCTGGCACCCCCACATACTGTGCCACATCTTCGGTTCAGGGGCAATGTGACACGAGTACAATGCCTCTGAGTCGTGGATTGAACGTCGGTTTGATCGAATGGACCGAAAGGCTTGCACAAGGATCAAAGGACCCACAATTCAGTGCAAGTTCGCATCCATGTCATCGATCCACCACCCAAGGAAGATCACAAGCGTACAAATGCAACATCGGCGCAACGGAGGGTCAAGGCGAGCCAGAGGGAGGCCGGCCGGCCTATCCACTGCACGCGTTGAGATCAAGCAACTGTCAACCGCCTCCAGGAGTGAATCAGAGACGCTGTCCGAAAGTCGGTGGCCAGATGGCACAACCCCAAGCCGGCCGACCTAGGGGAGGCCGGCCAGCCCCACCTTGTCGCTTCTTAGCTCCCGGCTTCGCGTGGAAGTTAAGCCCGTCGACTTCAGCTGCTTATACCTGACACCAACCGTTTTACCGACCCTGGAAGGCTATAAATAGAACCCCCATCCATCACTTGTAACACACACCAAAGGAGCTCATCCTCTCTTTACTTTCTGGAGTAGGATTAGTAGTTTGGGAGTTAGAGTCGAGTCGAGCTTGCTCGGGATTCCGGAGTTCTCGGAAGTCTGGTATAGCTCTTGTATCCTTCTTTCGAAATTATCAATATAAGTTATCTTCTTTACTTTCTGAGTCAGCTTTACTTTCCGCTTTCTTTTATCTTCTCGAGTCTGAGTGTTCAGCTCGAGCGCAAAAGTTGTATCCTTTAGTTTAGACTAAGTTATCTCTCTGATAATCGGGAATTTATCTTACGGGTTTTCTTGCCCGGACTAGAGTATCTCAAGTTAGTGCTCTAGATTGAGGGGGGTTTCTCTCGAAGGCCTCGAGAGAAATCCTAGCACTGAGTGCAAACGTGGTGTTTGGGCTCAGTGTTAGCTAGAAAGTGTGTTCCACCCCACGGTACCATTGTGGTAGGCGGCAGGTGGTGACAGCCCTGTTCTTCCCTCGTAGTCCACCACGCTTGGGTGCTTTCATAGCAGTAGTGCCGACTGCCGTTGGACTCCCTTCTCATCCCATTCTGAGTCCTTCCCTGAGGACGCCGAAGTACGCTCTACCTTCCTGAAGATTAGTTAGATAGTTAGTCTGATCTAGAGAGGCTAGCTCGATAGTTCGGAAGTGTATCAGGTATCTTATCTCGCTCATTGTCCTCCCAGCTACTACCTCTCTAAGAAGTTGAGCCTCCATGTGTCACTCGGTCATAGACTGACCATTTATCTTATCCTTGTATCTGGCTTACCCCCGTCTAGTTAGTCGGTTGACTAAGCTAGTACGGTTATCACTTGATTTATGATACTCTTTACCATAGTGCTTCTCTGAGAAAAAATATGATACCCTAGAATACTCCATGGTGAAGTTCTACAGCGGTAATTCTGTGCGCTTGTGGAATTAATATTCTTTTGAGGCATAAGAAACGCCAACAATCACCTAATTGCAGCATGCCCTGTTCAGCAAAGTGAGGGCAGGTCTGACCCGACCAGTTAGACCTGTCACCCTAGACCGGTCAGACAAGTTGGGGCCCAGAAAGCCCAACCTCACTCCTACAAGAGCAAACAAAGTAAAAATTCAAGGGTGATGCCTGAAGTAAAGCAAGTGCAAAGGTCTAGTGCTTCTTAACAGCATAAGAGGAATAACAAGAGCACCTTTGTCAAGCTTAAACATTGAATTTGCTACACTTGTCAGGCAAAAGGTCATATGGGCAAGGATTGTCCAAATAGCAATGAACTCAACTCAAACCTTGTCCTTTATGATTTCAGTAAGCTTAGGAAGGACCAAGAAGGCACTTGTGCTATTAGAGTAATTGACACTCCTCAAACTAGCATAAGGGCCATTTGGGTTTCTAAGCATCTTGTGGCTAACTTGAGTGGACCCAACAAGGTTTGGGTACCAAAAGGTACTTGCTGAGCTTGTAGGATCATGGAGATGCATTGGAGACTTGGTTTGTGGGAATGACATAACTCAAGATTCAACCAAGTGTGAAGCTAATTTGCATATCTTTATTCCAATGTCATCTCGGTATCTCGTGCTAGCTATCACACTTGAGTCACTTTCAGTTTTTCATGGACAAAAGTGTGTCACAACTCTTATTGTGACACATTTGAAAGTGACTTAGGTTCATTTTCATGTCATTAAATTCCAATGTGCCATATGATGCTTTTAATGTCTCTCTATTAGAGAATTTGTCTTAAGTATGCAGGAAATATAGATTATATCATGAGATTCATCAAGATAAAACATTTGAAACAACACGTGTTTGGAGCTAGTACTGCACAGAGTCGGATGATCTAACTCTAGGTCGGATCATCCGGATTATCTGCCGGTTTGCCTCTGGAACAAGTCGAATGATCTGGCCTCACATCGGATGATCCGGGCTTGGGCCTGGGAAACCTGTCTCTGGACAGACCGGTCTGACCCAGAGCAGTACAATGGTGTTTCAAGGGGTGAGGGAAATGCCTGTCCAGAATATATGTTTATACTCTCATCCCCGGCACAAGTTTGGATACATTAAAGTGACAGTAAGCATCTCAAGCACAATTTCAATTATTGAATATTATTTGTGTGCTTGACCAAATTTGTGAGTAAGCTTTCCATATTCCTAATTGAACCAAGTGCTTTGCAATCAAGATATTCAAAATCTTAGGCACTGATTAAGGGGGAGCTTATTCTCAAATTTGCATCAACATGGGAATAATATTTTCTTCTAGTAAATTTGTAGTCTCATCAAGGAGAGTTAGAAAAACTCTCAATATTTGAGTATGCTATGATGGGTTGAAAGAAAGAATGGTAACATGGTCATTTCATGTCAATACTTGTGTTACTAACTCTTGCATAGCTACTCTCCATAATATAGTTTAAATTCCTTAAGTTGGACATAATTGACCAAATTAGTGCATGTGAGCTTGTCTTCCACATATCTATACATATGCACTCAGAATTGAGGAATTTAGCCTATATTGTGAGGTTTCATCTTTAATGATCCTAATTCTTCCTACACCAAAAGGATCACTAAAGTGAAACTAAGAGCTTCTGCAACTAACCTTGGTGCTCTCTTGTGTTGTGATTCAAAATTAAAAACACTTGAGAGCAAAGATAATTGGATTTAATGGTGCACGTGGCTCTTGGCTAAATGTCTAAGGTATGTTTCTTTGAACACATGTTTTACCTTTGTGCATCTAGGCCAAACTATCTTGCTAGTGTGTGCATGTCCATATCTTGTGTGACATAGAATAGCTTCTTTAAATTCCACTAGCATGATAGGAAGCTTGAGTGCATAGGATATAATTTGGATTTTGGTCTTTGTGACCCAATTGAGCCATTTGTGACTATAGTTATTCTTAATTGATTGTTGGCTAGTCACAAGTGGTGAAATTAACTCAAGTCCATAATCTTTCCAAAATCTATCTCTCCCATTCTCTTGGAAGTAACAAGAAAATCTTGAAACAATGGATTTATCATCTATATCTATCATGTTTCATAGCCCAAACTTTATCTCTAAAATTCTTCTAAGAGAAACAGCCCTTGGACTTCAACTCCTAGCTGCCAGAGGGCGACTGGTCTGCCCAATCGGTCTGACCAGTCAGCCCTAGGCAGTTACCTTTTTTTACCCCCTCACGGGTTAAACAGTGAAACACTTTCACTTTTACCCCTCTACCGACACCTCCTCCTTCCTCACCGTGCTCTCTCTCTCTCTCACGCGCACAAGAGACCCCCCATTGGCGATTTGGAGTTTCAACAAAGGAAGAATGAGTTTCTTTGGGGGATTTGGATCACATCATCGGCCTGACCGACCTCCCAAGCCGGTCCTTCGATTTCACCTTCAAATCTCGGTTCCAAAGGTAACCTATGGCTTGTTGTCACTCGATCTACTTTTCTAGGCCATATATTCAAAATCCCTCTGGTAGAACATCTTCTGCAATGCCTCAGAACCTGTCCCTAGGAGATCATTCATTTTTGTTGGATATTTTGGACACATTCACAATCTAGGGTTGGACTGGGTCGACCGGTCTGACCGGTCACACGGACCGGTCTGACCGGTTTGCCCAGTGGAACCCTAAATTGTGATTTTGCGCATAATAACCAACACATCTTGTCCTAGGAGCAGTTTTTCCTTATACTTGATCATATACATTTGTTCTTGCTGTCAGCTTGGCGATTGGAGCCATTGGCTCTTTCCTGTAGGTGACCGGTCTGACCGGTTGCCCAAACCGATCTGACCGGTCTGCCCAGAACAGACTCAATTACTCCAATTGTGGTTCCTAAATGAATCAATCCAAAAGCAGTATGTTCTTGTGGTCTTATATCAATTCAATCTATCTTTTCAACCCAAGATCTGCAGCAAGATGACTGGACAGTATAAAAGGAGAACAAAGCGCCGTTTTGATCCTTCAAGTGATGTTCACATGGCCGATGCAGATGAGGGTGGCTCAAGCAAACCAAATGTGACCAGTGGGAGGAGATTGAGGCCAAGGGCAAGAAGGACAGTAGCAGATAATGTTGTTGGAGAGGGTGGTGGCACCACATCTAGTGATGAGCATGATGTGGAGGATTCACCTTACAGGGTTGAGCATAGACATGGAAAGGTCCCAGCTCAGAATGACAGCGATGATGAAGAAGAGGCTGCAGGTGATGTTGATGAGGAGGAGAAGAGTGATAGGAGAGAGGAGGAGATCAGTTTTCCCACCATTCGAGTTCCTATCAGGTTTGGTCCTGGTCGGTGTGTTGACTATTCTGGTAGTGGGATGACTAGGGAGGTGAAGAGATGGAGGAAGATTGATCCATACCCCTTGCCAAAGACCTCTACTGATCCTAGATTCCACACCAAGGAACAACAGGACTTTTATGAGTCAGTCATCATCAGAGATAGAAAAATTGCAGTTGAAGCACAGTGGGTAGATTGGAGTCACATGAAAAGGGCTAATGACCCATTATTTCAGAAAATCATAAGTGTATGTGAGAGCAAGCACATCAAGACATTTATGGGGTTTCAAAAGGATTGGAACAAATAGGCCATTGCTGAGTTCTTTGCTACTGTGTACTTTGGATATATGGATGATGAGAGAGCTATTTTCTGGATGACTGAAGGGAGCTATTACAGAGCTAAATTCACTCAGTTCATTCGGGTTCTTGGGCTTGACAGAGATGACGCAAATAGGCCCAAGATTCATCTTCAGTCAGTTCTCCCAAATAAAGAAATGAAATTCATGTATCCAAAGAATAAAGTGGGGAATGCAGGAAAGGTGACAGGAATGTACACATACTATTCCAACCTCAACCGGCTGCTAAGGAAAACAATTTCTCAGTGAGGTGGAAATCCTAGCGACATCTCTCTTTATACAAAGAACCTGCTTGCTAGATTGAGGCTTGATGGAGAAGATTTCAGTGTGGGTGATTATATTTGGGAGGAGATCAAATATATATCAGAAAATCCACAAAAGATCTGTGCATATGCGCCTTACATTATGGAGTTGATTGAAAGGGCTACAAAAATCAAGTTCCAAACTGATACAAAGCATGAGTCCTTCCTACCTAAGGTACCTAGGCATAGAGGAGAGCCCTAACCCCACAGATATTCAGAGAACGAGGAAGAAATAGGAGAAGAGGAGGAAGAGCAGCCACAGCAGCATTCCCCTGCTGCTCAGACTAGGACCGGTCTGACCGGTCCAGGCGACCGGTCTGACCGATCGGCCCAGGGGCAGCACAGCAGCAGGAGCAGGACCTCATCTCCAATCAAAAAGCTCATCAATTTATTTGCTGGGATCTGTAGGAGTCAGAGAGATATTGAGATTGAACAGCAGAGGCAGTGGAGGGCAAGTAAGAAAGAAAGAGATTCAGTCAAGAGGATGCACAATGCCATGAATATTCAGCCGCCTCTTTCACCTATCTCTCCTTCACCTCCTGAGGTTGAGATCCCATCTGTTGAGGATAGGATTCAGGGGTATGTGGACTCCGGATGCTTTGATCAGTATGGTCATATCTTCTATCCAAGTTTTGGTGGCTCATCGTATGCTCCTCCGCCTCCACCGCTTGATTCTTTTGGAGCTGGTGCATTTTTAGCAGCTGCTACGTTCTTTGCACCTCCACCTCCACCATTCTTTGGTGGCAGCAGCTTTGGGTCTGCTTCTACCTCCATGATGGCATCTTTGCATGAGTCAGAGCCTCATCACCCTTCTGCAGCAGATATTGCAGCTTCCAGGCTTTCCGATGCCATCTTTGGTACACCTCATGGTGGAAATGGAAATGGAGATGGGAATGGAGATGGACAAGGACAGTGATGAGCAGCCAAGCTTCTTCTCCCAATAGCTTTCTGGTGATAGATGACAAAGGGGGAGAAGATATGGATTAAAGCTTGAAGAAGAGAAGAGGAGAAACAATTTTCAGAGTAGAACTTTTAGTTTCAGCTTGACCAGTCTGACCGGTCTAAGTCTTGTGTCTCTAAAATTTTTAATAAATTTAGTACTTTATCTCGTTTGTGGACTTGAGGATTTGTGATGTGTGCTACTGGGTGAAATAGACTTAATTTATGCTATTTAAGTAAATTTGTGCTAGTGTGATGCATGAATGGATGATGAAATGTTGTTTTTGGCTGGCTGTCTGGGGCAGACTAGTCTGACCGGTCTGTACGACCGGTCGGCACGAGACAGAGCCAGGATCTTCTTCTTTGTGTTGAAGTGATTTATTCTATCATATGCATCACTTGTAGTATTTTTGTAGGCACACATACACTGTTGCACCCCATGAATTCTGAGATATAGGGGGAGCTCCTATTTGTTTAAATATGTGCAAATGGCATTTGAGGCCTTGGTTGTTGAATTCAATTCAAAGCACATATTTAGGGGGAGTTCATGATATATCTGAGAATTTGAAACCTTTTATTTGATTCATTTATAAGCTTTAATCAAGGTTGTCATCAATCACCAAAAAGGGGGAGATTGAAAGTGCATCTAGGCCCCTAATGGGTTTTAGTGAATTGAATGACAACATGATTAAAGAACTAACGCTTTATTTGAGATAACATGAGCAGATATTCATTTGTATATCATTTATGCATTGACTCATTTGAAAAAGAATCAAATAAAAGAGAAGCTTATTGTTGAAAGTCAAGCATGTTATGAATGAAATCAAGAGACAAGTGTTCATGTGTTATTCAAAGGTTTCTAAATATTGCTTGTCAAAGTGAAGCATGCTTTGTCTAAAAGATCTAAGGTTCATGATTTACAAAGCAAGACAAAGAAATGAAGATATGAGAATGAGATATGGAATTCATTGATTGGTGTGCAAAGCTTAACTCAACATGGAAAGGGTAAGTGATGAAAAAACCAACCGAGATGACTAGTGCAAGAGACTAAGCAAGCTTTGGTAAAGCGACGGCTTACCATGTGTGCGAAATGCTAAGGTGAAGTGCTAGTATCCATGGGGTGTTCAAAGAATCATATCTAAGCCATGTTGTGAGAAGCAATGCAATGCATCAAATATCTTTTTGGAGTGACTTGAGGATCCAAGGACAGATTTGCAAAGATATTGGGACTCAAAGTCACTAGCTCAAGTATGGATTTGCTCAAAGAGAAGATTATACAATGTTGGAATCCCAAGTTCAAGAAAGTCAAAGTATGGCAAAGATGAAGTGACTCAAGACTCAAGTGGTTGAAATGTGTTTTATTTTTAACCTTGAGTATAGGTATGTCGTACTATCAAGAGGGATGCAACATTGATCATTTGACTTGGTCAAAAGTGCTCATAGGTCACCCAAGTGAGAACCCTGAGAGAAAACCCTGTGAAACTAACTCTAGAATATTTGGATGATCAAGTTGTGACTTGGTGGGACCGGTCTGACCAGTCTGTACTGACAGTTACAACGGCTAGTTTTTGAGAGTGGGGTATTTATACCTCTCAGCCCTCTCCTTCGAGGGCTGCTGGTTCCTTGACATTTCTAGAGCTTCTTGAAGAAAAATCTTGACCAGCAAGCTCTCCCCAACACTCATTGTGAGTTGTGCTAACTAGATTGCATATCCTTTGATTGGGTTGAAAGATTGAGTGTGTGTGAGATTGTTGAGCTTTGTGAGAGCTGCATTTTGAGCAGCAAAGAGCAACCATAGCTTGAGCACTCATGATCCGTCAAAGAATTCAAGATTTGTATTTGTTACTCTTGGAGGATTGCCTCCTAGACGGCTAGGTGTCGCCGGCTAGCTCCTGACGGTGTGGTGAGCAGCGACAAATTTGTGAGGGCGTGATCTTGCCTCCTTGGTGGAAAGGATCAAGATAGTGGAAGCGAGGAAGTGGTTGAAAGAGACCCAACTCACGGGATCGAGTTGAAAGAGACTCACGCCCAACGAGTTCCTCAATGGAGACGTAGGATTCACTTTGGTGAATCTGAACTTCGGGAAACAAATCCTTGTGTCTCTATTGTGGTTTGCCTCACTACTTTGAGTTCTAGAACTTTGTTTATAATTCCGCATCGATCTACTTTGGTGTTGTTTCTGTGTGTGCAGGACTTGCAATACATTTATATTCACCTGCAGGAACACTACATCAAGTAGTACTTGTGCTAGAGCTTGAGGAGGGGAGAAACTCTGATATCTGTGCAGGTTCTGCGTGGTCACTCCAACCGGTCTGACCGGTTGGCAGTTCTGTTTCAGCTTCTAAGTGTTGGACCGGTCTGCCTGACCGGCCTGACCGGTCTGACCAGTCAGTGTGCTGATTTGTGTTTAAGTGTTGAAATTTGCAGAATTTATTAGCATGCCTATTCACCCCCCCCCCCCTCTAGGCGACATCTGAGGTCCTCCCCCCCCCCCCCCCCCGCGCCCCTCCAATGTGCCATGGGTGGAGAAGAAGCAACTCTCGGGTTGGAAATGGTGGCTGTCAACACTAGTGGAAATTAAATTGATGTTTCGGTGACAAATGGAGTTCGTCACTGTAGAGACCAAATACGTCATAAAGGCAGTTAACTGATGAATTTTGCTATGTCATAGAAGCCGCGTCAAGTTTGGTCCACCTTGACAGATGGCTCATAAATGTCACGGAACTATTTTTCCTGTGGAGAAGGAACTTTTATCACCGAACCGTTTTTCCTTTTGCGACGCGTCGCAACAACATCACCGGGCATCCGAATCCACATGTTCCCGTCCACGCTGGTAGGTAACGTGGCTCGCCATCAACACTGTTAGGTGCTATGCCGGCAGCACATTTCGCCGATGGACGAACACGTAGCGAGCTAGCGAAAGGCCACGTGTCCACTGGTCAGGAGCATGTAGGTTCGGCTATGTGTCACTTTCCTGTTTGTCCACTTGTCACTTTTGTGTTCTGTCACATGTCTCCTCAAGATTCTAACATGTGTCGTCTGCTTACTTGCCCACGTGGCGTCTCCTTACTTGTCCACGTGACCCTGCTGTGTTCGGTCACGTGTTGGCACCGGGTTGTGACACGGCGTCTCTGTACTTGTCCACGTGCCACTACCGTGTTAGGCTAGATGTCGGTACCTGGTTGGGACACGTGGTGGTGTCGCCATACTTGTCCACGTGTCACTCTATTGTTACGCCACGAGTTTTCTCTTTGAGGAAGAAGCAGCTTATTTATAAGTGCGCGTTATACCGGTTGAGAACACCAACCAGTACAAAACCACCCTTTTACCACCGTCTGGGGCTACCAGCTGGTGGCCAGTACTAATGGCGCACAACCGGTACTAAATTTCCCTGGTTGAGGTGGCACCATTTAGTACCGTGGCTCCAACCGGAACTAAAAGGCTCTGTGGACACTGTGCCGTAGAACCGATACTAAATATCGCGTTAGTACCGGTTCTACAATAATTGGTACTTAATGCTAGTGGACAAATGAGCCGTTTTCTAGTAGTGTGGCAACATCTTAGCAGCAACAATAGGGTACGCAGTCACACAACAATATATAATTGAAAACATTTATTACACCAACATATTTGAGCCGGTGGATGTTCAGGAAGATGGAGCCGTTGTTGCTGTTGATGTTGGGGTGGTACACCTTAGTCTTGAACTTCACCTGCACGATCCATGTTTTCGTGTTATACATACATATTCTGTCTTGGTCAATAGGATTATATTCAAATTTCTCTTTTCAGTCTGAGATGAACATATACTCCCTCCGTTCTAAATTGTAAGTCATTTTGCATATTTAGATATATAACTTTTAGAATGTAAAACTCTATATATCTAAATATGACAAAATTACAATTTTGAAAAGGGGGGGAGTATATAATTAAGTATATACCTCGGGAGGTTTCTCCGGGTAGTTTCGAGGGAAATTCATGGTGAGGCGAAACACGCCCCCAGTGTAGGGGCTGTCCGAGGGGCCATGGATGGTCGCTTTCCAGTGGAACAGGTTATCAGAAACAAGGCCTACAAAAAGAAAAAAAAAGTGATAAAATTTAACTATCTACAGCTAGCAGAATTTGCAACATATTGTTTGAATTTTGGTTTTCTTTCTGAACCTGTATGTACATCTGATCGTTCATCTCACCTGCACTGCAGTGAGGCGGCGGTGAGACCCGCATGGCATCTAGTTCCTTGCTAATTCTTCCATAAGTGATTTCTTCGTCTCCCCGCTCCTGAGCATACCTTGACGACTTCCTGAGGTGCGCCATCCCCTGAATTAGGTGTTCCACTACAAAACTAATACTGGAACTGGATTAGTTCTCAGTGTCTTGCTTGGAACCGAGGATCGCCGTGCCTCTATTTATACACGCACGAAGAATTTTGTTCTCGCCCGTGAAAATTAAAGAACATTTTTGACATGGTCAAAAGTAATGGCATTTGATTCCGCAGCAAATGGTATTAAATTAAACAAAAAAATAGTAACGCTCACTTGATATTCTCCATAGAGATAAAAAAAAGGTAACCATTTGCACTCGTGCCTGAAAATGAACTTAAGAGAATTCACCGTGAAGCCTAAGAGGCATGATAAGATTCTAACCGAAAGGGCTGTTCATTGCAAGTGGGAAAAATTAGTGCCAAAACGCTTTTACTGCAGTATAGCCAGTTTAATTTGTACAACTTGATCCATCCATGCATCTACTTTTCAGAGGGAACAAACTAAAAGAAAAAGAGAAGATTTCTGCATCAACGCTAACAATATAATTGGCGAATATAATGCCCGCATGGTGGATAATTAAGGACTAGGACAACACTGAGAAGAATGGGTGCCCTGAGTGGATCTCGTGGAGTGGCGGCTGCTGTTATTTGTAAGGAGTTGTTGAGATCTTTGATGAAGGTTTTATCCTTATTTTTAATATAATGTGCAGCTCTTTTTTCATCGAGTTCATACAAGACCTTGGAAAAAAAAGTCCCGACCTCTATATAATCAGGATGCACACAGCCGATAAAAATGAAAGAGTACAGCCACACTACTAATCAGCAGCTCTTTTGTCTGCTGCTTTGTTTTTTAAAAAGAATTAAACATGTAAGCTGACCAATTAATGGTGCCTTAATTTCTTTTTAAATGTCAAATACGAGAGACACGATGACAACATATAGAAGAATCAAACGTAGTGCACTTGCTTTGGATCGAAGTAGAAGATGGCGTACATACGCAAAGAAATTGACCGGAATAGACGACTTGAGGATTTGCTTTACGAGCCAACAGGGGGGAACGGGAGCCAATTTGTAAAATTGTAGCATACTACTCCATATTTCGTTATAGATCATTATTAATTATTTTATGAACATGCATTACACTAATGTCTGCAGCTCCCACGTAGATGACACCCCTGCGTTTCCACGGTCGACACCGTGGCTGCCACGGTGGTCACCGCCGCAGCAGCATGTGTTGGTATGATCTCCGACTCGGGACCGAGTCCTTTCTCCACCACGTGCCCTGATTGGTGGCACGATAGCTGTTCATGGACTGTGGGCCCCTTCTCGCACAGCACCATATAAAGGCAAGGGAAGCCTCCAGGGCAAGGTCGACTGTCCAACCATTGCCGTGCCACTGGCTCCCAAAACCCTAGCTCTACCTCATCTGGGTGTTGGAATTTGGGATTGGCCTATTAAATATTTTAGTTATTTCAAATAAATCTCAAAAGTCTATGTGGTGCAAATTTTTAATCCCACATTGCTAGTGAAAGTTGAGAAAATCATGTGGCTCTCCTATATATCTAACTCATAGGCTGCACAAGAGGAATATATCAATTCAAGCTAGAGCTTTGCCTCTTTCTTGCTGTTGCACCGCCATCGCAGCCTACTTCATCCCGATCGTCGGCGTGCACCGACGAACGGGAGAGCAGGTCTCCAGAACCTTTCGCCTTTGAGATCCTGCGCCGGGAGAGGGCGAATAAGGTTTTGGGAAAGCGTCTGGCGCGACTGCTCAACAATCTTCATCACGGCTCGTCCTTCGTCCAAGTCAGGTGCTGCGGCGCGTCATCTGCGACACCGTCTGCTGCACTTTGTCTGCAAGACCGTCTTTGTTCAGTCATCGCCGTTCATCTTCCCAAAAGCAAAAGCGCGGTATGTATAAAACTGTTTAATCCAATTCTTTGTCATATTTTCTGAGATTATGATTTGGTTGTGTGTAGTTACTAGTATGATAGAATTATTCATACTAGATCTTATCATGTTCATGATTTATTTATGTCAAAATTTAATCATGCAGTTGTCTAATTATTTTATTCAACACTGGGGAGGCGCTGAAGCGAGGGGATATGCCACAGCGCCGTGCCGGACTTGTTGCCGCGTCGACAGCGCCGCCTCCCTCGAACTCGCCGCCACTGCATCACTACTCCGGCAGATTTCGGCCAGCTCCACACATGGATCAGTTATCAGGGAGCACCATCTCTGGTAGAGTGTGGCAAGTCGTTGATGAGGTCGCCGAGGCAGGCATTGGCGCGGGTGAAGAGCAATTGTGCACGCCCATTACCTCCACATGGCGAGCGGACAATGCCTTCGACTTCGAGCTTGGTCTGATGGCCATGGCTCTCGCACGATTTGTTGTCCTCCAATACCTGAAATGGAATCAAGTATACAGTGTATACAGATGGATGGACGGAAATAATTAATGGTCTGTTCTTGATCATCCAACAAGCTAAGAAGCACTTAACAGTTGTAGACATATATAGAGCCATAGAGGTGTACTAGTCAGGTTGATAGTAGATAGACTAGGCATGCACACATCATGCATGCAAGCCAAGCCAAATGAATGATCAGCCTACCACACTACTAGCTACTCTCTCTAGCAGCTAGCAGCTAGTTCATGCACGCAAGCATTGTCGTCGTCGGCTTGCCCAGGTCAGAGACATAGATGGCCATGCAGCCCGAGCCCGTTAGCCCGGCCCGAGGCCTGGTTTTTTGGCTAGGCCCTACCCCGGCCTGGTCCGTTCGCCTACGGGCCCGGGCTAGCACGGCCTAAGGGAGCGAGCCGTGCTTGGGCCACACCCCAGGCCCGAGGCACGGCACAGGCACGGCCCGTTCCAACGGTCAGCCCGGTGGCAGCCCGGTAGCCCCCCTCCCTTCCCAACGGCTCCCCCGGCCCAGCCCAGGCAGCCCAACAGTGCGCGCCCCCCTATATAAGCCCCGCCGGCCCCCTCCAAACCCTACCCCCCCCCCCCCCCCCGCCACCTCTCACTCTCGCTCAGACGCTCACGCCTGCACTCCCTCGATCCGTTGGCCACCGCTCCGCTCGCCTCCTAGCTCCGACTCCGACTCCGACGGTCCGTCCGTCCTCAGCTCCGGTGACCGCGCGGCTCGTAACCCGTTCTCCTCCTCGGGTCCTCCCTCCCTCCTCTCCCTTCCTCTCCTCTCTATCTCGACGAGCTATGTGAGTTCGTGTTCCTGTCCACTCCCTCCTCTGCAGCTCG
Source organism: Panicum virgatum (assembly GCF_016808335.1). Taxonomy (NCBI): domain Eukaryota; kingdom Viridiplantae; phylum Streptophyta; class Magnoliopsida; order Poales; family Poaceae; genus Panicum; species Panicum virgatum. The sequence goes on from NC_053152.1 coordinate 38,294,983, forward strand.
CCGTCGATCTAATTTCTAATCGGTCTGTCTCGTCTGGGTTTCCCTCGTCCTCTCTGGCACCAGGCTCCAGTGGTAGTGCAGGTACGAACCTAACCCTAACCTTAACCCTAGATCTGTTCATCTGCCTCTCACTCTCCTTCTTTTTCCTCTCCACAGGTCGGTGCCTGATTCCGCTTGGCCTAGATATGGCTAGGCGCCACCAGCATGCACCGTTGAGGAACAGTGCTGGGGGACAGGGTCGGCCGTCCGGCCCGACCGAGCTCGGGGTCGCTATGGCGGGGGCGGATGAGTTCCCCCTCCATGGCTCTGACTCCCAAGCGGTCCCGGACGAGCTGGAAATCGAGGACGACGACAACCTCCGTGAAGACGCGGCGGCGTTGTTCGGTATCGATGTCGGTGACGGCAATGTTCAGAACAATATCATCGATGTCGATGCCAGTGACGCTGGTGGAGGGGCTGCGCCAGCAATAGGGGCTTGCTCCATCGACACTAATGGTACCTCATCTAGTGGTAAGCGCAAATCTAGTGTTTGGGCTGATTTCACGGAGGTAAAAGAAAATGATGTTAGAATTGCTGCTATATGTAACATGTGTGGTAAGAGATTGTCTGCTAGATCTTTTACTGGTACTGGTCATTTGATTAGGCATCAGTCATCTTATAGGAAAAAAAACTGATCATGCTCATAGAACCCAGTCTAGGCTTGCTCTGAAGCGTGATGGTTTCTATAATTGGGGTAATAATCCTGTTGTTGCTCGTATTGAGTTGTGCCGGTTGATTGCTAGGCTGGACCTTCCATTAGGCATAGGTGAGACACAGGCTTGGGTGGATTACATTACTCGTCTCATAACCCTCGGTTTGCTAAGGTTTCTAAACAGTCCACCACTAAGGATCTTGCTAAATTGTTTGCTGAACGACGTGATGTGCTTATGAAATATGTGTTGCCTACTGCTTCTTCTATTTCTTTAACTTCAGACATTTAGTCTGGTAATGCTAAGGAGGACTATATTAGTGTGGTTGCTCATTATGTGAATGCTGATTGGGAGTTACAGAAAAGGGTTGTTGGTTTTAGACTGATTGAGGTTAAACATTCTGGTGAAAACATTGCTGATAGGGTAGCTAGTGTGGTTGAGGAGTTTGGTTTGATTGATAAGATTTTTGCTGTCACTCTAGACAATACTTCTAATGCTAAGGCTATGGAGACTTTGACACCTATGTTCTTTGGTTACTTGGATTCTGATCATGTACCTACACCTTCTGATCCTAATAAGCGTAAGTATTGTCTTGTACATCAATGTTGTGCCTGTCATATCATTAATCTTATTGTCAAATCTAGACTGAAAAGGTTGAAACCTGTTACTGAGGATTTTAGAACTGCAATTAACTTCTTGAATTCCTCTAATCAAAGAATTGCATTGTTTAAAGAATATTGTAATGCTAAGGGTGTTAGACCTAGAAAGTTTGGCTTGGATATGGATGTTAGATGGAATTCTACTTACTTGATGCTTAAACACTTAATTCCATACAAGGATATCTTTTGTGTTCATTAATTCTCATTATGGTTCAGAATTGTTGACTAGAAATTATTGGTATGCTGCTGAAAAGGTAATGGAATTCTTGCAACACTTCTATGAGTCAACTGTTGTTCTATCTGGTATTTACTATCCCACAAGTCCACTTGTTTTGCACCATATCTTAGAGATTGCTTCTCATTTGCATGCTGCTGAAAGAGATCATAACCTTAGAACTATTGTTGCTCCAATGAAACTTAAAATTTTTAAATATTGGGAGGACATACCACTGCTATATTCTTATGCATTCATTTTTGGTCCTAGAGCTAAGATGAAAGGATTTTTTAATGTGCTGCAATTACTTGCTGAAAGTACTGGAGGCTCTTACAGTTTATACTATGCTGAAGTCAAATCTGAATTGTATAAACTGTTTACAAAATATGAGACTAAGTTTGGTTCAGCTAGATCTCAAAGGGTTCACAGCCATCAGCTAATTCTGGTCAGAAAAAGCAAGCATGGGCAAAGATCTTTGGAGAACAAGTTAGCTCAGGTGTTGTTGGTCCTCCCCCTACCTCTTCCTCCTCATCTGGTGGAGCTGTTAGTGAGCTCTCAGCTTACTTAGATAGTGATTGTGTCACTACTTATGATGATTTTGACTTCTCTAGTGGCGTGACCATAAGCTAACCTATCCCATCCTTTCAATATTGGCTAGAGATATCATGTCAGTTCCTGTATCTACTGTCTCTTCCGAGTATTGTTTCAGTTTGTCTGGCAGGATACTTGAAGAGTGGTGGCGGCGCCTGTCACTAGAAAATGTAGAGATGCTTACTTACATCAAGGATTGGGAGCTAGGAACAAGAAGGGAACAGCACGAAGCTGAGGACACAGAGCTCGAGGAGGCATTTGAGAATCTGTACCTTGATGAAGAAGCAAGTGGTGGTGGTGGTGATGCTGTGAGCTGAGAGTCTGAAAGAGAGTGACCTTTTGCTGTGAGCTATTGCTTTGACTGTGAGTGAGTGACCATTTGAACTCACTGTCATTTTGGTGGTCATTTGAACTGTGCCACTATGGATTGTAATAACTAACTAAGACTTATTCTGAGCTGGCTGCACTCTTTTTTTTTCTTTCTAGGGTTTCTCACAAGTGTGAGTTTTACCTAAAAAGATTTTTAATGAGGCAGCACTGTACATCAGCTCATTTTGATTATCATGTTCTTGCTATCTGTTGACTTGTCATGTGACTGTGAATGTTGGATTGATTATGTGAGTGAGTGAGTGACTAAGTCGGTTTGTGACTGATTTGAGGTATTCTGTTGATTTTGTTGACTTGTGTTATGAATTAGAAAGTATTTAAGGTATTTTAAGGGTAATGGGCCATGGGCTGGCATGGCCCATGAAATGGGTCGTGCTTCTCGGACCGGCACAGCCCGAAAAATGGCCCATAGGGCCGTGCTAGGCCGAAGGCCAGCCACGAAGCCCGCCGCGGCACGGCCCGTGAGGCCCGTCGGGCCGTCGTGCCGGGCCGTGCCGGGCTGGCCCGTTGGCCATCTATACTCAGAGAGTAGCAGAGGAGACGACCTTGCTCTTGCCCAGAAGAGTTTACGTACGTACAGCTGGCGCCGTGAGCCTCATCTTGATCACCTACTTGGGGATCCACAGCTAATTTGGGTAGGTGTGTCTAACTATGGTCACTTGAGATTCACTGAAAACTACACCCAATAATCGAGTCTCGGTGGTGTCTCTGCAAATAATCGGCGAGTGATCTTGGAGTCTCTCTGCTAAGGCTTGCTGTTCCATTTCTTGATTGATTTGCAGCTAATAGTTCTTCCCAAAGGTCTTATAAAGTATCGATCTGCTAAGATTCAGTACTGATTGCCACAGGCTGATCGATCGATCAGATCTGAAGCTAAGAAAGGTAGCCATGCAAAAACTATATACTATCATATTCAAGCCAGAAAGCTGTCCATATTATTTGTTAGAAATTTGTTCTTTTCAATTATATCTCACAGACGAAGTCGAGTTTGGACAAGATATTTTACAAGGTTGTGTATCAAACTAGGATTGTCTATAGGTTGCATAACTCTTTCGGGATGAGGGTTTCACACTAGAAGAACCGTAGTTGCACATCTAGATAGCATATTTTAGTTTAAGTTTTTGTGCAAACTAGTTGGATCCATAGGTTAAGATTTTAAGTTAGATAATTCACCTCCTCCCCTTCTTAGGCTACGAGGCCCGATTCCTTTTACCCAAGACCTCTTCTTTAATCTTCATTAACCCTCTCCAAAAATGGAAGTTGTTTGGTTTAGCTTGGACTTGTGTGGTACAGATGTTAAGCTCAAATATTTGTTTCTGAGTAAAGATTGCTATGTGTCTTCACTGTTAAGCAGGTTAACTATCCATTTGCTTAGAAGACACTTATTTTGAACCTTGAGATCGATGACTCCAAGGCCCCCTTGATCTTTAGGGCGGTAGAGAATGTCCCAGTTAGCTAAGCGGTGTTTTTTGTTATCTGAGCCACCTTGCCAAAAGAAAGGCGATCTGTATTGATTAAGTTTCTTAAGAACCCCTTTGGGTATCTCAAAAAAGGACAACATGAACGTGAGTAGACTGCTAATAAGCACTGAGTTTAGGAGAACTAATCTATCTTCATATGACAAATGCTTAGCTTTTCAACATGCTAACTTATTTTCAAAATGTTCTTCGACTTTCCTCGAATTAATATTGTGGAGCTATCTATGATGCATTGGGATACCCAAATATTTGAAAGGATACTCCCCAGCATTGCATCCAAAGAGTTTGATATACTTATCTTCAAACTCTTTCGCTTGTCCATAACAAAAGATTTCACTTTTGCGAAAGTTTATCTTAAGACCAGACATCTGTTCGAAAACACTTAGCAAAAGCTTCATATTTTTTGCTTGTTCGATATCAAGGTCTAGAAAAATGATGGTATTGTCTGCATATTGCAAAATCGTCAAGCCATCATCAACTAGGTGTGGTATAGCACCACTGATTTGTCCATCGTCCTTAGCTCTTTTAATCAAAATTGCTAGCATATCTGCAATTATATTGAATAGGACGGGAAACATAGGGCCGCCTTATCTAAGCCCCCTCTTATTTTGGAAGTAATGACCAATGTCATCATTGACCATAACCCCAAAACTACCCCCCTTAACCATTCCTTCCACCCATCTCCACCATTTGGGTGAGAACCCTTTCATTCTTAGTGTTTGTTGAAGGAGTGACCATTTAACTTTTGTCTTAGGCCTTTTCAAAGTCAATTTTGAGAATGACCCATCTCATTTCTTAGTGTGTAGCTCGTGAATGGTTTCGTGGAGTATGACCACCCTCTCCCTGATATTTCTACCTGGCATAAAATCAATTTGGGAGGGACTGACCACTATTCGAGCTACCTTATTCAATCTATTGGTGCCAACTTTTGTGAAAATCTTGAAGCTGACATTAAGAACACAGATGGTCCTATATTGTTGTATCTGTTTCGCATCCACTGTTCATACTAGGTTGTATTTGTTGAAACTGTTCTATAATAATAGTCATTTCTGCCTACGCTGTGGTACTTGTCAATTGTGATTAATGCAGCAATGTGAACTATATTTTTCCGGAGATTTTATTGATGTATTTGGGGAAAGTTTCAGAATAAAGGTGCTTCATACAATACTCTTAAATTTGTGTGCTCAAGCATCCTACCTTTCGGATAAAGCTTCTGCAAGTTCTTAATTCAGAAGCTTACATGGTGGTGTCATTTGGTCGAAGTGCACTTGGACTAATGAATTTAAATTTTTCTTCAATATTGTGTTGGGAAAAATTATAGTGATTTTTCTAATTGTGTTGCTTGAAAAAAAATCTTTACTACATTTTTTGTTTATAAAAGTTAAATGATTGTTTAAAATGATTCCTAAAAGCTCGATGTCAAGGAAAATAATTGTAAGATAGGTTAAGATTTGTTATTGAATATTTTTAATATGTGTGAAGTGAAACTATTTATTAGTGAATCTAAAATTTATATTGCAAGGTTGTTAGAAAATAAGTCCTCATCGCATGCACATATTTGCTATAAATAAAATTAGTATATAAAATTTTATAATATAAATTTTTTGTTTACTATATTTTAACACATGCGTTTTACTAGTAATATAAAAAGTTTGAACATATGTATTTGATATGTTCAAATTCTTACAATGGTTACTTAAATATCTCTCTCTTTTTCTAGGGCACTATTCATCCTCTAGTTCAATGGTTGCGTTAGAGTCTTTCTTTGCTGTATGTATTGCGGCTTCAAGCAGGGATTTAAATTTTGGCTAAATTTCATAAAATTAGGTAACCTAAGATAAAAATGAACTAGAAGCCGAGTGAAGTTAAGCTTCACCAGCTTTAACTTTACTAGAGGCATTTTAGAAGAAGTCCTCCCAAACGACCGTGTCGTCACTGTGACTTGACGAGCGAGTAGACGGAGGGGATGATCATGAGCGCCGTGCAGGCGGCGGCCGCCAGCATGAGCCCCGCGGAGGCGTAGGCCAGGTCGAAGAACCTGTCCACGTCCCGGTGGAGCCTGTCGACCTCCGGCGAGCCGGCGGCGCCGCGGAACACCACCCCGTCGAAGTAGCGCTTCACGTCGTGGGTGAAGCCGAGCCCCGCGGCGGCGCCCGCCGCCAGCAGCAGCGCGAAGGCAACGTCGGGGACGACGAGGAGCAGCGCCACGTCCTCGCTGCCGCTGCCGCCCCCGCCGCCGACGAGCCGCTTCCTCCGGGCGACGCCGACGGCCGCGAACGTGAGGTGCAGCAGCGTGTAGGCGCACCCGACGACGGCCACGGCCAGGACGTACCGGTACGCGTGCACGTCCTTGAAGGTGAACTGCTGCGGCGGGTCGCCGTCGACCTTGAGCTTGTCGGCGGCGATGAGCGCGAGCGAGGCGACGAGGAGGACCAGGGTGAGGAGCCGGAGGATCAGCATGGCCGACGGCAGGGCAGCCGTCGTCCTGGAGGCCATGTTGCTAATCACTAGATAATCTTTGCTGGATCTAAACTCCTAATAACTACAAGTCGTGGATTTAATTAATTTCTCGCAAAATGTTTCTGATTGCTAATGTTTGGCTTGTTCATGTCACGATCGAGGCCACCAGGTTTTATAAACGGCGCAGGCATGCGCCACCAGGTTTTATAAACCACTGTGGCAACTTATACGGGTCTCATATACATCTCCCTTGATGCACTATCTATCACATTCTGTGATAATCCTTTTGTAAAGGGATCTGACAGGTTTTTGTCTATTTGAATATAAGTCACACTTATCACTCCGGAGTTTCTCAACTTCCTGACAGACTTCAGTCGTCTTTTAACATGTCTTGATGACTTTGCATTATCCTTAGCACTGTTCACTTTGACTATCACCGTTTGATTGTCACAGTTGATAAGAATGGCCGGCACTGGTTTCTCAACCACAGGCAAGTCAATCAAGAGCTCACGCAGCCACTCTGCATCAACAGTGGCTGTGTCCAAAGCAGTAAGTTCTGCTTCCATGGTTGACCGCATCAAAATGGTCTGTTTGCAAGACCTTCATGATATCGCACTACCTCCAAGGGTAAACACATACCCACTCGTGGCATATAGCTCATCAGCGTCAGATATCCAGTTTGAATCACTATATCCCTCAAGCACAACAGGATACCTAGAATAGTGAATCACATAACTTATAGTACCTGCTAGCTAGCGCATAACCCTTTCAAGTGCATGCCAATGATCAGTACCCGGGTTTGACATGAACCTGCTCAATTTGCTCACAGCAAAAGATATGTCGGGTCTCATTGGGCTAGCTAAGTACATGAGTGAACCAATAATCTGCAAATATCTCAGTTGATCTTTGGCAAATTTCCTGTTCTTTCTCAACATCACACTAGGGTCATAAGGTGTTGGAGAAGGCTTGCTGTCGATATAGTCAAAATGGCTCAAGACCTTTTCCACATAATGGCAATGTGAAAGAGTAATCCCATTCTCAACCTTAATAAGCTTGCTGTTAAGGATAACATCAGCTTCTCCTAGATCCTTCATATCAAAGCTCTTTGAAAGAAAGGACTTCACATCATTGATCACATCAATGTTTGTGCCAAAGATCAGTATGTCGTCCACATACAAGTATAATATCACTCCTCCGCCCCCACCATAGCGATTGTACACACATCTATCAGCCTCATTAATGACAAAGCCCGCAGAAGTTAAAGTTCTGTCGAACTTCTCATGCCATTGCTTAGGTACTTGTTTCAATCCATACAAAGACTTCAAAAGCTTACACACCTTGTTTTCTTGACCTTTCATTACAAATCCATCAGGCTGATCCATATAAATCTCCTCATCCAACTCTCCAGTTAGGAAAGCTGTCTTAACATCCATCTGATGAATGATAAGACCATATGAGGCAGCCAAGGAAATTAATGCTCGAATAGTGGTCAATCTAGCGACAGGTGAATAAGTATCAAAGAAGTCTTCGCCTTCCTTTTATGTGTACCCTTTAGCAACAAGCCGAGTCTTGTACTTGTCAATAGTACCGTCAGGCTTAAGCTTCTTCTTGAATATCCACTTACATCCTACTGGCTTGCAACCATAGGGTCTTTCAGTGAGCTCCCATGTTCCATTAGAAAGAATTGAGTCCATCTCACTTTGGACTGCTTCTTTCCAATCATCTGCATCTGAAGATGCATATGCCTCTGCAATGGACGTGGGAGTATTGTCCACAAGGTACACAGTGAAATCGTCACCAAATGATTTTACAATCATTTGTCTCTTGCTCCTTCTAGGAGCTTCACTGTCATCCTTCTCTAGGACATGCTCATGTTCATCGAATTGTTCAGAAGACTCGATAGGTACTGCAGGTTGAGGAGTTATCTCTGTCGAAAATCTAGAATTGCTATGCATATCTTTCATAGGAAAAATATTCTTAAAAAATGTTGCATCACGAGATTCCATAATAATATCAACATGCACATCTGGTATCTCAGATTTAACCACTAAGAATCTATAAGCAATGCTCCTCTGAGCATGTCCTAGAAAGACACAATCCATTATCTTAGGTCCCAACTTGCGCTTCTTTGAATAGGCACATTAACTTTCGCTAAGCACCCCCACGTGCGCAGATAAGAAAGTGATGGTTTTCTCCCATTCCACATCTCATATGGAGTTTGATCTTGATTCTTGTTTGGAACTTTATTCAAGACATGACACGAAGTCAATACAGCCTCCCCCCACCATGCCTTAAAAAGACCAGTTGTGTCTAACATGGAGTTAACCAAGTCAGTCACCGTGCGGTTTTTCCTTTCGGCAATCCCGTTTGATTCGGGAGAATAGGGAGGCGTCCTCTCATGAATAATTCCATGCTCCTCACAGAATTCATCAAATATTTTGGGAAAATACTCGCCACCACGATCTGACCTTAGACGCTTGATCTTTCTCTCAAGTTGATTCTCAACTTCAGCTTTATAGATTTTAAAGTAATCTAATGCTTCGTCCTTAGTTCGCAACAAATAAACATAGCAAAATCTAGTCGCATCGTCAATTAACGTCATGAAGTATCTTTTCCCACCTTTTGTCAACACACCATTCATCTCACATAGATCAGAATGTATGAGTTCTAGAGATGCCAAGTGTCTCTCCTCAGCAGTCTTGTGAGGCTTCCGAGGTTGCTTTGATTGCACACAACTATGGCACTTAGAACCTTTAGCAATGGTGAATTTTGGAATTAAACACATGCTGGAAAGCCGAGACATCAAACCAAAATTAACATGACATAAATGTGAATACCAAACACTCGCATCGTCGCTAACGTTGCCACAAATATGGTTCACCGACTTATTACAAAATTCAGCAAGAGAAAAGCGGAACAAGCCTCCGCAATCATAGCCTTTACCAACGAATTGTCCATGTTTCGACACGACAAATTTATTGGACTCTAACACTACCTTAAACCTGTCCTTGCATAGGACTGACCCGCTAACCAGATTCTTGTTGATAGTGGGCACATGCTGCACATTTCTCAGCTGCACGATCTTCTCCGAAGTAAACTTTAGATCTACCGTGCCAACACCATGAACAGAAGCACGTGGACCGTTCCCCATCAGCACGGAGAAGTCCTGGATGGTCTGGTAAGAAGAAAACATAGAGATGTCAGCACACACATGAACATTAGCACCCGTATCAAGCCACCAACTCGTGGATTGAAAAACTGAAAGAACTGTAGGTAAATTACCGTACCCATCTCCAGTTTTGCTTATGGTCACCATGTTGACATCCTTGGGCTCATTTGCTTTCTTGGCCCTGCGTTCTGCCCGATCTGGGCACTCCTTGGTGAAGTGTCCAAGCTTACCACACGCATAGCACTTTTCCAAAGTCTTGTTCTTCTTCTTCTTGAAGGTAGTAGTCTTGTTAGGCTTGTTGTTCCCTTTGTTCTTGCCATGTGGGAACTTTTGGACCAGGTTGGCGCTGGACTGGCCTTGATCTCCTTTCTCAGGCACGTCCTTCTTCCGAGCCTTCTCCTCAACATCAAGAGTCGCTATCAGATTTTCAACTGATATCTCCTGTCTCTTGTGTTTCAGAGTTGTGGCGAAGTTCCTCCACTGGGAAGGCAACTTTGCAATAATGCATCTAGTCACAAACTTGTCGGGAATAGGACACTTAAGGAGATCAAGATCCTTGACAATGCATTGCACCTCATGCGCCTGTTCCACCACAGAACGGTTATTCACCATCCTGTAGTCATGGAAACTCTCCATGAGGTACAGTTCATTGCTCGCATCTGTTGCATCATACTTAGCAACCAGAGCATCCCACAGCGTCTTCGCCTCTGTCTCATCAATGTACACACAGACTAATCCGTCTGGCAGATTGCTAATGATACATCCGACAAAGAGATTATTTGCCTCATCGTACTTCTTCTGCTCTTTAGCAGTAAGTACGCCCTCAGTCTTGCCAAGTCTCATGTCCCATAGGTGCATAGCAGTAAACCAGAGGCGAACCTTGGACTTCCTGATCTTAAAGTTCATGCCAGTAAACTTTTCTAGCCTGAGTAACTCAGCGAAACTAGCCATTGTTAAATCAACAGATTGCCTATAATAAGATTTTTGGATTGTTGGAAAAATAGGCAACTGTAAGTTTAAATTTCGAACTAGATTTATCATGATGAGAATTAAACCTAGCATGCATGACTCTAACATACTAGACAGTACGTATATCATAAACATGATCTCAGAAAATATGATTATGAAACAGATCTGATCACAAAATACGTACTGTGCGGGAGCCGCCGGGAAGACGAAAGGTGCAGACGAGACGAAGACGGTCCTTCGAACGGAGCACAGCAACCGGCATTGCAGACGACGGTATGCCGCAGCTCCAGACTTGGATGGAGGACGAGCCGAGGCGAAAAAGATGAGCAGTCGCGATTAGCGCTTCCCAAAAACCTTATTCGCCCTCTCCCGGTGCAGGATCACAAGAGCGAGCGGTTCCGGAGACCTGCTCTCCCGTTTGCCGGTGCACGCCGGTGCTCGGGATGGAGAAGACTACGGTGGCAGCGCAGCAACAAGAGGAGGCAAAACCCTAACTCAGATTAGATCGTCTTATGAATTCCCAAACCTTGGGGACTCCACGTATAATGATCTATGGTGCACTTTTTCCATGAGAGAGGTGGTCCGTATTTAAAGGGAGAAAAACCCCCTACACCCTCGTCCATTAGCAATACGGGACTAATAGATGGTGTACCTCCTCTTAGCGCTAATGGGCCTTTGAGATTTATTAGGAATATTTATATGGGCCAAGCCCATAAATCTAACAGTAAACAATTTGGAAGCAAACCAATCAGAGACTTCACTAGAAGGACAGGATGAGGATGAGAATTGTCTCAGCGAAAGCAAATCTTCGACGGAGTATGTGCATACGGACAATGGTGAAGCCAGCTCAAGAAAAGACCTAGGACGGGCCGGCAGGCTGCACCCTGCAAGCGCCCGTGGCTGCGGCCGGCGGCGGCGCCGCACAAGAATAGCTGACGGCCGGCGTGGCCGGTGGGTGACGAGGTGAGAGGGCCGAGGTGGTGGAGGCCGGAAGCGGGATGCAGCACTGCTGCCCTGCAGGTTCCCACGGCGGCGGGCGGCGCCGAGCGTGCGGGATCTGTCGTCGACCGGCGTGGCCGACTGTCGAAGGCCCGAGCGGTGAAGGGGGAGCGCGGGGCAGGACGGGGACGACCGACGGCGGCTCGAATCAGTGCTGGGTGGATGACGTCTGCGTCTGGTCTACACCGATTGGAAGAGGAAGACGACCCGCGTGGCGCTGGGCCGCAGGCTGTAGCCCACAAGGCCAGGTGACCCACGAGGCCCACACTCGCCCAGTCGCCCCCAATATCAGCCTGGCCGACACCCGTGTCTTCCTCGCCTTTGAGGGCGCCGCCGCGCCGCCATTTGCCCTTGGCAGAGTTGAGCGGACTGCGGATATGATGTGGAGCTCGCCCACAGGAACCTACGGCGGCCGCCCTAGCTCGCCCTAGTGGTGGCTCCGCCTTTACATACGGAGGATCCCCACATATCACTACTGGACTTCCTTTCTTTGCCGAGTGCCAGTTACACTCGGCAAAGCCTTTGCCGAGTGTAACACTCGGCAAAGCCCCTAACGGCAAAGGGGGCTTTGCCGAGTACCACTTCTCGGGCACTCGGCAAATGGGTTGCCGAGAGCCGACCGCACTCGACAAATTTGCCACATGGGGGCGGCGGGTGATGGCGCATTTGCCGAGTGCCTAATGGCCGGCACTCGGCAAAGCTTTGAACTTTGCCGAGTGTTAAACTCCTGGCACTCGGCAAACGTGGGTTTTTTGGTGCACCCTAATGGCCACTTCCATGCCTGGATTTGGCACTCGTCAACGTTCAAAACGTTGCCGAGTGCCGAACGTCTGGCACTCGGCAAAGTTTTGAACTTTGCAGAGTGTTAAACTCCTGGCACTCGGCAAACGTGGGTTTTTTGGTGCACCACTACTAGAATCCGAATAATAGCCGCACGTTTTAATACTGTTGGCCATTAACATGTACAGTCGGAAAAGCAAATACCCAAGGGTATACCGTCGGCTATTTACCCTCGGGCATCCATGGTCGGGCATTCGGCCATTGGCCAACGGGATGTCGGCCACTAAGTTCCCAACAGAAAAAGCCCGACAGTACACCGTTGGACAATTCATGACCGGCTAATAGGCATACGGGGACGGACATTCCATTTCCTGATGGTTCGAATACTCTCGGTCATTTATGCCCAGATTTTAAAATGAAACAATTTTGATCCTTTTATTTTCATATATTATCTATTTATTGTTTTGAATTTCGATTCTTTTAATTTCATATATAAGCTATTTTATTTTATTAAAGTTTGAGTCATTTCATATATAAGCTATTTTATTTCAAATATTACCATGTGTAGATGCGGTCAGCTTCCATGATTCACTCCTATCCGAGACAGAATTTCGGCAGCACCTCCCCGCTGTTCTCCAGATACACGTCCCAAAAGGGAGATTGTGTATCCCGAGAACAACAGGGAGATGATGCCGAAACTCTGCCTCGGATCGGAGCAGACCATAGAAACTGACCCCATCTACGCATCCTCGGGCTGTCCAAAAAAGCGTGGACAATTCGAAACATATACGGCCATCAATATGCAAATATCTACATATTTACAACCGTACCTTTTTCGAACGGGAGACGCCTAACTGGTGTACGTGCTATAACATATTCACGAGTTCCTTTTCAAAATATAATTATCAATGAACTAACTAAATATATCATTTTGTTATCTATATCTGTATAATCTAAAATAACCGAACTCAATAATTTAAACCAGTCTTAAAAACAATATAAACAATTAATATCTAAAATCTATATGCACCTAAACTAAACCACTCTAAATAAACTATATACACAATTAACATCTAAAATCTATATCTACATAAACTAAATAAACTAAATCATTCTAAATAAATTAAAAAAACAATATCTACATGTACCTAAAAATCTATATCTACCTAAAAAGATACCTACAAATCATAATGCAATTGCAGTTAACATCTAAAAATATTGAACTAAATAATTTTTTAAAAAAAATACCTTGCTGCCTCCAAGGCGGCCGGGGAGGCGTTCGCGCGGCGGCAGGTAGGAGACGCCACCGCTGAAGGGGCGCGCGCCATCGGGCGCCGAGGAAGTGAAGCCCGGTGATGGCATGGAGGCGCTGGGCCTCGGGCCTCGAGCCTCGGGCGCCCGCCGGCGTGGAGGCGGGGAGCCTCGGGCGCCCGCCGGCGTGGAGGCGGGGAGCCTCCGGCGGCTTCACGCGGGGGCGCGAGCTGGCGACGGCAGCGGCGCGAGGCGGCGGGGAGGCGACGACGGCAGCGCGAGGCGGCGGGGAGCCGCCACAGAACGCGAGGGCGGCGGGGGAGGGGGGCGACGTGGAGGCATACGGTGGCGGGGGGTCGTCGGCGCGGCATATGGCGGCGGGGGAGCGACGGTGGAGAGGCGTCCGGCGGCGGCAGGGCGGGGGCGGGGCGGCGCTGCGGGTCGGGAGCGTGGGTGGGGGCGGTGCGGGGAGGAAAACGCGACAAGTCTTGGGCGCGGGGGAGGGGGCTATTCCGGTTCTTTGCCGAGTGCCGTGATCCGGCACTCAGCAAAGACTTTAAAAAAATTCTTTCATTTGTTTGCCGAGTGCCGCATCAGGTGGCAGTCAGCAAACAAATTTTTTTCAATAAACTGTGAATTAAAATGCAGATAAACCTCGAATTCAAAATAACATTATTTCATGCATAATTATTTCAAACTCAAATTAAAACAATTTTTATTTCATGTTTCATGATTTTATGCAAAACAACCTATTATTTCATGTGTTTCTAAAGTCAAATTTTATTTATATCAACAAATTCGTTTTGACGTGGTATGTAACAAAATTTTGTGACTATCAACTAAATAATTTGCCAAAATAATGCAACAATTTATGGTTCATGTTTTCATGAAAAAACATATTATTTCATGCGTTTAAAGATCAAATTGAAACTAAATATATTGATTTACAATGTATGCCAAAAAAAATTTATATATAGATAACAAACTTAAAAATTAACCCAATTTTCACAGGACACATATTTTGTTGTTATTTCTCTATATAAAAAGTTTCACATTGAAAATCCTATGCGACTTTTATTAAAACCAGAAATCCAACCGGGTACTATGCATCTCTCTGAAACTTTTTCGGAGATCCTCCGGATTGTAACCGGCGTACGTGTCATGTGTCCGAAATGCTGTCAATTTTTTCCACTCTATCCTCACATGAAACCAAGAGATATGCACAAGTCCCATAATTTTCAGACATTGTATGCTATTTTTGGTTTTTTCTGAATGTCCGTGCACACGCTTGTGATCAAGTTTCGTGATAAAGATGCTTCAACTTTTAAGTTCTATCGCACATACGACATCAGTTTTGATTCAAGTACATAAATAACACATTTCCATTCATGGATTTCGAAATTTCGACCCACTTCTAATTTTAAATTAAATTTGACAGATTATTCCCCGCAAACCAAAAAATTAACAGAATATAGTAAACCAATCAATAAAAGTATTTTATGTTACCAAGAAATCCAGCCACTACCAATCCTTAAACATTTCTGGAAAAGAAAAGAGCCAAAAGAAAACGGAATGGAATGGTTGAGCCAGCTATTAGAAGGTTTGGAGGGCTCAACCTACTATTTCCCTTCAAGAGACTACTACGTTGATCAACTCTACTTTATCTTTTTAAGTGTTGATCAACTACTCTTTAATCTAGATTTCCGACTCCCTTAACGGAATAACAAGATAAAGTAACACTTTTCTGAAATAAACTCCGTTACTCTCCGTGAAACACCCCATTCCGGGTAGGGATTAAATTCACAAATTTAAGTAGAGAACAAAAACATTTGAAGGCCAAAAAAAATTGAATTTGTGTGCCGAGTGCCTGAGGATCGGCACTCGGCGAAAGAAACTTTGCCGAGTGTCGGTAGAAGGCACTCGGCAAAGTTTGATCTCGGCAAAGGATAAATGCCGTCAGCCACCCTAACGGACGGCGCACGGCCGGCAGGCGTGCTGGGCACGTGCGCGGCCTTTGCCGAGTGCGGGCCCAGTGACACTCGGCAAAAATGAATCTTTGCCGAGTGTCGTTCTTTGCCGAGAGCCAGCACTCGGCAACGTTTGGGCATGCCGTGTGCCAAAGATTTGCCGAGTGCCCGTGGTCTGGCACTCGGCAAAGCCTGTGACACTCGGCAATTATGCGTTTTCCTGTAGTGTATCATGTCGGTTTTATGGTGATTTCGACAGCACCTGAATTAGCAAGTTTAAAGGCGACACATACGTGGTTTGGATGCTTAGAATTTGATTGACATCTAGTGACAAGTTTAGGGACTTGAGTGCATTTAACCTCTAGATAAATATGAATTATATGCGGAATATGATGGAATTAATAATTATATAAAATGATTTTAACGGAAGATAGGTCTGGGAGATAGGTGGTATTTCAGAAAAGAATATTATAAATATTATAGAACAAAAAGAAATATTCATTACTACTCCATACTTCACAGAGAATTCATTACTATACTTCACAGAGAATATTCATTACTATACTTCACAGAAATATTCCTCCTCGCCGCCGCCGCGGCGGGTGTCGCGCTGGCGACCGCCTCCCCGTCCGGCGACAACGGCCGAAGCGTTGCCTCCACGCTCCGGCACGGCGTCGCCCGCTCCTCCCGTGCCGTCTACACGGTTCGCCCTCAGCGCTAGATACTGCTTCTCCCCATTGTTGTTCCTCCTGCGGTCCGAAGCCTGCTCTTGCTCAATTTCCCGGCGGTTGGTTGTCGCAGATTGGGTTCGTGGTGGCGGATTACAAGTACTCCCTCAGGGGGCTGGATTCTGGGTCGGCGGATTACCGGGTTAAGCTCTCTGAGGTATGGATTTGCCCGGATGCGACGTAAGCTTGTTGTATGATTGATCAGTTTTTTTTTTAATGTGGTAGCTAAGTAGGGCTAGAGACATTAACGTCATGGGTCTGGTTGCTGAAGTTGTCTAGTACAATTGCATAATTATTGGAAACAGAAACATAATTTATTTTCGTATTCCGTAAAGTTCATGTTTAGAGATGGGTTACTTAAACATGACCTCTTTGACCCAATTTTAGTTATTTATATGCTCTGCTTATGCAATTACTGTACCTTTTTAGAACACGAAAGTTCATATTACTGTCCCCTGACCTCCTTGTTACTCAGAAACCAAGTTCTGCAAAATGTGGGTGCTCTGATGCACTTGAATAGACACATTATGCAAATTCACCACTCATTTGTGTTAGCATGCCATAGTGGTCTTCTCCTTTACAACAGCTGTACCCTGTGATCAATATCTATTGCTTCTCATGCAATTAGTAGTTGCCAGAGTACACAGATGATTATAGATCCCATGAAGCCTTAAATCATTTTTTTTCTTTGCTAGGTTCATCTGCGTTCAGCGAAAAAGCTACTTAAATTATGTGAAGTGAATGGAGGATTTTATGTAAAAGCTGGTCAATATGTTTCATCACTAAGAGAAGTACCAAAGGAGTACTCGTCAACTCTCTCCTCCCTGCAAGATCAGGTTCACTGTTACCTGCTCCCTCAATGACAGTGTATACACACATGACTTTGCTTTGTTATTTACTATGTTTTTGTCCAACAACTCAGGCAACTCCATCCAAGTTTCAAGATATAAAAATCGTTATAGAGCAGAATTTCGGCAAGAAACTGCATGAAATGTAAGTATTGAATTTCGTGATTAATTTTTAAAATTGGTTGTTTATTGTCAATACATATAGTGAAACATGAATTTTTCAAAGGTTGTCTGTCGTGTCCAGGGTTAACCGAACCGACCGGTCCGGTCAAACCGCCGCCCTCCGGTAGCGGTTTACCGGACCGGTTTGACCGGTAACCGGTGGAAACCGGTTGAATTCAAATCCAAATTCAAATAAATTCAAAAAATCCCGTGCAACCGGTTCCGACCGGTTTACCGGCCGGTTTAACCGGTTTACCGGCCGGTTTTACCGGTTTACCGGACGGTTTGACCGGTTTGAATTCAAATTCAAAAGCTCCCGTGCAACCGGTTTACCGGCCGGTTTTACCGGTTTACCGACCGGTTTGACCGGTTTACCGGCCGGTTTGACCGGTTTGACCGGTGGGCTTTAATGGGCCGGCCCATTTTTTCTGTTTTCTTTTTTGATTTAATTTTAAATCCCCGCAAACTATACTAAATGAACGAATTTTTGAGAAAATTTGACACTATTAGATTCATTGCACCTTGAAGTATTTTTAGGAATTTTTTGGGAATTTTTCATTTTTTGAATTTAAATTTAAATTTTGAATTTTGGCCGGTTGGATACCGGACCAAACCGGAACCGGGCCGGACCGGTTTGACCGGTAACCGGTCAAACCGGACCGGTTCCCACCGGTTTGGTGAACCTTGGTCGTGTCTACCATATTGTGGGTTCTGTGTTCCATTTCGTTCATTTCAAACAGCCTGTATTGAGTGGTCTTGTTAGCTTCTTCCTTGTGTATCATACTACCATCACAATTCGCAGTATACTTAAGGCGGAATAGCCGATTTTGTTCTCAAACTTTCACTGATGGGTTAATTTCATCTCTAAACAACCAAAATGACCATTTTAGTCCTCAAGCTTTTCCATGCAGCTCAATTCAATCCTTCATCCTATTTGTCTTGCCACATTGGTGTGTCATGTCATCATCCAAGTTTTCATATTTTTTAGCAGCAACATATATTGGTTCACACACGCTTAAAAGATAACACAACAGAACTTTAGCTTCTATCTACAGGATTTTTTTCAAAAAAGGAACTTTTGTGCGGGTATAATAAATATGTTTCTTAAATTGGGATCAACTCGCTTCCATAAAAATTGTACGTCATTTTAGTTTCGTCAAGGTGAAACTTTTCTAATGAACAAATTTACAGAAGTGCTGACTTTTTTTATGAATCATAGCTGCTAGATGTGACGAGGTGTGCCAAGATGACACGACACATAGGATGAAGGACTAAATTGAGCTAGATGGAGAAGTCTGAGGGCGCAACCGGTCGTTTTGGAAGTTTAGGGACGAAATTGAGTTTCGGCTGAAAGTTTGAGGATGAAATCGACTATTCATCCTATACTTAATAATGAAAAGATTTGGTTGTTTTTTACATTAATTTGGATTTTGGAGTAGTGAAATGAGCCTTTGCCATGTCCATGCCACATCATTTGAAGACTTGAAATTGTGAATACACAAAGCATTGCGTTTTAGTTCATACTTTTATGTGGTTTTCTGTGAGTTAAGTGCTTAATAATCCATAAATAGCTTATTGTATGGAAAAAGTCAATCTTAAGGTTTAATGTGTGAGTATCAGATTCCTGGAATTTGACGAACATCCGATTGCTGCTGCATCAATTGCTCAGGTCCATCGAGGTCGATTGCATGACAATCAAGATGTAGCTGTCAAGGTGAAGTTCTTGTTAAACTGCGTCAATTTCTGCTCCATTTTTGCAACAATTATTGTTGTGTCAATGAATATATCATCATTCTGGTTGCTAACTATCCTAAAAGAGCCAAAGGAAATTTCACTAAAGATGTTACGTGGCATATCCACTCTTGTTTTATACTATGACTTACCAAATTAATCTGTGTGGATACTGCGACTACCCTCGTTTTAGAAGGGTGCGCAGTTGTGGAATAGCTTTTCACTTTTAGAATACCCTTAGAATTACCAGTTTCATTCTTTAGTTATGGTGTGCATTGTACATGTCTGGAGTCATGATAGTTTTGTTGTCCCGAACATGCAGGAGAGCTGTGTATTTTTGTTTAAGAAAGTCGCAATATTTCATAAAGATTAGAAGTTCATTGGAAAATCAGTATCACTTTAAACGTGTTAATTGTTACCTTCAAACATTATTTAGACAAGTACCTTTAAAAAGTTTGAACGGAGTAAAACTTGTTTCAAACTGAAGCAGCTGAGCACTAGAACATGAATCCTTCATCGGAATTACTTTGAGTCGAAAATTCATCAAATGCATTTAAGTATAAATCCACAGCTAACTTGGCCCATATGGCTCAACTCTTGCTTGTATGTATGTTTAATCTAACATTGATTGAAGTATAGAATTGTTAGTAACAAGATATAATTGCATATATTGTTCTTTTCATTTTGTTGGCTTTAGTTTTGCTGTGAGCAAAACAGTATAACTTAGTTTGTTCAGAGTATAGAAAAAAGCCTGCAGAAACCATTCCTCTTTAACCTATGCATATAGATTCACTCTCATTCTATAATATATACATGTAATTTACTAATTTTGCTTGAGTTAGTGTTATATCTATATTAACATAGTATTGGGCTTTCATACAAACCTTTGTGATATCTAGGTTCAGTATCCTGGATTGGAGCAGCGAATGAAGATAGACATCATGACAATGTCTTTCTTGTCAAAATCAGTCTCTTGGGTATGTTAAATACAGCAAACTTTGGGTTTTCCCTTTATTGGGCAAACATGTACCACTGTTGCATCTAATCCATCTTGTATGATAAAATTGTGTTATGTTGTTCATTCATCTTTTACTACAACATACTATAAGAAGAGCAGTATTCATTGACTGGTAGTTCAGGTACACTCTTTCGTGCATTTAAGATCTAGATAAAGAAAAACTCTTAAGTCTAAGTGCTACTTCTCTGTGGCAACATTAATGAAAGAAATTGATGCAATCCTAAGCAAGACTTCATTTACTCTGAATGAATAGGACGTAAAAGGACGTACCCAGTGCCGTAGGCTCCCACACTGTGCGGGGTATGGGGGAGGTTATTAGCGGGAGGTCTTTCCCACACATCGTGCAATGTGTAGAGGCCACCGCTCGAACCTGTGACCTCTCGGTTCACAGGCGGCAAGCACTACCACTTGCACCAGGCCGCCCTTTTTCTGAATGAATAGATGGTAGCAATTAATGTTGTGAATGGGTGCATTAGCCTTTTAGATGGCAGTTGCTAGTGGAGTTCCAAATAGACTGTGATTCAGTGACCATCCTTTTTCCTGTCGTCTTGTCCATTATGGCTAGTGATTTAATTAAAATTTTCAAAAATCATTTTTTTGCTTGGTTCTTATAGCTTATAGTTAATTGAATTTGGTTGACACTATGGCACTTGGCATGCATCAAAACATTATTGGCAAATACTTTATCCTTGAGTAGCAGTTGCCATGATTGGACAGGCTGGTATTAGTGGCAATTGGTCCCATCCATGGTACTCCACTGCGGTGGTCTTTTATCTTTATTTAGACAAACATGTTTCAATGATCCTTATGACAAACTGATTTCTGTTGATTTAAAGTCTGACATGTACCATGGTGCATTATATGCAAGTCATTGATTGGCAATGTGTACTGTGTAGTTTGTTGCTAGTACTTTATTAAATGCATTGACCATATATCTCACGAATAAAAGTGGCCATGAATCAATTGCTTTGAGCAGCCAGGACTTACTGAGTACTGGTGGGACCCACTCTTCCACCATTTTGTCCTCCGATGTATTGAGATTTATTGCTGTACCTTAAGGACATGCTTTAATGATTCAAATGAAATGAAATTTTGTTGATTGGAACCTTTACGTAAATAGCCTTCTGTTCTAATATACTTTATTGTCTGACATAATAAAAAGGCTGTTTTTCATGGCTGCAGATTTTTCCTGATTATAAATTTGAAATATTACTAGCTGAATTTGAGAAATCCATGTCAATGGAACTTGGTAAGTACTTCATTGTTCCTTTAGTGTAACTTGACTATTATTTTGATGAATGATTTCTGAGATGCCTCCTATGTAGTAGTATATCTGTTTGATTATTTTCTTTTGTATAATCTGGAGGCACTACTAAAAGCCGTTTATTTATTTTCCTTGAACCATAGTTTTGCATATTTCAATTCTCGTTTCTGTTAATTTTTTTATAATCCTTTCAGAAAATAAAAGAACAATAGTCTTGTGTACAGATAAATATGTTAACATGGCAATACCTATAAAAAGAAAGGTAATTTTTGGCGCTTTCCCTTTCCTGTACTTTTTTGCAGGATGAGTTTAAAAGTCAAACTATGTTCTTATTCTTCATCCAGTTATCTATGCTTTTGGATTGAAATTTTTTGTTGTGTGTCATTCATTTAGATCATCTTTTGAAATTCTCTTTAAGTCTGTCTGATGTCCTAAGATTAACTGAGTATGTGATTTTGTATTATGGAAATAACTCTGTGCCATTCATTAACTTCATTTACAGATTTTACTCTAGAGGCTAAGAATTCCGAGAGAACAGCCAACTGCTTCCGAAAAAATAGTGTCATTAAAGTGCCTTATGTGTTTTGGGTATGAAACTTATCAAGTTTGCTGTGATTTGCTTTTTTTAAGCATAAACTGATTGTGCTTCTAAATCAATTATTTGGCAGTCAAATCATGTTGTGTAAAGCATACCCTTACCCCCACAACACATGCACAGCCATACACAGAAAATCACAAACAGTCAACAAGAACATGAACCAGTACGTAGAGACTGATGGGTGCCACTTATGCTTTTACATATTTAAATTTGATTATGATGTGAACTATCTAGCTTTATATATGGTAATTTGTGACTATTTAGTCTCTGTTGCAGCAACTGACAACCAGAGAGGTTTTGACGATGGAATTTTGTTATGGGCACAAGGTAAATAATTAATCCTTAGGCCTTATTCATACAAGTTATTTGTGCATCTTTACCTATCAGTGGGTTTGTTGTGGAATCTCTAGGTTGTTTAACCAGCTAAACACTTTGCCAAAAATGTGAAAACCATTAAACCACACATACTCATTTACAATACTCTAAATATAATGGAAAAGAAATTAGTCAACTATTAATAAGGAGAAGTACCATTGACCCCTTCTGTTCTGCTGTGACAGGTTAATGACTTGGACTTCTTGAGGAGAGCAAATATTAGTCCTACAAAGGTTCGCAGCTGAATTGTGACACTAATATATTTTCAATCATAAAGTGACACTGAAGGCTTTCTTATGTGTATACACATCACAAATGTGACAAAAATGCTACAGAACTTGCTAGATTCAGGCTTTCCAAAAGCTGCTCAGCCTTCATTAAGTTTGTTAAAGTCATGCACCAGCTTGTTCACAAATAACTTGAACTGCTGAGGGGAAGGACGGGCAATATACTTCTGCACTCTTCCACTAAGCTCTCTCAGGCCTGTGGCATAGACTATAAGTGATCTGCAAATGTTCCTTTTATGAAAAAATTGTGTTAACTCAGAGTCCTTTCTCGAGTCTAGTACCAGGTCAAGTTTCATACTTTCATGCACCAAGTAACCCAAAAATTTGTGTTGTTAAAGATGTATCTGTGTTCAAATATAAGAGATGAAATATTATGCCTTACGTTCTCTAGTTCTGTATAATCATGGCAGCCTATAATCATTCTCATGTACTTCAGCCAGAATTTGTACAGCACTGCCACTGGTATCAGTATCATACAGGCATACACTCATTGTGATTGTAACTTTTAGTGCTTGTTGCTTAATCATGTAGTCACTGTGTTGAAACCACGTATGGATTTTTCACCATTGAGTTATCCTGGTAAAAAAGGGGCCAGTGTTTTAAAGGCGACAAGGTGACGCAAGGTGAGCTGGGTATGCCTGGACACCTAGACAGCGTCTGCCTGGACGCCTAGGTGACTCTTTTAGAACTATGAAAGGGGGTGTTTATTTTGTATTCATGTACGTGATCACACATAACACTAGTTAATCAAATGCATATAGTCACTAATCAGGGTTGTGCTTCCTGAAAGCATGATACCATTTGAAGTTCTGAACCATGCACCATAATGGTTTCTTATATTTCGTTGTATATATCTCTACCTTATTGCTAAACTATTTTCTGTTTATACTTAGCACAGAATTTTGTTCACCTGCCTCTATTTCAGGTTTATTTTCTCATGCATGTTGTATTTACCTTCCAGGTTAATGGAGAGAATAATTTCTATATATCTCCAACCCTAGAAGGGTGGGTATATATAATACCTACACATGGGCCTCTATACACATGGGCTCAATATACTCCAACACCCTCCCGCAGTCTGAACTACCGGCGCAGCGGTGTTCAAGACTGGACAACAAGAAAGCTAACACCCCCCCCCCGCAGTCTGAACAACCGACGCAGCGGTGTTCAAGACTGGACAAGATGAGAGTACAAGTAGAGCACAAAAGGGCTAATACCCCCCGCAGCCACAACTAGCCACCGGCTACATTGAGGCTGGATCGAAACTCCGAGAAGGTCGACAAGGGCAGCCCCTTGGTGAAGATGTCAGCAAACTGGGAGGTATTCGGGACATGGAGTATCCGAACATCGCCGATGGCGACTCTGTCGCGCACGAAGTGTAGGTTGATCTCCACGTGCTTCGTCCGCTGATGCTGGACGGGGTTGGTGGAGAGATACACGGCGCTAACGTTGTCGCAGTAGACGAGCGTGCTTTTGGCGAGCGGGCTGTGGAGCTCCGCCAAGAGCTGTCGTAGCTAGGACGCCTCTGCCACGCCGTTAGCGACAGCCCGGTACTCCGCCTCGGCACTGGAGCGGGAGACAACCGGCTGCCGCTTGGACGACCAGGAGACCAGGTTCCCGCCCAGGAAGACGGCGTAGCCGGAGGTGGAGCGACGAGTGTCCGGGCAGCCAGCCCAGTCAGCGTCGGTGTAGACCACCAGCTCAGCAGAGGACGAGCGGCGAAGTACCAGGCCGAGGTCCACAGTGCCACGGACGTACCGGAGGAGACGCTTCAGCGCAACAAGGTGTGACTCCCGGGGATCATGCATATGGAGACAGACCTGCTGAACAGCGTAGGTGAGATCCGGCCTGGTGAAGGTGAGGTACTGCAAAGCGCCGGCCAGACTCCGGTAGGCAGTAGGATCATCCACCGGATCACCCAGATCAGCAGACAGCTTCGCCTGAGTGTCGACTGGAGTGGAGCAGGGCTTGCAATCAGTCATCCCAGCCCGCTCCAGAATATCGAGGGCGTACTGCCACTGGTGAAGGAGAAGACCAGACGGGCGAGGCTCAACAGTGACGCCCAAGAAGTGGTGGAGCTGACCGAGATCCTTCATAGCGAACTCCTGCTGCAGAGAGGAGATGACACTCTGAAGCAACTACTGACTGGAAGCTGTGAGCACAATGTCGTCAACATATAGCAGCAGATAGGCAGTCTCATCCCCACGGCGGTAGATGGAGAGAGACGTGTCAGACTTGGCCTCGGTGAATCCCAGTGTCATCAAGAACGTGGCGAACCGAGCGTACCAAGCCCGAGGAGCCTGCTTCAGTCCATAGAGAGACTTATTGAGCCGGCAGACCATATTCAGACCACTCAAGTCCACAAATCCCGCTGGCTGAGAGCAGTAAACAGTCTCTGACAAGGTGCCGTGAAGAAACGCATTCTTCACGTCCAGCTGGTGCACAGGCCAAGTGCGCGAGAGCGCAAGCGAGAGGACCGTGCGCACCGTAGCGGGCTTCACGACCAGGCTGAAGGTCTCATCATAGTCCACACCAGGCCGCTGAGTGAACCTCCGGAGAACCCAGCGAGCCTTGTAGCGCTCCAGTGTGCCGTCAGCCCGACGCTTATGCGTCCAGATCCACTTGCCAGTCACCACATTGCAACTAGACGGACGCGGCATGAGGTCCTACGTCTGGTTGGCAAGAAGAGCCGCGTACTCCTCTTCCATCGCGCGACGCCAGTGAGGATCCGCCAAGGCGTCGCGGACAGAGGAACGTACCGGAGAGACCCGCGGCTCTCCCTCGGTGGCGGAGAGAGTCGCGGCCTGGGACGCCATCCGCCGAGTCACCATGGGATGGATATGCCGAGGATCCCGATGGATGACCGGCGGGTGGTACACCTCCGGCTCGGCTCGAGAGGGAGCCGGAGGAGGCGGCGGCGGCGACGGCTCCGGTGTCGGCGTCGCAGGAGCCTCCGGAGCAGGAGGCGGCGCCGGTGTCGACGCCGAACGACGCCGGTACACCTGCAACGGCTCAGCGTACCGCTGTGGCGCCGGGTTCGGCGCCGAGCGACGCCAGTACACCTGCACCGGCTGAGCGTACCGCTCAGGTGCAGGGGAAGGCACCGGGGCCGCGCGTGGTGCAGCGGGAGACACCGGGTCTGTGCGCGGCACGGCCGGTGATCTGTGCTGCGCCGGAAGCGGTGCCGGTGCGCCAGGAAAACCTGCAGGAAAAGGACAGACAGGTAATGGTGGCTGAACCACCGGGTCAGTCGAAAACAGAGACGCCAGCTCGGGATCAGAAGAAGGTGTGGAGGAGGTGGTGTAGGGGAAATCCGACTCGTCGAAGACGACATGTCGGGAGATCAGAACGTGGCGAGAGGTGAGGTCAAAGCATCGGTACCCCTTGTGGTCAGGGGAGTACCCGAGGAACACACGAGTCGAGCGGGGCGCCAGCTTGTGAGAAGCGGTGGCGGAGGTGTTAGGGTAACACGCACACCCGAAGACCCGAAGGTGGTCATAGCGAGGAGGGGTACCGAAAAGAGCGTGGTGTGGAGTGGGAGCAGGAGAAGCAATGGACGGAAGGCGGTTGAGCAAGTAGGTAGCGGTGTGGAGGCTCTCAGCCCAGAAGCGCGGGGGGAGAGAAGTCTGGATCAGAAGGGTGCGCACGACGTCGTTCGTCGTGCGAATCATCTGCTCAGCCTTGCCGTTCTGAGGAGAAGTATACGGACAAGACATACGCAGCTGAACACCCCGAGACAGGAAGAAAAACCGGGAGGTGGAGTTATCGAACTCCCGCCCGTTGTCACACTGGACGGCCTTAACGGTGAGGCCGAACTGAGTGGACACCCAGGCAAAGAAGTGGAGGAGGGTGGGGAAGGTCTCAGACTTGGCGCGCAAAGGGAAAGTCCAAGAGTAATGTGAAAAATCATCAACAATGACCAGATAATATCTATAGCCAGACATGCTGAGTACATGAGATGTCCACAGGTCACAGTGAATGAGATCAAAAGCATGCGCAGCATGCGAAGAAGAAGAAAACGAAAGTCTAACATGACGACCTAACTGGCACGCATGACAGAGGTGCTCAGCAGTAGCCCTAGTACATGGAACATCGGTACTACGGCGGAGCTGAGCCAAAACGTCGCGGCCGAGGTGACCAAGCCGGTGGTGCCAGGTGGTGGAAGAAGGCGTCACGGCAAAAGCAGAAGACGAAGAAGCCGAAGGCGAGACAGCGGAAGCAGGAAGCCGAAGAGTGTAAAGGGGCTTCGAGCTGTCACATCGGAGAAGCGGACGCCGGGAAGCCGAATCCTTCACAGTAAGACTAGAGGAGTCAAATTCGATAGAACAGGAGTTGTCAGCAGTAAACTGGCGAATAGAAAGAAGGTTGTGAACCATTTGAGGAGCAACAAGAACATTAGGAAGACGAGGAGCAGAACCCACGGCGATGACAGGAAGGCAAGACCCATCACCAACCATGATAGAAGAAGGACAACAGGGGTGTGGGGGTCGGACAGAAGAAAGGATACCAGCATCGGGAGTGGTGTGGAACGAGGCACCCGAGTCGGCGATCCACTCGGTGCTGGTCGGTGGCGTCAGTCCCATGGTGCTGAAAGACTGCGCCAGAGCGGCCTGGTCCCACCCCCCAGGCCAGGTCGGCTGCTGGCTGGGCTGAGCAGGCGGGGTCCAGGACGGCGCGAAGAGTGGAGCAGCGCCAGTGAACATGGCCGCCGGCTGGAGCTGAGGACGAGGCCCCCCTCCCGGACCCTGGAACGGCCACATCGAGATGCGCCCTGACTATGGGTTGCTGAAGGATGGCCAAGGCATACCTCCAGCGGCAGGGGCAGGAGCGGGAGTCGGAGCCGGTGTCGACGCGCCCCAACGGCCCCCACCGGTACCGGTGCTCCCAGAAGCAGGGCCACCAGTGCCACCACCACCACCCCGTCGCCGGCGACGCCCACGCCCCCCCCCCCTCCGGTCTGCCCGGCTGGAGCAGCACCAAGGAGGGAGATGGCAGGAGCAGCGGAGGAGGCCGGTGGGGTAGCAACGAGCGCGGCTGGTGTGGGCGAGGACGATCCGGGCACGAGACCTCTGGTGATCTCCTCGAGGGCGAGGTCGTCTCGGACCTGCAGGAAGGTGGGGAAGGGCCTCTGGCGAGCGATCCAGCCCTTCAGGTGGTCGTAGGTGCTGCTCAGTCCCCGTAGGACATTGAGCACCAAGACCCGATCGGACATCGGATCCCCGAGGTCGTGAAGAGCATCGGCCATGCTCTTCATCCGCCGGCAGTACTCACCGACGGAGAGGTCCCCCTGCACGAAGGTGCGGAAGGTGGCATCGAGCTGGAGGGCGCGGCACTCGGCGTTGCCGAGGAACTGCCCCTCGAGCGCCACCCAGGCCTGCCGCGCGGTGCCGCCGTGGGTCCTGATGAGGTCCTGAAGATCTATGGAGATGGTCCCGAAGATCCAGGACAGGGCCACGCTGTCGAGGCGCATCCAAGCCACGTCTCGCGCCTCGATCGGCGAGTCGACGAGGACGTGGTCGTCGAGGGCGTAGCGGCGGACGGTGAGGACTTGGTCCCGCCAGCGGCCGTAGGAGGAGGACGCGGGGTCGAGGAGGACGGGGACCAGGGCCCTGATGTTCTGAACTCCAGCGGCCTGGAGGTGGAGCTGGGCGACCATGGGGTCGGCCGGGTCGTACCGGGCTCCAGATCCAGCTGGCGGGGCCTGGTGGGAGGAGGAGGCGCCGTGCTCGGGGTCGACGGGCAGCTGGCCGGAGACACGGAGGAAGTGCTCCGCCTCGGCGACCCGGAGAGCAAGGGCGTCGGCCGTGGCGCGCTCGCGCTCCCAAGCGATGGCAGCCACGCGGACCCGCTCCTGGGCCTCCGACTTGGCGGCGAGGAGGGCCGCGGCGAGAGCGGCGTCGGCCTGCTGCCCACGGAAGGCGGCTGCGGAGAGCGGCACATCCACGGGAGGCATCCCGAGCTCGGGCCACGTGGGATCAGCGGCGGCGGGCTGCTTTCCAGCGGCGACGGCGGCGCGGCGGGCGGCCTGCGCAGCGGCCGGAGGCCCTGCAGCCCCCGTACCCGCGCCAGCAGAGGCTGTGCCGGGCAAGGGGCCCTGCTGGGCGGCGCTGGTGGCTGCGGGCGCAAGCTGGGCCGCGGCCTGCTGGGCGGCGGCTGCAGCCGCGGCAGCTTCGCCCGCGGCTCCCCCGCCGGCGGCCCCTGCTGCGGCGTCAGCAGCTGCGGGCGCAAGGGCCGCCAGGGCAGCAGCAGCCGTGGCAGAGGACCCGGCCGCCGCGGATCCGCGCCCCACGGCCGGAGCAGAGGACCCGGCGGCGGCGGATCCGGGCCCCACGGCCGGAGCAGAAGCCCCGGCAACGGCGGATCCGGGCCCCCCGACCGGAGCAGGTGTCCCGGCGGCGGCGGATCCGGGCTGCATGGCCGGAACAGAGGGCCAGGCGGCGGGCCAAGCGGCTGCGGGCCACACGGCCGGTGCAGGGGAGGAGGAGGGGAGGGGAGGGAAGGAAGAGAGAGGATTGGAGGGGAGGGAAGGAGGGACCGGCGGCCGGCAGCCAGCCATGGCTGCCGGCGGCGGCAGCGGGCTGGTAGGAGAGGGAAGAGGAGAACTAACCCTAGCCTATTGATACCATAATGGAGAGAATAATTTCTATATATCTCCAACCCGAGAAGGGTGGGTATATATAATACCTACACATGGGCCTCTAGATGGGCCTCTATACACATGGGCTCAATATACTCCAACACAGGTCGCTAAGGCTTTAATTGAACTGTTTGGTGAAATGGTATTCGTACATGGTTTTGTCCATGGTGATCCACATCCAGGAAACATATTAGTTTCTCCTCGAGGCCATGGAAAATTTTCACTAGGTACTCATTTTGCTCTCGAGCATGGTATTTTTCTACTTGTCCATTATCACATATTCACATTGCAAGCATGAGTGTATAACTGTGCATCTTGCAAACAGTAGTGAAAAAATACTACATTATTATAATGATATTGTTATTATGTTCCAGCTCTTCTGAAATGAACACATGAAACTCCCATCAAATTTTAGTTTTCATGGGAACTCTCCTTGCCCGGTAGGTTTCGCCAGGCTAGTGCTACTTAGCCTGTGTGGTAGTGTGGAACTGTTTGCTTAAAAAGTTGCCCTCCCTACATGTACCATCAATGTTTCCCTTAATGCATGTGGGAAAAATTACCCCAGGCCCCAGTTGGATTCCTTGTCCATGTAGCGTCCCCTTCTAGCCAATGGCTAAGTCTGGCATGGTTCTGGAACAAACTGGTCGGTTCACAAATAGGAGGTATCGAAATATATGTTTTCTTGGATGAATTGTCTCTGATGAGTATATCACTTACACTTGTATGTTACTAAATGTTATCAGTTAGTTTTTAATTCGATTATGCAAGCCAAAATTTAGGAGTGGCATGTGTTTTGCTCCACTTGTCCTAATAGTCTTGTTGGTTCATGTGTAACTGGTTTCAGAAACCTTTACTTGTATATTAATATACAAAAACTGGAGAACTGCACATAAATGCAACTTATTTGAACTCTGATAATTTTATGTTCCATCCTTTTCTCTTATGTTTCTCTTCATTGACAACAGTCATAAGTGTGATCCTGTAGATGGTCAAGCCACCCCTTAAAATAAACCTCTTTGCGTTGACGAACTACATATTTCAACAGTATAGAGTCTGGGCCTCTGGGGACTCTTCTACAATGTCTAGTGACTGCAGATGACAGCCTGTGCCATGAGCCATTTGCTGTTTTTTGGAGCAGGGCGCCTATTTAGCTCTTGCTTTCCTATTGATTATAAGATGTGGGGGGGGGGGGGGGGGGGGGGTCAATGGGATGTTAAGGTTCCCAGAAAGCAGCAAGCATTTGGTCTTGTTGGGTTGCTATCCACTGGATAAGATCTTTTTAATGGGATTGGAGGGAGCGATTCAGAGCACTCAAACATTGTATGGGATCTGATCTTTTAGAATTTTTACATCTATGGTTTGTGGCTTTTGCAGTTCTGTTGGATCATGGAATTTATAGAGAATTGGACCAAAAGTTCAGATTGGACTATTGTCAGCTGTGGAAGGCCTTGATACTGTTGGATACAGAAAAAATTCTGGAGTTGGGTGAAGAGTTTGGTGTTGGCAAATATGCAAAGTACTTTCCCGTAATATTCACAGGCAGAACTCTAGAAAGGTAAGATTTAATTCTCTCATATATACCATGATGCACTAGTTATCATTACAACAACAACAACAACATAGTCTTTTGTCCCAAGCGAGTTGGGGTAGGCTAGAGATGAAACCCAAAAGACACAAAGGTCATGGTTCAGGCACGTTGATAGCTAGTCTCCAAGCGCTCATATCCAAAGCTAACTCCTCAGAGATATCCCAATCTTTAAGGTCTGTCTTAACCGACTCGTCCCAAGTCAGTTTAGGTCTACCTCTACCCCTCTTTACCTTATCAACACGCTTTAGCACCCCACTACGCACCACCGGTGCCTCCCACTATGCACTAGTTATCATTGTGCAATAAATATGTATCAGCAGTCCTTATTAAGAAAAATGTATCGTCAGCATTCATGGAGCATCTTTCTTGGGACAGTGATGGGGCATGGGACGCAATTATAACTTATCCCATGTCAATGTGAATCTGATGTACATATTTTTAATCATGTGCATACACAGTGAAGCTTAAACTGAGTAGGGTTAAATCCAATACAAAAAGGAACTAAAATAGGACTGCATGAAGGAAAGTTTATTAACTGTACATGAATGAAGCCTCGATTGTCTGATTGATTTACTTTAAGTATTCAACTGGAAGCTACTTAGGTAGGAAAACTCCTATGATACTATCTTGAACCATAAAATTGCAAAATTTTGATATATGAAATTAATGTATATGGCGCAATATTACGTTGGTCTATCATGATGGGACCAACTTGTCATTTGAATCACGTCATATGATCATATCTGTAGAATTCGTTCAGTAAGTCTTATGTGCTTGGACTTGATGTCATAATCATTCCTGAACTGATCGTCATAATGATCAGCAAATCAGCTCTTGGCACACAAATGTCTAGTGAAGAGCAGAGGCGTTTAAAGGAGGACTTGAGCTCTCTGGGAATGGATGATATATCTTCATTTATGGAAGCGTTACCACGGGACTTTTATGTCATACTGCGAACAGAGTAAGGAACTTTTGTCAGAGCACATCAGCATGTTATTGTTGTTACCTTCATTCTTGCAGCTTATAAAATGTTTAATCTCGATTTCAGTGGATTACTGAGGTCCATTTTGGGGAATCTAGGGGCGCCACGCCATGTTCGGCTTCTCACTTATACAAAATGTGCTATACATGGCCTCGAGAAACAGCCCAAACTGGAGTCTGGTATGTCAAAGTCAACTAAACTAAATTTGACTCCTGTTATCATCATCCTGTCCTAGCTAGCCTAATGTATTGGAGCTCTGCTATTGTATTCAGGTACAATCAACCAGATGTTCTTGCAAGTCAAAACAAATATCAGCTACCTCCATCTGAGGATACTTATTGGTAAGGACACCATCATCATCCTGATGTCTTGACTCTGTCTAGCGTTTTCTAATCCTGCTTGCTACCAAAACTTTCTCAGAAATAGTGGGATTGTTAGCAAAAGTAAATGATGCCAACCATAAGGCCATGAACAGACTCAGAAAACTGTTCCAGGAGATCAGTCGAGGTATTCATCTCCTTACATAATGCCCTGAAGTGTGTCAAGGATGGAAGAGAAAGTATGCAGGAGTCAAATCATAAGTACGATTGCTGGATTGGATCTTGAATCTGATTATCTAGTGCGAATCATACATCTGTTATAACGTCAAGGCAGTGTTCTGACAATATGGTTGGAGGTGCTGGCTTATCTATTAAGTTGTACCATTCACAGCTTACCCTCAAAGTGTGGGAGGGGCAGCAAGTAATCAAGTTTGGTATTATCATCAAATGCTGCTGTAAAAACCAAACTGTCACAACAGAAGCACACATTATGTTCTTTCTGTTTCGGTGCAACGGAATGCGAGTGAAGGGCAAATTTGCCCTAACAAATGTATCTAAAACAGCACAAACGATGTTATAATATCCTTTGAGTCTTTTGTATGGTGTTGATTCTGGATCATTGTCTTTGATGAGCCTACAAAAATTTGGATTGATTCTGAATTGTTCCCTTGAATGATCCTGCAAAACTTCAGCCTGCCTCAACAGTGTGAAAACACAATACCGATCACTGTACATTGCATGAAACCCAGAACTAAAAATAACAAAGGCATTAGCTGTAGCTTAAGCTCTTAAGCTGCTCTAGATTTCCAGGCCTTGGCCATCTTCTTCCCCAGGTATTGAACAGCAACCGCACCACCAGAGGCAATCAGCCCAGAAATTGCTTGACTTGCGCTTGAAACCATTACCCGGCGCCTCAGGGCCCTTCGCACACAGTTTGCTGCCATGTCCTTTGAAGGGACTACAGTACATGTTGGCATTTCTACAGAGAATACTTCCAGTGAGAATACAGAATCAACAAGACTAATATGAATGAGGAGCATCCCTACCTTTCCCAGGCAATCCATATCTTCCCTGCATTTGCCTTTGGATTGTCCACGGAAGAACAGAGAACAGTTCATTTGTTGTAGATGGACTACAATCCTGTTGATACATGACTCTAAATAGTTAGATGGACATTCAAAGTTTCAAACCATGAAAAGTATATTTCCCAAAGCGATGTCAGTTAGCATGAAGTATGCATGTTCCAAATTTATAGTTAACAGTTGCTACTAGGATGGATATCCACATCAAATTTTCAAGTGATTATGAAAAGTCTTCACAAAGTAAGAAAATGTTAAAGCAAGCAGAAGAACATGAGTGTTAGCAAAGGTAAGAAAATAACATGAATGCTATGGAGGACAACCTTCACCATGTCAAGGCTTGTACCAGGGTAATGAAGGGCACAAGTTGCATTGTTTGCTATATGATGTTACTTCTATTTTTCAACCATATTGCTGCTTGGTTCGCTTCTATAGTTCTCTTTGAACAAGGCAACAAGCTATGAGTATGAGCAGAAAGGTAATAAACCTGCCAGAAAGTCTTCTGTTGTCCATGGGATGATCTTTTCAGTAGCCCTTCAGCAATATACTCCTGCAAGAGGGGTCTGTACATCGATTGAAATGACTGGAAACTACCCTCAACAATCTTCTTCACCTGATTCACATTGGTTTTAATTGAGCATCAAATCATAAACTAAACAGAATTCCAATAGCATACCGTCTTATCCTAAACTTGTAGATAAGGCTAAAAAAGAACCACAAAAATACAAAATACAGTAATTCATACGATCTCGGAACCCAGTATGCAGTCCAATAAAAGCCAATGCAATTGCGCTTAAAAACATGCATTTGTTTTTGGTTAATACCTTGTCTTTGTCTTCTGCAAACAGCATTCTCAAATCACCCATATATGATAGGCTACAGATTTGAGCATATAGGTCATACTGCACAAAGGGGCGTTAAAAAGGTGAAGGTTAGACTCGACACAGAACAAATCAAATAACTTTATTGTCGCAAAAATCAAAGTTGACCCAACTTCGGTGAATTCTTCTGGTAAAAGGAGTAGAGAAGCTGAAGTTGCCATTTCAAGATTTACTGTGTTAAGTTTTCTTATATCCCAGTTATCAACAAGAACATGAACCTACAGAAATACAAGAGCAAAAGTTAGCTGATGTCAACTTAACACTGCAAGATATCTACTTGCACATAAAACGAAGTACTAATGTTGGACTGATGTCTTCTTCCATTATCTAAAAAAAATTAAAGGCAGTGCAATTGTAGAATGAATAATCTGTATACTAAATAATATACAATTTGAAGAAGTGAAAAGAAATAGCCTAAGTAGTTAAAGCAACTATAGTCTGAATCAGGCAGAGCATGTATACTGCACAGCCACATAGCACCGTGAAAACCACAACATAAGCAGCTGGAGACAGTCAAAACTAGCATAGTGTGATTGTACATTCGCGACAAAACAAGGAATTGTTGCCCAGCATAATACACCAAAGAACAGGGAAATCCATATCCATACTGGTTTCTGCAGCC
The DNA here is from genome assembly GCF_016808335.1 of Panicum virgatum. Lineage (NCBI taxonomy): Eukaryota > Viridiplantae > Streptophyta > Magnoliopsida > Poales > Poaceae > Panicum > Panicum virgatum. The sequence continues at coordinate 38,329,716 of NC_053152.1, forward strand.
GTCCACTGAGGTAGAACCTGTCCCATGTCAAGACATCCATGGCCAGGTCCTTCATCCTCACCACTCCATACTTTATCCTCTGCACAACACTACATAGATTTCTTCACCAGGAACTCAATCCAGTGGAACACAAATTACACAATGCAGTCTAAGACAAGATGATGCCGTCCGTCGATACCTTGTCTTTCCACTCCACGAACGGGTTGAAGTACACCCCGACACCGACGTGGTCCGCCAGCCCAGTGATCTGACTCGCAGGACCAAGAAAACCAATCTCAGTGGCGTAACTAGCCAACACCAAAACCAGGCAATCAACCAATGAACTAGAAAGATTGTGATGTGGTTGGGAGGGAGCTTACGGCGCCTGAACCCAGGCACCACATCCAGCAGGAGTAGTGCGCAGGGTTCCTCTCCAGGTTCTGCACCAACAAAGAACGCACACATTCAGGATCACAATCAATTAAATAACAGGAACAATTTGTAAGGGTGCCTAGTACCTCGGAGTGCCACTGGAGTGGGTCGGCGACGCCGAGGATGTAGTCGACCATGGACGTCCTGTCGGGGCGCGCGTGGAGGAGCGTGGAGCCGTACGCGCAGCAGAAGTCCACCGGCGGGAGGAGGTCGCGGAGCGGGCCGGCCAGCTCCGCCGCCCTCTCCTCCTCCACCGCCGCCGCGTGCATTTGGGCGCGCGGAGGGGGCGGGGGGTGCGAGGAGAGGAGAAACCAGGGAGAGACCGGGATAGCGGGGGAGGCGGGGGGCAAGGCGGTCGCCGGAGGCAAGAGGGAGTCGGCCGCCGTCGGCGGCGGCGGCGGGGGTTTAGACTGAGGGTGTGGATGGGTTCGCCGTGCCGGTGCTGAATCTGGACCGTTGGTAAGAGCGCGCACGGTCTGGATTTAGTTTCGGAGAAGGTAAAACTTTATGAAATTTCGACAAAAGCAGCTTAAGTATGTTAAATTTACACAAAAAAAGTATACGGATGCATTCTTATTTAAAAATATGTTCGCACGATATTGGATTTGTTTGTGTTTCGTAAGAAAGCAAGGGTCACACTATTTTAAAGACCGAGCTCAAACAAACATCTACCCCAAAATAGACGGTTGAAACATTTTTGTCCAGCTCTTAAGTAAAATTCTTAGGATTCATCTGCAACATCAAAATGTGACAGAAAACATCACTTCAGAATACATATGGTTCATCCTCCATTCCTAGAAATTAGAAATTCAGAACAGCGAGTATGCAAAACTTCCCAAAACAGTTGCATTCCATCCAGAGACCATTGTGCAAGCAACGGCCATTTCGTTTGTTCTTTTGTAACAGTTGCAAAGGAGACAGCATCACAAGTTATAAACGAAATATAAAAAACAAATAATACACCGCACACACATCTTTCAGGGATATAAGTAGATAACCATGAGCAAAACCTGGTTACAATTAACAATTGTAGGACACATGATTGGTGCGTGTTTGTACACTCCACAGGTGCACTTCCCTTTGTTTTAAGGGTTAATTGGATCCGTGCCATTACAATTTCTCGAGTTCACTGATTTGCCATTACAATTCACCTATTTTGAGATATGCCATTACAATTTGTTCTTTCCTTGAGATGTGCCATTTTGTACGTATTTGATACTCCTGGGTCCACTTGCAAACCTTTGTATTTCTGTATGGTCCAAACTGCCCCTGCTGCTTCTCTTCTCTTCACTGCTGACATGTGGGTCCCACATCATCATCTTCCTCCTTCCTTTCTTCTCCAACCAGCCTCTCTTCTCCCCTGGCTCCCTCTCTTCTCCCGTTGACGATCTCCTCCTCAGCGCAACGGAGAACCCGCGGCCTCGTCGCTGGTGAGGACGCAGACACGGCGGCGCGGCGGCAGCGCGACGTTCACGCCGCCGATGGGGCCGGCAGGTGGCGGGCCGGCGCGATGGGGCCGTCCCCGGCGGCACGGCAAGGGGACGGGCTAGGGAAGGGCGCAGGGAAGTCGAGGGCTCACCGCGGATCCGTGTGTTTTGCGGTTGAAAGGCGAGTAAGAGGGCCGGAGGTGGGGGTTCGACGTGGAGTAGAAGCTTCGGGTGGCTCCAATGGCGGCTGGCGGCGACGGAATCGATTCCCATCGATTCAGCCGGAAGGAGCTCGGACACGATTTGGGGAAGGGGAAGGTGGAGGAGGTGGTGGGGGAGGCTTGGGCGCAAGGAATCGGAGAGGGAAGAGATGTGGACGACAGATTTGGCGCCGCCATCGGGACAGCGGGTCTGTCCGGGGACGAGTCTCCAGCTCCATGGGTGGGGCCGACGAGGCGTGGCCTCTCTTGGAGCAACGGAGCATGCGGTGGGTGCCCCAGTGACAGCGACAGCGGCGGCGACTGCGCCCGCGGCGCGGGCTAGGGAACTCGGCGGGGGAGGAGAGACGCCATGGGTACCATCGGCGGAGACCGTTTGGAGAAGAAAGGAAGGAGGAAGAAGATGACGTGGAACCCACATGTCAGCTAGTGGAGAGAAGAGAAGCAAGAGGGGCAGTTTGGACCATACGAAAATACAGAGGGCTGCAAGCGGACCCAGGAGCATAAAATATGTATAAAATGGCACATCTCAATGAAAGAACGAATTATAATGGCATATCTCCAAATAGGTGAATTGTAATGACAGATCAGTGAACTCGAGAAATTGTAATGTCACAGATTCAATTAACCATTGTTTTAAAACATCGTGTTTGAAATTATAACAATCACTAATTTACTATGAGTTACCCCCAAGCCTTGGCACGCTGTCTCTGTGATGTTGTCTCCACTCTCCCGGTGAGCGCAAAAGAATTTGATTAACGACAATAACGCCAAAAGTGCTTGGCTAAGCAGACAGTGCATCGTGAAATAGCTTGTTTGCGATTTCCTTCGAGAGACCCATGACGCTGTCGCTAGAACCAACCTGCGTATATACAGAAGTCAGGTCATTTTTTTTTTAAAAAAAGCCAAACACAAAAGCTCTAAGATGAGCAAGATAAGGTGACTGAAAAACTGACCACTGCTTCGACAAATGGCAGTGTCAACGGATGTTCAAGCAGCAAGCCACCTGCAACCCTAAATACTACTCCCTCGTCGATCTAGCAACAGTCCAGGATAGAGAAAACAGCTTAGTGACATAACAAAGTGACAAATATGAAAATGTGAAAACTTGTGATGTTTAAACCAGGAATTGTTTTGGGTGTTTCAACTATAACTTTGGGTTCTTATTTTGTAGGGAGCATGCAATTCAAATACAAGCTCGTACCAAGTTCTCGATAACCTCATCTGGTATATCGTGGAAATAAACCTGCAGAAGAACAAGGCAAAACTTCCTCAGTCAATTATCATCCACAAATATTACATTTAAGACACACTTAAGACACCAAGTTGGGGATTCTACTTTCATTTGACAGGATAAATTGGAAAATCCCATCTACTGAATAATTCCCCCCTCCCCCCTGCATTCATTTTATATTAAATAAACATATTGATGGAACCACCAGTTCCCGCTGCAGTATTAATTTGATCTTAAAAGCAAAAGAAAACGTAAGATTGTCTTGATAAAATAATCCTTTTGACTAAAAAAGGTGCATTACCTCAGCTTTGTCCAAACTTCCAAGTCTCTTCCCAGTTGTAAGATTAGTTACAACTACAGATCCAACAGTTGACACATGACCACCAGAATAACCTGGAGAAGATTTATGATTCAATTAATAAACAATAGCACTAAAACATTTGGGCTCAGATATTGTGTGGATGAGAAACCTTTCAGGAATTGGCGTGCTTCTTCCTTGGTGGTTGGCTTTTCCCTAATAATTCCTTCATGGACGACCACCTCAAAGTCAACTACAATTCAGTATGTAATCATACAAATGATAACATTCTACTGAAACCATAATAGAGAGATCTGTTCAACACATGACTGTGGCACACAAATTCCACCTAAAGTAGGAGAGCACAGGTTAGCAAGACATACTATGTCTGAAGTGATCAGGAGTGTTGGTTGATTGCCTTCTTTCTGGTAATCAGCAATGTTCAATCTGGATATGATAGCATCAGCCTGAAAGATGCTCAAGGTGGTTAATTCCATGCTAGAGGAAAAAGTAGTCGGTGCAGAAAAATATTTGTGCCCTATTTGTTTGGGCATTGCTTCAGCTTCCATTTCCACCACAGAAACTAGGAAAAAAAACATCTGCTTTCATGAATCCAGGCAGACCGATGTTGGAAACTAACTGGAATAAAGGCACAGCAGCAAATGTTTTTTTCTCGAACATGCAGGAGAGCTGTGTATCTTTGTATTATGGGAGAAAGAAGTCCAACTACAAAGTAAACACTCCTTACTTTGGACTAGAATAGGGAGCGCAGAAACCTAAGAAAGAAAAATTTACAAGATACACAGAGGCAGGACCGGACCAACTAAACCACACAACACCCTTTCAGGGGTTACACCCAACTAGTCAGGGGCTACACCCAACTCGACGTAAACAGCAGCAAATGTGTACCATCAGTTTCAACAATGAAATCCTTGCAAGAAATTGTAGGACCCTTTTGTGCTTTGGATATGTTGTTTATATTAGTTTTTTTTTGTGTTCTTCCCCCTGCTTTGAAGTGCAATTGTGGTTTTGCCCTCATTTTTATAACTTTGTGATTTTACCCTTACTTTTTACAAGTCAAAGCGATTTTGCCCTTGGTCTTTGCATATTTGCAACTGTTTTGACCATTGACTAGGGTAGGGGTAAAATCGCATCGACTTGTGAATAGTAAAGGTCAAAATCACAAAGTTAAAAAAAATCAGGGCAAGATCGCAAATACACTTCAAAATAGGCAACTAGAGAATTTACAAACTGCGATACTTTAAGGAACTTCCTAGTTTGTGCTTAAGCTGGCCGCCTAAATTTATCCATATAATGTAGGCATTTTTTAGGCTGTGTTTAGTTCGTGAAATTTTTTGAGTTTGGGTACTGTAGCACTTTCGTTGTTATTTGACAACTAATGTCCAATCATGGACTAATTAGGCTTAAAAGGTTCATCTCGTCATTTACAGTTGAACTTTGAAATTAATTATTTTTTTCAACTACATTTAATGCTCCATGCATGTGTTCGAAGATTCGATGTGACGAGTACTGTAGGAAAATTTTTGGGAACTAAACAGGGCCTTACTATATTTTTCCTAGTTTATGAATTCGCGTTAGCTAAGGATATGACTAATAAACATTTTGTAATGATACCTAGGATCACTCAATCACTCAGCAACTCATTCATATCATGTAAATTTGTGAACACTTCAGCTTTTTCACTAAGTGTTGCAACGATCCGTATCTATGTATGCAACTGTTACACCCATCGATGCTGAAATTGAGATGGTAAGCATGCACTAATATAACCTGTACTGAGTGAAAAATATGAACTATCCATAAAAAAAGGGCATAAATGGTATGTTAAGAAATCATATCATGCCATCCTATAAACTGTTACAAATCCTAGAATAAGTGGCCTACGTTAAAAAATCATGCATGATGTTTGCAAAAAAAGTATGCATTGGAATAAACTCGGGATATGAGCTCTTTTAAATATTTTCCTACATTCTTGTGGGCATATAGTGGACCTGAAATAGTTATGCAAGTCCAGAACCACACCAGGAGGCAAGTTCTGTGAAGTATTGAATTGTCTGTCCACCTAACCATGATAATGACTAAAGCGAAAAACAAACAAACAAAAGATGTTCCATTCATGACTTCAGGATCATTGTTTGCACACACAGATGTGTACAGTCATGATTGACACCTTCAACTGAGGTGGATGCTCTCCTCAGACAAGATGAGGATCACTTTCATTTTTCTGGATCACCATTTTGAGTGTTAGCCTAAACGGTAAACGCTAAAAAGTTGGCCAACTACTATCTAGCTATTTATTCGGACTAAAAGGCCATTTAAACGGATTAAATGGTCATTAAATGGGGTAAACGGTTGATTAAATGGTGTGGCCACGGTGTAGCATGTATATGGAGTGTACAAGGGCTAAATGGCAGTGTAGGCGAACAGTTTTCAGCACGAGACATGTATATTGAATGATAAGAAAAGCATTCAAATAAGTTTTCCCTAGGGTGAACAACAAAGATGGAAAAGAACTAATTTAAGTTGTCGAGCACATTGAGGTAAGGGTAGTTTTGGAAAGTGTAGGTATGCCTCCATTTTTTATTTTTTTTGAAACCAGTGTAGGTATGCCTCATTCTCTGTTCTCAAGGCGGTAAGGCGGACGCCTAGCAAGGTGGGGCGGCTGGACGCCTAGGCGAGCAAGGCGGGCGCCTAGGCGAGCAAGGCGCAAATCGGTGGACGGCGCATGGACGCCTAGGCGTCGCCTAGGCGACGCCTTGAGAACAGAGGCCTCATTGACATCATATAACATCCAATGAAAAAAAAGAGCTGCCTTTTTAAAAAAATAGCACCTAAACATTGTGAATAAAAAAAAGGACTAAGGGACACAATCTCAGAACCTAAACTCTGAATGGTTAACTACAAGTAGTACATGGCAGCAAACTTGCAGCAGCTGGCACCACATTTCTAACTGAACCATAAAAAGCATCATACCCGCATGGACAACTCAATGGAACTGTACAATCCCCGGACTTCATTGTACTGAATCTACATGGCAGTGCATTCAACAGAGTAAAAAGCAGGGAAATTTGAACCTACCTTGGCCTCGGCAAGAACCATCACCAGGTCGTCGGGATTCTCCCGCCTGATGCTCTTCTCGTCGATGTCCGCAGTCTGAAACCGCACAAAGACAAAAACAAATCTCATCAGCGCTCCGCCGGCAGAACCAGAGCGGCCGGAGCCAAGAAAGTAACACGACGGCGCACCATGACTTGGAACTCGAGCCCCATCGCCTCGAGGATGTGCTTCCGCGCCACCGACGACGACCCCAGGATGAGCTGCGACGCGGCGGAGCCACCGGCGGTCAGAACGAGCGGAGGAAGAGGAACGGATTGTTGCCGGATTGGAATCGGTGAGGGAGGGCGAACCTTGAAGGGCTGCGGGCTGGAGGGGGAGTGCGAGGCCGTGGCCATGGGGTTCGTGCGCGCGGCGAGGCGGGGGAAGCAGGGTCGCCGCGTCGGTGGGGTCCCGGGGAGACCGGGGCGGCGCTGCTGGCAACAGAGTCCGGCCGCCGCAAACCGAAGCCGGAGCAGGGAAAAAGTCCAAATTACTACCCTGAACTATGACCAAAGTCCAAATAACCCCCTAAACTATGTTTTAGTTTATTTTACCTCCTAAACTATATCATTTGGTACAATTTACCCCTTGATGGAATTTCTCTTTTTTGTTTCTCCACACACAAGTGAAATCTTAAGTTGGTTTTTTACAGGATGATAGCAGACATCATAACATATTTTAGAAAAATATATTATCATTTTTTCATCATTATTTGATAGAGTAAGATATTTACTAATAAATTCATTCTTGAAATTCAAATTATATAAAACATATTGATGAAAAATTCATAATACATTTTATTAAAATGCATTGTGATATCCACTACCACCATGCAAAATTTTAAATTAAGATTCAACTTATATATGGTGGAATAAAAAGAACAAATTTCATTAAGGGGTAAAATGAACCAAATGACATAGTTTAAAGGGTAAAACGAACCAAAACATAGTTTAGGGGGTTATTCAGACTTTGGTTATACTTAAGGGGAGTAATTTGAACTTTTTCCCCGCAGCAGGGATGGGATACGGTACGGCGGCATACGGCAAGGGTAGGGTGTGCTGCGAAAATTGCAATTACGTCCACGTATGAGTTCATTCTTCAGTCTTCGTTGATAGGATACTTCAGTTAGTACTGATTGTAATTTGTATTGCCATTTTGAGGATTCGTGTACAACGGAATGCTTGGGAGAAATTCTTGGAATGATGTGAAGCTGTTTCAAGATCCCGGTGTCAAATTCCCTACTGCCTCGAAACTCGTTTAGAGCGAGATATTTTTTAGAAAAAGAAATAATTCGGGCCTCAGAGAAGCGCACAGCCTGATTCTTACATTATTCTCAGTATAAGCACTGATTTTTACATTATTCTCAGTATAAGCATTAATGATATATAAATTAAGGAAAAATCACAAGAAAAATTAAAACCAAAGTCTACTATTATTTTTCCATCCATTTTCAGCGAAAATATCCAAAGCCATCGGTTTGGAGCAAGAGATGGTGAAGGAAAATTTGAAGGAAGACGAAGAATAAGAAGAAAGAAACAAAGGAAAATAAAGGCAAATGTAGAGGAGGAGGAGGAGGAGGGTCCCTTGGCATCAAGCAGCATATGTGCTTTTTTCAAGAATATACTCTCTCCGTATTGGTAAAGAAAGTCGTTTTGGACAAGGTTTGGGTCAAATATTGGGAATATAAATCATTAATAACTTTTAAGTTGTTGAGTTTACAAATATGAAAATTATATGAATAGATTTGTCTTGAAAAATATTTTCATAAAAGTTTACGTATATCATTTTTCTATAAATATTTTTTTAAAAGTAAGAAGTCACAGTTGTGTTTTAGAGACCGTGTCGCTATTTAATTTTCTTTATTAATACGGAGGGAGTACAAGAGAGCTGTGCATCTTTGTATTGAGGAGAAAATAGTTGTTTACAATGCATTTAAAGTCCGGTTCCTTCAAGGTTGAATCCAATGTATGTTAAATCTTTTTTTACCCTACTTTCAGGGCTGAATCCAGTGTAAGGTAAAGGAGCTGCAGTCTCCCTCCCCATATAAGTTTATGAAACCCTCCACGATAGGAGCAGGCATGAAGAAGGATTTTTGTCTATCGTTATGATAATCTTTTTATGAGTTCTTTGAGCTTGTCTTGTGACAAATTTTAGTTATGGGTAAAGTGAAAGGAAAAGTGAGAGACGACGACGAGGACAAGAGAAAAAGGAACGAAGATCATGGGAAAGATGAGCCCCGATCTATTTTATATTCTTAGTCTTGAGCAGTAATAGACAGGGGCGGATCTAGCGTGGAGGCTGGGGGTGCGCCAGCCCCCTAAGTGCTTGTACATCAAGGAAAAATAGGGGAGGAATGAGGGGAAGAAGAAGAGAAGAAGAGACGAAAGAAGGAGAGGGGGTGCTTGAGGAGGAAGAAAGATGTCAGCCCCCATATCTATGAATCCTGGATCCGCCACTGGTAATAGATGGTATATATGCGACATGATGCATAATGTTGCAAGATATTTGTTCTGTTTGGCTGACTGTAATTGATTTTTTGTCATAAAAAAGTATTGTTGGTTGTCTGTTGGTTTATGTTTATTTGGTGAGAGAAAAAATCACTGCTAGTTAGCTAGCTGATAAGCCAGCTCAACAGAGCCATTAGTAAGCACCAAGTTTCTTGACGCCGCTTGTGACGGGTGCCGGCTGCAATGTTTGTGTGTGCGTACGTCATTTTGATCCAGGCATATCCAGCCGAAACACGAGCCCAACAAAGCTGGCCCTCGCTCTTCCATTCCATCCGACCTCAGTCTGAGAGCACCCCTAGCCGTCCGATCCATCATCCGACGGCTGGCACCACGCCACCACCCCTCACGTGCCCCCGCCACTCCTCTGACCTCTCGCCCTCCTCCCCCACCCAACCAGTCCGCGATTCCGGACCCGGACGCCACCGCCGGCTGTCGCGGAGCCCGCCCGCCCGCCCTGTCGGTCGTCGCCGTTCCAACCCAAATCCTCCGCCCCGCGTCAGCCCCCTTGTTGGCCACCACCACCACCTCCCCCACCGCGCTCGCGTCGCCTCGAAGGAATCCGCGGCTCCAGCCCTAGCTCCTCTCCCCCCTCCCTTTCGCTCCCTCCCGGCGGCCGCCATGGCGGAGATCGAGGTGGTGTCCGACGGCGCGAGGCGGGATGGGGGGCAGGAGGAGAAGGGACGGCGGAGGCAGGGCGGGGCTGCGGCGGCGGCGGAGCCCGACCCCGTGGTGGACGTGTACTCGGCGGCCGCGTACGGGGACCTCGAGCGGCTGCGGGGCTTCGTAGAGCGCGGGGGCGCCGCCGCCGCGCTCCGGGAGCCCGACGCCAACGGCTACCACGCGCTCCAGTGGGCCGCGCTCAACAACTACCCCCACGTCGCGCTCTACCTCATCGAGGTCGCCTCCGGATTCTATTTCTATCTCTCCTCCGCCCCGGCATCGCCGCTGCTCTGCTCGCTCGCTTGTTTCGGGGGGGCTTCGATTCGAGCGATTCGAGCTCCGCTGCCACCTCGCTTCGCTGACGGGATTCTGTCTGGTGCCTGCAGCACGGGGCCGACGTGAACGCGACGGACCACGCGCAGCAGACGGCGTTGCACTGGGCGGCGGTGCGCGGGTCCACGTCCGTGGCCGACGTGCTCGTGGAGCACGGCGCGAGGGTCGAGGCCGCCGACGTCAACGGCTACCGGGTAATGCGGCGCCTGTGTGTCTGTGTGGATGTGCAGTTCGGGGGTTCCTGTCCTGTTTGTTGCCCCTTTGCTTGCTTGGCTGCTGGGTCTAGTATCTGATTGGTGAGGAACTGAGGAGACGATGAGGCTGATTTTGCCTTAGCTATAGTCTGTGGGGTGATTTTTGTTGTCCGGAGCATTTGTTTGGCCGTTCAATTGCGTAGAATCTGTGCTGATTATTGGCTGGTTTGCCAGGTCAGCTGTATGGGTCTAATCATCTGAAAAACCTGCATTGTCAACATTCATGTGAATTGACTACATTTTTGTACTACATAGTTAGGAGTTGGGTTGGCAGTCTAGAATTCTGTCACAGTTGTTCTGTTTTAGATTAGAAAAGTACATTTGCCCGTTGATTCTACCCAAGCACTGTTGCTTGGAAAAGGGTGAGGTAGCAGACAGATTTCATGCTAGGGCGATTTTGTTTTTGCAAACAACAAATCGTTGGCAACAAGATCTATTAAAGCTTAATTATGTTGTGTGCTGCTAGGCAAGCCTTACGTGCTTCATTGGACAAGCTGTTTGACCAAATTGATAGCACAATTTTATGGAGATTTTCGTCTAGGCTTGATATCTTTTCTTTGGAGCGCTTACCAACTCTCCTTCAGAGTCACACTTCATAATGCTGATGAGGAAAAAAAATCATTTCTTGATGCAACCTAGTGCCTCTTAATATTTAGCTATGTATGCGTCAAGTGAAATCTTCTGTTTGACTGTTCCCCGTTTTGATTATTATGTCAGGCAGTCCATGTTGCAGCTCAGTATGGCCATACGGCATTCTTGTATCACATTATCTCAAAGTATGGTGCAGATTTTGATGCTTCGGACAATGATGGGAGGAGCGCATTGCACTGGTACATGATTATTGATAATAGTATAATACTCTACTTTCTGAATGCATGTTTTCCCTGGTTTTACGTACCATTGTCATCGGGAAAGTGATGATACATACTTTATTACGTTTTTCTATATTCTGTTCGAAACTTACCTCAAATTGTTCCCTCAGATAAATGATTCATTCAGATAATATACACTTCTCTGCATGCATAGTGTATGTTGTTTGATATTTAATAAGTTTTGTTTGCCAATTGGTATGAAGAAAATTAACATCCACCATGATACCTCTGATGAAAAATGGATTGCAGTATCAAAGCTCCAGCCAGCTCAAAATGATACATACTTTTTCTGGTAATATGTTGTAGAGAAAATCATTTGCTGGCTCTGCTTTAGCTGTTTCTCACTCTCTTAGAATCATGTGGCAGTGAATTGTCAAATGTAGTGATAGTTCGCCCCAGCCAAACTCCCTACTTGACAATGTCTTCGACCCAACAAATCATTGAATTGTCAATAGTAATGGTAGTGCCTCCAAAGTTAGAGCAGTATGAAGTTTGTTAAGTAAAGTTAGTTTACTTTTTTTTTCTACTTGATTTCTGTTTGAGACTTCCATACATTGGATAGTTTACATCTTCTATAACATATACAGGGCTGCCTACAAGGGGAATGCAGATACAATCAGATTACTTCTGTTTATGGATGCTAATCAAGTAAGGCAAGACAAAAACGGTACCTACTCTTTTCTGTGGTATTTAACTACATCTTTTGGCTACTTCATATGCCTCTTTGTCTTATGCCAGGAACAATTGGAGCAACATGTATTTTGGGAGGGTTCACTGCTTGAATGTTTTTTTTTAAAAAATATTTATTTTTGAAAAATATATATTTTGTACTGTGTGTAGTTTTCTCCAATCTTATTGAAAGAAAATCTAGGGTGAATCAATTATTTTCCCTGAAAATACGAATGATTGTGAATGTGAATATTTAATCTCTTCTGTGATGCTGTGCAGGTTGTACCCCTTTACACTGGGCTGCTATAAGAGGAAATTTGGAGGTTTGCACGGTTCTTGTACATGCTGGTACAAAGGAAGAACTCACACTAAAGGATATTGGTGGGCTAACTCCTGTTCAACTCGCAGCAGAAAAAGGTCATCGGCATCTTTCCAATATCCTTGTACGTTTCTCCTGTCATTCTTGTACACCTATAAGAATTATCCTTTTTATCCGCCTGAGAAATTTTACTGCATGCCACTATTCAGTTCGCTCATATGCAACTGCATCAAGAATGACAGTATTGAATCACTGTATCTCTTTCCTATTCGTTCCTGCAAATATTTGTTTAGTGTGTTTTGGTACTGAACTTTTCAACTCTACTAACAGAAGCATTTCTCTGCTTGCAGTCTAATGCTACAAAAGTAAGCTTTGAAGACAAGTACTTCCCTGGGAGATCGAGGAAAATTGGATATGCCCCTTTCTTGTTTGCTTATCTTGTCATCTGCCTCATCCTTTTCCTGAACTCGATTGTATTTGGTAAGCGGTGTTTGTGAACTTTTGTTTATGCTAAATTATGGATCTCTGTTTATCGTCAGACCTTATTATAGATTCTTTGCAGCACCTCATTTTTCTAGGATCACTGCTACTGCTGGTCTTTGGTCTTGGGCTGCTGTGTCACTTTTCTTTGTTTCACAAGTACAGTTCTACAGAGTTAGCAGGTAGCTTTTGCAATTGTCTGACGTGCTATGTACTTTAGTCTTTTGTACATTAATGAGCTATAATTTGTGATGCTGTACTGTTTTAAAAAGGTCTTGTGATGAGTGCATGGGAAAATATTTGATTTTGTATCACATGCATGCTTGGTAGTGTGGAAATTTCCATTTTAAAGTTTTTATCTCAACATCTACTTTTATAATATTGTCATATTATTTTGTTCTCAGCATGTTGTCTGTCTTCTGCTCCCTGATTAAAGTCCGTGATTTTTTGCTGTTTTGACAGAAAAAATCCTGGCTATATCAAGGTAAATACCAAGCGACTTGATCCGAAGGTAGAAATGTTGTGTCACTGTTTTTTCAAAGACTATTTTCTACATATCCACTTCAAGGAAATCCCTTGCACCAGTATTTATAGAATCTTGCTGTATCATTTCAAGGAATACTTAGCACATGCTACAGTTTGCAGTAGATATCATTGTACCATGCTATGTTACTGTAGTGAACATTTTGGACACTGAACATTCATCACATTGTTTGTAAAACTATACAAAGTTGCATCCTTTGGATATTTTTTTTTGGTCAGTATGACAGAGATTAGTGCTTTATTTACAGGAACCACTTATGGGGATTGATCTTCTCAATTCCTCTACTTGGACAGGCAATTGGTCTCAGCTATGCCCTACTTGTAAGGTATTAGGAAATACCTTTCATTACTATTTTTTATTGTCATTTCTGTGATTTCTTTGACCTATTATCAAATATTATGTTAGTGGGTATCATGTGAAGATGGCACTTTGTTATGGAAGCAGAAGATGTAACCATATATGCATGTGCTTCTCTTGTTACCTGCTCTTGTTTTGGCTATGAATTCCAACTCTGCTTGTTGTTACTGATGGGTAATTTTACTTCCAGATAATTCGCCCTATGAGGTCCAAACATTGTCCAACATGTAAGCATTGTGTCGAGCAGTTTGATCATCACTGCCCGTGGATATCAAACTGTGTTGGAAAGGTACGATGCAGATATGTATATTTCTGTGTTTAACGTTAATTTTTACATCTGGAATTATCTTTTGTTGCGAACTTAAGTGCCTGTTCAGCTGCTCTGCTCTTCCAGTTGTTTTAAGAATTTTTTTCCTTACTAGGGACTAATATTAGATATATTTTTTCTTTTTGGAAGAATAGGATGCTTGTTGCTAAAGGGACTATACAGTTGTTTGATGTTCAGTATTCACCTAAAAGAACTGTGGCAACATCTGACTGCAATAGGACTAGCACCTGAACCATCTGCATGTTTGTATTCAGTTGTTTGCTGAATGCAGTTCTGATAGGTTTCCATATAACTCCTGATATATATTTTTCTTGCAGCGAAATAAGTGGGACTTTTTTGTGTTCCTTTGTATGGGGATAGCTACATCCTTTCTGGGTGCTGCCGTTGGATTCCACAGTAAGGATATCTGTAAACAAAATTTCTTGTTTCAAATCTCTTGAAGAATATACTAACAAGTCAAGGTGATTTAATGCCAGGACTTTGGACAGAGCCCATTATACTCTCATCTTCAGAATCGTGGACACACTTCATGCTGACAAATCATCCTGGTGCTGTATTATTCATGTTTCTGGATGTCTTTTTATTAACAGGAGCTCTTATTCTGACCGGAGCACAAGTAGTACAGGTAAATTGTGAGCATGGTTTTTCGCCCAGTTCGTATATAACTGCATGTTTTCAACAAACATTCCTTGGTTATCATAGTGGGGTTTCTTTTTTGTCTGTATGCTGTATGATTTAATTATGGTCCCATGGTTTGTGCATTTCCGACATAGGTTTTATTTTGTGCCTTACACAATTGGAATCCTTTGCTATTTATATTATCAATCATGTGAGAACATTTTTTTATTATTTCTGTATTTTGTGAAACCACATATCACTTAACAATTATGTTGGACTCAACAGTTTGGTAGAAATAGCATGTAATTTCTTTAGGTCCATTTTATAATGTGTATACTTCGCCTATTTATTGCAGATAGCATGGAACATCACAACTAATGAGCAAGCAAACAAGTCCCGCTACTCATATCTTCGAGGGCCTGATGGGCGCTTCAGAAATCCATACAGTCGGGGTTGCCAGAGGAACTGCACTGATTTTCTTGTCCATGGATACACCAACGATGAGGAGATTGCATGGCCAACCCTTCAACAAACAGTACAGATAATCTAGAGCTACTGATCTTGGAAACTAAGTTCAAGTTATACACCACATGTTATATGCCAAAGAACAGCCTGAAAAAAAAAGCTTATGCTTTCATCTTAGTGCACAGAATATTCCAGATTGTTCAGACATGGATTGACAATAGGTGTGAATAGGGATCAACTTGGGTCGCACCCCTTCATACAGGTTTTTAGACAATGCTGTCGATCATAGAATTGTTTGATTCTGTAGATTATTTGCAAGCGGGCGTGTGCAGTATGTTTTCTTTTTGGTGGTCACCACTTGCTAGCAGGGGCCATTTGTCTTCGGAGGAATGACTCAGTGAGTGCCTATAGATGTCCATGCGGCTTTTCTGAATCTTTGTAGTGATTTGACATGGTAGATGTCTCATACGTACCATATTGTTGTCGCGAAGTACAGTGGACAGTAAGTAACATGCAGTTGTTCCATATTATTTTATTTTATTTTTTGTTCCCAGTTTGCTTTTTATTTTATTTGCGGAGGAAACGAGCGCCCGTTTTTCTTGCCTGCTGTTGGCGAGGAAAATAACATGGATTGGTATCGGTTGGCGACTTGGCCGCGGAGCTCCCCAATTGTTGGCGGCTGATCCAAACGGACCGGAGCCAAAAAAAAATTGGAAGGGCCACCGTCGGCATCAGCCTTTTTGTACGGAGGGAGCAGTTCATCTCCAACGGATTTCTCATCCCTCTCTTAATATTAAAAAATTAATATTTTGGTGATGAAGGGGTTTCAGTAGATTACTAATTGATTACTAATTCAATCTCCATTAAATTTTTGGTAATCACCAAAACACATCTCTCTCTCCCCTAAATGTAGAGGGCTTTTCCTCTACCTTATTTTTGATGATTGCATTTTGGTAGTCTATTGCATCAACTATTACCTAAAACATAAAAGTAGTTATTGGCAATGGAGAGAGATAATATGTTTTGGATATGAGATATGAGTAATCTATAGGAGATGCTCATGCTCGTAAACCAGTTGATGTATGTAGCTATCCTTAGGGCCAGTTTAGTTACCGAAAATTTTTGAGCAAAAATTTTTGGACATTTTTACAACACTAATTAGGAGTACTGAACATAGATTAATTATAAAACTAATTATATCGATGGAGGAGAAATTGTGAGATGAATCTATTAAGCCTAATTAATATGTCATTAGAGGTTGTTTACTGTAGCACGATATTGTCTAATCATTGCATAATTAGGTTCATTAGATTTATCTCGCGATTTCACTCGGGATTATGGAATGGGTTTTGTCAGTTATCCACATTTAGTATTTCTAATTAGTAGTCAAACGTTCGAAGTTACTATAGTGCAAGAAAAATTTTGAAAAAAAATTGAAAACTAAATGGGGCCTTAGGCTTCTAGCGTTGCTCGATTATCACCATGTTTAGATTGCTCAGGACCCACAAGGACCGGATGACACAACTACTTACACCATTCATAGCAGTCCTCATTTTCTCAGTAAACTACTATTATCAAGAAAAAATGTGCTTCAGCAATTCTCTAATATATCTCATTTTCCTAATAATTAAATTGATTTATTCTAATATTTCATCCAACTTTCCTCTGCAAGATATCTCTCCTAATAATCTATAAATGTGGTATTAGAATATCCCAATAACATCTTACACTATGGGAATCACACGCTTTGCCGAGTGCCAAAGACATACCGTAAAGATCCAAAATCACACGACAAAGTGTTTGTCGTGTGTCAAACACGCCAAAACGCTAACGGTATACAACCGTCGGCAAAAAGGACCTTTGCCGTGGGTCATTTCTCGGGCACACGGCAAAGAGTACGTTGACCCACGAGAATTTTTTTTGGAAAAAAATAAAAAATAACCCAGCCACACCTTTCGCCGCTACTGCCGGCTCGCCCGCGGCCCCGCCACCACATCCATCCTCGCCTCACCTCCTTTTCATCTCCCCACTGCAGCTCGCCGCACCACCCTTCCTGCTTGGGCGCCGTCGACCAAAGGCAGAGGAAGCTCGCCGCCCGCCGCCTGGAGGTTGGAGGCCATGCTGAAGCTCGCGCTGCGCCGGCTTTGCCGTCGGGAGCCGCTTCGCGCTTTCTTCGTGCCGATGCGCCGCCTTGCCCCTCGCCCTTGCGCGCCGTCACCAAGCTGCCCCGGAGCGCCGCCGCCGGAGCTGGTGGCCATTGCCCAGAGCTTGCCAAGCCAAAGCCACCGCTGTCTCCTAGAGTTGTTTCCGCCGCCCCGACCTCGACGCTGCCTCGCGTCTCCAAAGGAGGGGCGGGGCCCGCGTTAGCTGCGTCACCGGCAGAGGGACGGGTCCCAGTGCTGTGCCGCCATTGGACCTCGCGCCGCCACTGCTTCTTGCCCTTCCACTGCTCCTCACTACCGGTGAGGGCGAGCGGAGGGGGGGAGGGGAGAGGAGGCAGTGGAGGCGCCGACCGGCTTGGCGCAAGGGAGGAGGGTGTCGGCATGGAGGGGGAGAGAGGGAGGCGGCGAGGAGGGAGAGAGGCGGTGGAGCAGCTGGGAGGAGGAAGGGGGCGGGAGGGGATTAATGTTTGGGTGTGGGTAGTGGGCGATTTTATAATAAATTGTCAGTGAATCTCGACCGTCGATCACGAGATCAACGACGCATAGCGAAGGAGGACTTGTTTGCCGTGTGCCACCGAAAAAACACACTGCAAACTTTTTTATGTCAATAAAAATTTTTTAGTTGCACTTGATACATTAAAAATCAAACATTTCCAAAAAATTACCAAAATTTTACATGAAACAATTTATATTGTCTATTGGCTATACAAAAAAATTTGAAGTCAAATCCAAATTCGATCGTCACTTTCACTCCAAATCTAACCACCTCCTTCTCAACTCTCTGATTCTTCTTCGCAGATGTTTCCATCTGTAAGCATCGTATGTGAAAATTGCGATATCCACTCAAATTTTACCACAGCCTCCACAAACAATATCATGAGATATTGACAGATCTCATAATTTTCAGACTTCATTTGCTCTTTTTAGAATTTTAAAATCATTCGAACACACATTCATGGTCATGTTTTCTGGACAAGATGTTCAAAAATTCTTTTCATTTGATGGGTAAGGCCTCAAACTAAGTTAAATAACATGAATATCATTTTTTACTCATTTTATTCTATTATTTGAATCACTTGCAGTTCAAATTTGTCTTGATTCAAAAATTGCTTGAAATGCAATTAATTAGTTAAATATAGCACTTAAATACAAAAATTTACCAAGTTTTAGCATGGAGTATCAAATTGTTGTATGTGAAGAGCATAAAAAATTTCGAGATGAGAGGAGAAAAAATTATTACTTTGCCGCGTGCCAAAATAAAACATACGGCAAAGGATGAATTTGCCAAATCTTTGTCGTGTGTGCACATGGCAAACGACCTTTTTGCCGTGTGCCTGATAAAAAGCACACGGCAAACTACCGGGCACACAGCAAAGAGCCGGATTCTGGTAGTGTTATTGGGAAGTGCGAATGGTGAGGTGCTAGAGATTCTTCAGCGTAAAATAACTGTGTCAAAGTTTGTCCACGTAACAGAATTACAAGGACGACGAAGCTGCCTTATAAAACTGGGTCACCCGACCCTGATAAATTTCGCTAAATCCAATGGAAAATATTGTTCGTCCATATAACAGACCCCGGCGTTTAATGAAGCCGACCCCGATGATTCTTGTCTGGCTCCACCCCTTGATAACGATGCCACCCAAACTTAAGGCCATATAGAGATATAGACATGGATATATAGAGAAATATCAAGATATTATATGGTTAATTTATATATTTGTTTGCAACTTTATATTATATATTGGTGTGGGTCGTATGTGCTTCTATATAAGGCAGGGGAAACAGAGAATGAATACATTCCCTTCCTCACCTTAAAAAAAAACAAAGGGTAGCATCCTCTTCCTCATGGCGATCAGGATCATGTACCTGACCGCCGCTGTTTTCTTGGCTCTTGCCATCATCTCCACCACCGAAGCTGGGGGCGGATGTAAACACTCCTCCTTTTTTTTTTGCAATTTATATTTTGGGCACGTGTTCATATTAACAAGTCAACGACAAACCATCCTTATTTGATTTATTTTATTTTATTACGTGTTGTGCAGGCTCCAGGGGCAGATGCTCGCCGCCGCGGCCATCGCCACCGCCGCCGTCGTTCAGGTGCTTCGAAATCAGAAGGGACGAGCCGGCGTGCAGGAGGCCTAGGGATTGCGAAAGTTTGTGTGCGAAAAATGACTTCCCGACAGAACGTGCTTACTGCCGCTCGAGGCGCGAGTGCTGCTGCATGCACCCGGCACTGTGACCGCATCCATTTGTTTGATGCAGAATCATACCCATGATGTATGCCTTTATTTCAAAATAATTAAGTTCATGAATGATGCCAAGCGTATGTTGGAACCCTGGCTTCCTTTGTGTTAAGCGCTGTCTCGTTCTAACAAGGGTTCTGGGCTTCTGGCAAGAGTTTAGAGGCGACCAAGCGGCCGTGTTAAACTATCTCATTCCTCTTCTGTGCAATGCACGGTCCTGTTTGCCATCTGCCAATTTATATTTGGCAGCTATGATATTGTTAGTATGTGTTTATTTGGAGATAGTTGGTAGGAGCAAATGAAAGTTTAGACATATATAGGGGGTATATATATGGTAAGAGGTCCTAATAATTTCTTCTCCATATTTGTAGTTTGCCAACTCCCTAAATAACTATGGAGAAGCAAACAAAAAAAAGTTGAACTCCAATAGTTCCCAATTTTTTATCGAGGGGCAGGGCGGTCACAGCATGGCGGCCGATGCATGGCGACGGCGGGGTGTGGATCGTACCTGAGACGGCGGCGGACGATGGCGCCAAGGAGGCGGCGCCGAAAAAAAAAACGCCCGCGGGAGTCGATCGGGAGTCACCAGACGATGGCGCGAAGGAGGCGGCGCCGGAAAAAAAAAACGCCTGCGGGAGTCAGCAGATGGTGCGCATTTTTACTCACAATGATAGGCAATATGGCAATTGTTAGGCGATGGGGAGTTGGGATAGAGTACTATTGGAGACTGTTTTTTATCTCTTTTTCAAAAAAAAAATGGGGAGGACCGGAGGAGGGATAAAGAGCTCTTGGAGATGCCCACTCATAAAACTATTAATGGAGATTAATTCCCTCAAAAACTCTGCATATTAATTCCCTTCACGAACCAAACAAGGGACGGATACAAAAAAAAATTCCCATCTTAATTCCCTCCATCACCTCCAAAATGGTAATATTAGGACAATAGCGTATCTTCATGGTCTATGATAATAATAGTATTTTTTCCTAGTTAGCATATATATAACACTACATCAATAACTCAATCGACCTTTGCGCACATTATATACTAGCTTTCACGTTTTTATGGTATCCACCATATTAGGATTAGTCTAAGAAAACTCTATGACAATGACGGAAAGAACTGTGCTAAGCGTCTTGCGTGTCCACTGCACCCTTTGCTCTCTGTAGCGCCATGTTCATATTATTCCCTTCAAGTTCAACCCGCCACCCCATCCCACCCCCTTGTTCAATTTTGTTTCCAGTAAGACAATAATCACTACTAGAAAACAGGCTATGGGAACCGGTTGGAAAAAAAACTTAGGCACCGGTTTTCCAACCGGTTCCCGCAAATCGAGACCAATGGCTTCGCCTTAAGACACCAGATTTTTCAACCGGTGCCTTAGACTTCCATTGGTACCGGTTGGAAAGACTAACCGGTGGTACTGGTTGGTCTTTCCAACCAGTACTAATGGCTTTTTCTCTTTTTTTCCCAAATCTAGTTTTATTTGTTATATTTATTACTGTTTATTCTTTTATAATTGCTAAACGCACTCGAGCTCTACAGTACTATACGTTCATTGGTCGTTCGTGTTCGTTTTCAGATAATATTTGAAATTAACTAAAAGTGAAATGCGAGCATATAATTAAGCTAATTAGATCAGCTAATATATTTACAAATGTACAAACAACAAGGCATCACGTTTAGAAATATTTACAAATGTACAAGTCATGTTTGTAGTCCAACTACTGGTCACCTCAGGAGCTCTATGGATGTGACCGTCGTGGTAGAACTCGCCTCTAGGATCCATGATCTCGTTCAAAATGAATCTGGCGAGCTGCTCGCACACGGCGTTGATTCGATCAGTAGAGTAACATTCATCCCCCAATTGAGACATCTATCATTTAGGAAAAAAAGATTAACATCATGTATGTTAGTGTAATTATGAAAATGTACTAGTGAACGGTTTGGACGTACACTCATGTCCTCATCAGTAGTCTTCCCGCATGGAGTCATGATGTGCAAGTAGTCGCATACGTAGTACCCGCACCAATCAGTTCCTTGTTGTTGTCTCGCACACTTAAGGAGAAACAAATAAATTACTCAATTTAGAATAATTTGGGATTATATTCTTAACTAGATAAATCTTTATGAATCAACATACCGGATAATCCATGTTAACGTTTAGTTCGGGCCTCCATTGACCACGTCCTTTGTTATTTTTCACAAATTTTTTCCAAACCCTGCGCTCAAAGTTATGTTTGATATTCAGGAATTGTTATTAACAGAAAAAGGATCTGATTGTGCAAACTGAACTTACCTGTTCAAGGGGTCTATGATATGTTGGATTGCGGACTTTAGATTTCTCATTGAGTCAAAGACTATAAGATTGCCGGTCTCTAATCCAATGATAACTGCAGATATAGATAGGATATATACATATATGCATTAGACAACTTAGTATTTATTTAGTAATATAACAGAGAATTGAGTCGACCATGGCTTACCCAAAGTTGTATGGTATGAATATATAGGATTTGTAATTTTTCCTAGTCAACGAATCATACATGTTTTGGCACGTTTCCTTGTAATTTTCGTTGAGCACTTTCTGGTTGACTAGCAAAGGAGACATGAAGTCGATCTGATGGTGCCATCCATGTTTTCGGCTTCTTTGGGTCTCATGTCTAAACGATACAATAGAAATTTTATAATGCACACATATAATTATGTTCTTGTTAACAAAAAGTATTAATGTAGGATACTTACAAAACCCAAATGGTGATGATAGAGACATCGAGGGCTTGTCGATGGTAAATGTGATATAAATTTTCGAAGTACACCCAGAAATCGTCCTCCCCGCGGAAGAAATCATGGTCACGATACTTGACTCCAAACATTTTCCCTTCGTCATTTAACATTTGCAGGTACCATCTATGCAAATTGAATATCTGCGTGCCTAGACTTTTCTCCTCTTCCTCAGTGACAAAAGGTTTTTCATGCTGGAATGGAGTAAGAACGGGAGTGACAAGGATTTCCGCCTCCACTTGCTCCGTTGCCTCCTCTAGCGTTAATCCAGTTTCAGAAAGAAATATCGCGGCCTGTAGGTCCGCCTGGAGTTGTACGTCCGTCGGGTGTAGGAGTGGCAACCCTGGCACCCGGAGGGGCTAGAGTTTTTTTGTTGTGTGCCAAGCTGAGGAATGATCTTGCCACATTTTTTCTTCATATTTCTCACCTTGTGTGCCTTTGTCAGAGTACGTTCATAGTCCGAGGGTAAGCTTTTCGATTGTGGTGGGTTGTCTAGGCTTGCGAGAAGATTTTTTCCCTAATTCTAGAGGTACCTTTTTCCTCGGCGGGGGGACTTTAGGCTTCAACTATTCTTTTATATATCGAGCAGTGTCCTCTTCCAACTCCTCAGTGGTCTTCTCGTAGGTCAATTTTCTTTCGACTGTTTTCTGCTTCTTCTTTGAGGGTCCAGCCGCTGGGAGGGATGCTGTCTTTTTCTTTCCTTTTTCTGGTGCAGGAGGAGTTGGAGTACTCATGGCCCTTTGCGCCGGCGGAGACGGTGGTGAAGGAGCTGGTTGTGGGGACGGCGGTGAGGGAGGCCGCGGAGACGGGCAATCGGTCTGCACGGGAGCCGTTGTGCTTGCAGCAAGTTTGATGTCGGCCTTGCGCCATAGAACGACCCCGTGCAGTGCGTCTCCCAATGTCTTCTCTCCATCCCCTCCAACGAAGTCGAGCTCAAGATCCTCATTGTTTCCAACTATATGCTCGACTGTGACGAAAGTGTAGCCAGGGGGTATCGGCCTTTCATGAATTGTAGTAGAAGGATTCAGGGGAAGGGCTGACCCGTATGCGACATAAATGGACATATTCCTTGCTCGCACATGAAACTCACACGGTGTTGGCATGGTGACATCATCGACTGGATACCTCTGGTCATCTACCGCCGTTGGCTCAATCTGGGGTTGTTGTTCAGCTTGTATGTCAGGCGCCGCCGTGGATACACAGCTGCTGCGGCGCTGTGAGGCCGGGCTTATCACAACATCTGGGTGCGACTCAACAGTGCCCCTTTGGCTCAGAGCTAGCTGCACTGCCTCATTGACCCTGGTGTCCATCTGTGATTCCAAGGACGCAACCTTCCTATTCATCTCTTCTTGTATGGCACGGAGTTTCTCTTCCTGTTCGGCTTTGCTCTTTCGGTGAGTCTTGTAAGAGGAATCTCTGGCCCAAGCAACTTTCCATGGGACCACGCCGATGCCGCGGGCTCGTCCAGGGTGTTCCGGATTTTTTAATGCCCTTGTCAGCTCATCATTCTCCCTTTGAGGCTGAAATGTTCCTTGTTGGGCCTCATCTACTGCAGCGACTAGATCGCGGGATACTTCTTGCATATGCTCGGACAAGACCAAACTTCTATCCAACTGGTTTAGTATCACGCCATTAGCAAATAACCACCACTTGGATCTATCCGGCCAA
Organism: Panicum virgatum; assembly: GCF_016808335.1. Classification (NCBI taxonomy): domain Eukaryota; kingdom Viridiplantae; phylum Streptophyta; class Magnoliopsida; order Poales; family Poaceae; genus Panicum; species Panicum virgatum. The sequence goes on from NC_053152.1 coordinate 38,353,682, forward strand.
TCCCAAGTCGTCGGCCTGATGCCTTTATCCATAAGGTCCTATTCCATCTTCTGCCATTTTTTAACTGACTTATTGTACCCGGCAGCCCCAAGGTGGTGGTTGTACTTGTTATTTGCTGCATTCACCTTGGCCTGTTCGGATTTTTCTTGGGCTTCCTCTGATAGTTTGTATTGTTTGAACTCCTCCCAGTATGGTTTAGCCTGAGGAAGATCGTCCCAGTTCGGCTCCTTATCCTTCTTGATGTGATTGATGTACAACTTTTTCTTGAAAGTTGCAAAGACAAGGGCCATCTTTTTCAAGACATATTTCTTCACAAGTTCCTGGTCAACTCCTTCAGGAAGAGTGAACATATCCTAGAGTTCTGCCCATAGCATTTTCTTTTGATGTGCAGGCACGACGTGTTGCTGTTCTTCGGGTTTGCTCGTTTTCCATAGTCTTGTGATGATCGGAATTCTTGCCCGAACAATAACCGCACATTGGTTGACAAATTTTGTGCTAGCAGCCTCTGGAGCACTTAGACAGCCCTCTGCGTCCACTTCTGTGATGACCTGTCTTCCCTCCATTTTCTTGGTTGGCCGGCGTCTCCCTTTTGACTGGCTCAACGAAGTCGATGCGGAGGTCGACTAAATTATAGAAAAGATATGTTAATCGCAAAACTAATCTACCGAAGTCACCATGCATATAGTTTTAAGATTTGTACTGGAACATGTGCTGTTGATTGGGCGGCGGCGCAAAGTTATCTTCTTCTTCATCGGCATCTCCAGACATATTCAGGAACGAATCATCTGTCCGAGCATCTTCTTCAGCGATTGGCTGGGTGGTGTTGGCCCTCATATCTTCGTTTATTGCATCCAACATGTATTGCCTGGTGGCCTCGTCATCACCGAAGGGGTCCATCCTTAACTGAAATCGTAAAAATGTGTTAGAGTATGTGTCCATCCTTAAATGAAGCAGGAGAGAGAGAGAGAGTAAGTGTGTGTGTGAGTCAGTGTGAGTGTGTGTGTGAGTCAGTGTGAGTGTGTGTGAGTGAGTGAGTGAGTGAGTGTGTGTGTGTGTTAGTGTGGGTGTGTGTGTATTCGAGGGTCGAGGGTCAACGGTCGATAGTTTTTATAATTGTGGTACGAACAGGGTCGAGAAACGGGGTCGAGGGACGGCGAATGCGTTAGCGAGTGTGTGTGAGTGAGTGAGTGTGTGTGTGTTAGTGTGAGTGTGTGTATTCGAGGGTCGACGGTCGATAGTTTATACAATTGTGGTACGAACGGGGTCGAGGAATGAGGTCGAGGGTCGAGGGACGGCGAATGCGTTAGTGAGTTAGAGAGTGAATACGGACGGGTTCGAACTCGAGAATTAATTTAACTCAATCTAAATTACACATGCAATACAAATACATCTAAATTACACATGTAAAGAAAAAGTAATAAAATTGACATGCGTCGCCATTACTCGTCTTCGTCGTCATTACTATCCGTCATTATACATTATACATTGTAAAAAAATTATACATGAAAATTCTCTAAAATTCTCTAAAATTATACATGAAATTCTCTAAAATTCTCTAAAATTATATACTATATACATATATACATATATAATACAAAATAATTATACAAAAATTATTTAAATTCTATCTAATTATACATTATATAGTATATACATATACATAACAAACTAATTATACATGAAACTAATATACATAAATTATATACTATCTATTTATCACTAAAACAATTAAATTTTAAACTAAATAAAACTATACTATCTAGTTATCACTAAAACAATTAAATTTTAAACTAAATAAAACTAAACTATCTAGTAATCACTAAAACAATTAAATTTTAAACTAAATAAAACTAAACTATCTACTTAACAATAAAACTAAATTCAAGTGTATATATATAAGCTAAAAAACTTTAAAATGACAGTAATTGTTTTACCTAAAAGCTAAGGAAAAAATTCTAATGTAACTATTAAAAAAAGACAAGGGCCGGCCGGCGGGGGAGGGGGCGCCGGCCGGATGCGCCGCACCGTGGGGGAGGCGGAGCTGATGGTGGCCGCGAAGTTCGAGGGAGCGGGCCGGAGGGGACGCGTGTGCGGAGGTCGATCGAGGTGGTAGGGTGGCGGCGCACGTGGCTCCGGTGGCGAAGGCTCACAAATCATGGCTGAAGAGTCCGGAGGTGCTTGAGAACTGTTCCACTGGGCTTCATTTCCCCACTGAGCATCTGGAGAACTCTGAGGTAGCTTCAACTTCAAAGGCACGATGTTCCTGTTGATTTTCTTCATGAGGAATATAGGTTAGAATTCGCTGATAGCAGTTTCCTTCATGCCGGGGTGGCGTCGGCGTCGGCGTACGTCGAGTAGGTCGGGGACGCGGCGCGTAGGGCGCGGAGGACGTCGGGGACGTGGCGCGGGGCATCGAGGAGGTCAGGACACGGCGCAGAGGGCGTCGAGGCCGGCGGCGGGCGGCCGCGCTACCGCGGCGGAGGCAGAGCACCGGCCGGCGCGCAGAGTTCGAGGTGCCAGGCCGGAGCAGAGGGCGGCACAGGGACGACGGGGTGGAGAAGGCCGGAGCAGAGGGCGGTGCAGGGACGATGGGGTCGAGCTGGTCGAGGCGGCGGCGACGATTGATCGAGCTGGTCGAGGCGGCGGCGACGATTGATCGAGCAGGGGCGGCGAGTGGAGGAAGATGGAGAGGGCCGGTGCTTATATGGTGGAAGCCTTTGGCACCGGGTAATAAAGTCACCCGGTACCTAAGGCATTCCTTAGGTACCGGTTGGGTATCCAACCGGTGCCTAAGGAATGCCTTAGGTACCGGGTGACGTCCCACCCGGTGGCTTAGGTGCCCAACGGGCGGAAACTGAAATTCCCCTTTGGCACCGAGTGGGGAACGAAAACCGGTGCCTAAGGCTTTCACGACATTTGCTTTTCCCGCTTGTTGGCGACAATCTAACTGAAATTACTCGATAGCACAATGGTAACTCTGGGTATTTTGTTCGCCACGGCCATGGTTTGAAACTCCTCAACCCCTTTTTTTTGGGCTAGGCAGCCTTAAGTACCGGTTCATATTTCGACCCGGTACCTAAGGTTTTTCTGTTTCTTTTTTTTTCCCTTTAATGGTTCTCTAATAAATCTGTTAGTTGTCTAATAAATCTGTTAATTGCCCAATAAATCAAATATTGCTTCATGATATTTGAAAAAAATATTGTACCTAATAAATCAATTATTGTGTGTGTGAATGAGTTAATGGCCCAACAAATTAGTTAATTGACTTATTAATAGCCCAATAAATTAGTTAATTGACTAATAAATTCGATAAATGCTTAGTAAATCAATTAATGGTCCAATAATTACATTAATAGCCTAATAAATCATTTAATCATCTAATAAATTAGTTAATTGAATAATAAATCATATAATGCCTAGTAAATAAGTTAATTGCCTAATAATTACATTAATAGCCTAATAAATCATTTAATCGTCTAATAAATTAGTTAATTGAATAATAAATCTGATAAATGCCTAGTAAATCAGTTAATTGCCCAATAAATATGATAATGTTCAAAGGAAATATTATAAGAGTTAATCATTCAGCTAATAGAATATTAACGATGGTTCGCTTTACAATCGTCCCTTCATTGTGATCATGACATACGTAGGGAGCCTCCTCTTGGGCTAAAAGAACACTTGTGTCAACATCCACTGCGAACGGAGTCATGTCTTCGACCTTGTTGTATTCTTCTTCATCTGTGACATCGTCGACTCCTACAATTTTTCTTTTGCCTGCCAGAACTATGTGGTGCTTTGGCTCATCTTCCGCACCTACAAAACTTGATTTATTTCTAGACTCATCCTTTTTCGGTTTGCTAGACATGTCCTGCACATAGAAAACTTGGGTGACATCTTTAGCTAGGACGAATGGTTCGTCTCGATAGCCAAGCTCTTTTTTGAGGTCTACCGTTGTCATTCTGTGCTCATCGATATCGACACCTTTTCCTGTGAGTTTAACCCATTGGCAACGAAATAGAGGGATCTTCAACGGCCCATAGTCGAGTTCCCAGATCTCTTCAATGTAACCAAAATATGAGTTCGTTTGGCCACTAAAGTCAGTGGCATCTATACGGACACCACTATTTTGATTGGTGCTCTTGTTATCTTGGGCTCTTGTATAAAATATATAACTACTAATTTCATATCCTTGGTACATCAGGATTGAATTTGCCGGACCCCTGGCCAGCCAAGCTAGCTGCTCATGAATTTGATCGTTGGCCATGACTTCCTTCTACAACCAGGTGGCGAATGTATCTTTATGATGTTTTGTAATCCATGTCTTAGACTTCAAAGGGTACATGCTTCGCACAATTTGCATGTGCTCCTCCATGTATGGAGCCACCAAGGCTGATTGTTGCAGAACTGTGAGATGTGCTTTGCTAAATGTGGCATGATCAATGACATTTACTGATTTTCTTCCAAGTGTGCCCTTTCCAATCAGCCGCCCCTCATGACGTGATACTGGAATTCCAATTGGGCAGAGTTCTTCCACATAGTCAACACAAAACTCAATGACCTCCTCTGTGACGTAATCCTTCGCAATGCTTCCTTCTGGACGAGCCCGATTACGAACGTATTTCTTTAGGACTGTAAAATATCGTTAAAAGGGAACATATTATGAAGGAAAACATGACCGAGAATACCAATCTCTTTGACCAGGTGAACTAGAAGATGCGTCATAATATTGAAGAATGATGAAGGAAATATCATTTCAAGACTGACTAAACTTTGGACAACATCCTCTTGTAGCCTGCTTAAACTCGATGGATCGATTTCCTTCTGAGAAATTATGTTGAGAAAGGCGCATAGCTTTGTGATTGTTGCTCGAACATTAGCTGGTAGAATACCTCTAAGTGCAACTAGAATCAATTGCGTCATCAACACATGACATTCATGGGACTTTACGTGTGCGAATTTCTTCTCTTTCAAGTTCAGTAGCCTCTTTATATTCGAAGAGTAGTCTGATGGGATCTTGATACTATTCAAACAGTCGAACATACTTTGCTTCTCTTCCTTACTAAGAGTGTAGCACGCAGGACCTAGGTAATGACGTCCTTTATCCCTTTTTTCTGGATGTAGGGCGGCCCATTGTTTCATACGTTAAAGATCTTGCCGCGCTTCCAATGTATCCTTTGGCTTACCATAGACACCAAGGAAGCCTAGAAGGTTCACACAAAGATTCTTTGTTAGGTGCATCACATCAATTGCGTGGTGGACGTCTAAAACTTCCCGATAAGGTAACTCCCAAAAAATATTCTTCTTCTTCCACATAGGTGCACGTCCATCATCACTCTGCACTGATCTGCTGCCGGGTCCTTTTCCGAATACTACTTTTATATCTTTGACCATTTCAAACACCATTTTCCTACAATGGTGCCTAGGCTTGGTACGATGATCTGCCTTTCCATCATAGTGAGCATGCCTCCTCCTTAATGGGTGCTTGATTGGAAGAAATCGACGATGACCCATATACATGATCTTACTATAGTGCTTGAGGTACGTGCTGTCAGTTTCTTCTAAACAATGGGTGCATGCCCTATAACCCTTATTGGAATGTCCGGAGAGGTTGCTTAGTGCTGGCCAATCGTTGGTGGTTACGAAAAGCAATGCACGAAGGTTAAAATATTCCTCTGTATGCGCATCCCACATACGAACACCCTCCTCTTTCCACAACAATAGAAGATCCTCAATCAGTGGTTTCAGATACACATCTATATCGTTACCGGGTTGCTTCGGGCCGGGGATAAACACCGGCATCATAATGAATTTCCGCTTCATACACAACCAGGGAGGAAGGTTGTATATATAGAGTGTCACAGACAAGGTACTATGGCGACTGCTCTGCTCACCGAAAGGATTCATGCCATCCGTACTTAAGCCGAACCTTATATTCCTCGCATCATTTGCAAATGTTGGGAATGTTCTGTCCACTTTTCTCCACTGCGACCCATCACCGAGTGTCTCAACATATTGTCTTGCTTACGTTCTTCTTTGTGCCATCGCATCAATTTAGCATTCGTTTTGTTCATGAACAAACGTTTCAGACGTGGTATTAGAGGGAAATACCACATCACCTTGGCAGGCACCCTCTTCTTGACACGCATCCCCTCAACGTCGCTTGGATCATCTCGAGGGATCTTATACCGGCATGCGTTGCATACAGGGCATGAATCCAAATTTTTATACTCACCTCGATATAGGATGTAGTCATTAGGACAAGCATGTATCTTCTGTGCCTCTAATCCTAAAGGACAAACAACTTTTTTTGCCTCGTATGTTGTCTCCGGCAAGGTGTTACCCTCAGGGAGTAAGTTTTTTATAAGTTTCAGCAACTCCTCGAATCCCTTGTCAGACAAACCATTTGATGCCTTCTATTTCAACAATTCGATTATGGTACCCAACTTCTTTTGGCCTTGTTTGCAATCTGGGTACAACAATGTTCTGTAGTCCTCCAACATACACTTCAGATCTCTCGATTCCTTTTTTGTTTGGCAAACTTCCTCAGCTTCGCGCAACATCTGACCAAGATCATCTTCTACAACGTATCCTTCAGTATCTTCTTCAGGCTCACCCATTGCAGTGTCATTGAAAAAGGCATTATAACTGGCTGCAAAGTCAGGAATCCTGTCCTCTTCTTCTACATTATTATCCAGCATAATTCCTCTTTCTCCATGCTTGGTCCAAACATAGTAGTTCGTCATGAAACCACTATTGAACAAGTGACTGTGGATGGTTCTTGATAATGAGTAATCCTTCTCATTCTTACAGAATTTGCATGGACAACGAACGAAACCGCCATATTTGTGTTTCTCGGCCGCTTCTATGAATTCATGCACGCCATCAATGAACTCCTTTGAACGCTGGTCAGCCATGTACTTCCATTGCCGACTCATCTGGGTCCACAATACATTTATATACATCATTGTAGTGTACAAAAGTTCATTCATACTACCAATTTATAGCTAACATTGAATACGCTATTAATAAAACTTAACTACAAAATTATAACGATGCATATGGCCTTCTGACTGCATGACTGTGTAAAAACTTTGTTTCTCTATACGGAACTTTATATTTTTGTACAAGAAACGATGCATATGGCCTTCTGGCTGCATGACTGGGTAAAAAACTTTATTTCTATATATGGACCTTGGTTTGTTTGCCTAGAGCCTTGAGAATTTGGGATCATCGTCTGTGCAATGATTCTCTTCGGCACGGTAATTCTGGTTGTATTAATGGCAGTGGCATGATAATGTTTTTTTCTTGTAGACGCGCACGCTGCAGCGGTAGGCCTAGCTGAGCTGCGGGTCTCGAATTGGTGCAGCATGCATCTCGAATGTGGAATCTTGTAAAGTTTTGGAATTTTGAAGGGAACTAAATAAAGCCCCCTTGCATATGTAATTGATAATATTTCCATACAAAATTTGAATTCAAATATATAATTGATAATGCATATAACTATAATAAATAGATACTATTCACTTATCAAATAAATTGATAAAACATATAAATACAATAATTTGATAGTATTCACATATCAAATAAATTGATAACGCATATAACTACAATAAGATGCTACAAATAAAAATAATCATCACATGTATAAACTAAATTAAATGATAACTGCTTCTAAAAACCAATTGCTAAGTTATGGAGAAAAATAACTAACCTTTTTTGAAAAAAAAACAAAAAATCGCCCCCCTCCCCTCACTCAGCTGCCATGAACAGTGAGTTCACGACAGCTTGGAGGGGGGGGGTTGGGGTATTTATAGGCGTGGGCCAAAGGCACCGGTTGGTGCTCAACAACCGGTGCCAAACAATAGGCTTATGCACCGGTTGAAGTTACCAACCGGTGCCTTTGTGGTGGGCACGTGGCGGCACCGGGTCATGGCAAAACCCAGTGCCATTGTCCGCTCTTTAGGCACCGGTGGTGCCACCAACCGGTAGGTACCGGTTGGTGGCACCAACCGGTGCCTATACTGGGGTTTTGGTACCAGGTGATGCTTTAACCCGGTACCAAACCCCTTACCTTTGATCGCTGCTGGCCAAAGGTACCAGCTGCTTTTGCAGCCGGTACTGATGCCACCAGCTGCTTTTGCAGCCGGTACTGATGCGTGGCATTAGTACCGGCTGCAAAAGCAGCTGGTACCTTTGGCCAGGACTTTTGGCCCTTTTTCTAGTAGTGAATGCTAACTTAATGGCTGTTCGTCCCTTCTCTCCCTCTCGGGTAGGTGGCAATTGGTTAATTCAGTGATCACACCAATTACAACGTATACAATGTGTACCATCAAGCTGCATAAAGGAGTAATTGACAACATAGACAGGGCAAGAAAACAATGTTTGCGGAGGGGAAATGAGCTTGACAAGGTGGGCATTTGGCTGCATGGCCCATGGTTCAGCGACCAAAGGAGAAAGGAGGCCTCGAAGTGATAAATTTGAGGCTGCAGAATGATGCCTTGCTTCTAAAGCAAGTGCACAAATTTTACTCTAGGTAAGATGTGCCTTGGGTCAGCTTAATTTGGAATACTTATTACCAGAATAATGTTCCTCATGCCTCTAGAGAAGTGGGTTCTTTTTGGTGGAAGGATGTGTTAAGACTAAATGTTTTGTATAGAGGAATTGCTAAGTGCTCTCTTGGAAATGGTTCTACTGTTCTTTTCTGGGAGGATTTGTGGAGTCCAGTGATACTAAGTCAAAGATTTCCAAGTTTATTCCAGCATGCTGCAAATAACTCCTCTTCAGTTAAGGAAGTTATGCTTGCACCTGACTTAGCTTCAGTCTTTAATCTCCCACTCTCCCAAGAAGCCTATGATGAGTTAGCTGAAATGCAAGAAATTCTATCTACCATTCCCTATGACTCTAATGCAAATGATCATTGGGCTTTCCTTTGGGGTAATGACAGATACTCCTCTCAAAAGTTGTATAAGCTGGCTTTTGCAACTATGGATGTTCCTAGAACTTTCTCCCTGATATGGAAATGCCAATGTACACCGCGGATCAGAGTTTTTGTATGGCTTGTCTTGGTAGACAGATTAAACACCAGAGTTATGCTGAGAAGACGTAACTTTCACATTCAAGGAGGGTACAACTGTGTTCTCTGTCATCTTGGTGTTGATGAGGATGTGGATCATCTGCTCTTTGCTTGCCCTATTGCTGAGAGATGCTGGAGAAAACTACATGTGCACTGGGATTTATCTTTGGACATTCATGCTAGAATTATGCAGGCTAGGCAAGCTTCGTCTTACTCCTTCTTTATGGAGATCTTCCTAATTGCGGCTTGGGAAATTTGGAAACTTCGTAATGCAATTATTTTTGATGCTGCAAGAGGCTCTCTAAATCTTTGGATCGTGAGATTCAAAGAACAGGTTCTCCTACAATCAGTTAGATTTAGTCATGATAAGGAAGCTCTAGTTAAAAGTTGGATTTCTTCTTTGTAGCATTAGCTTTGTACATTCTTTCCCACCCCTCTGTTCATCCTTTGTAAGTATTCCTGTACTGTCTCCTTTTATTTAATGAAAATGAAGTGCTGTGGAGAACTCCTCCACAGTTTTCCCTTCAAAAAATAAGACAATAATGCAGATCATAGGATTCCTTCTTGGAATAGTGTATCATTGAAGGATTTTCTGACAGCATGTATACTTGGTAACTAATAGAGAAGATATATAGATATAGATTTTGATTTGGATATAGACAAAGATATAGAGATAGTGTAACGTTCGAAAAAAATATAGAGATAGCTTAAATTGATATAGTTTTTAAGTGTTTATTTGGATGGTTTGTGCTTCTATATAAACACCTGGACAACGAAACGGAGGATACACACACAACAACAATAATCCTCTCTTCCTCAAACAAAAAAAGTATTCTCTTCCTCATGGCTGTAGTCAAGAGCGACGTGGCCAAGTTTATGTACTTGGCCGCCGCAGTTTCCTTGGTTATTGTGATCATGTCCACCACTTTTCCATCCAGTATAGCTGGCAACTCGTGTAAACGCCACTTCACGTTTACTTTTTATACATATGTTCATATATATATATATACATACATATATATATATATATACATTAAATAAGTGAAGAAACTAATCTCATTTGTTTTAATACTAGGTGTAGGCTCCACAGGTCCATGCTCACAGCCGTTACCGGTGCCGCGACAATTGTTTAGGTGAGGAATGTGGAGTACTCACTCCTAGTTGTGATGAGTGAATTGTCAACCGTGTGGTGTGATCGTGTGCTTGGTCTTTGGTTGCAGGTACACGGGCGTCGAGTGTCGACGGAGAGTTGCCGTGGAGGAGCTCAGGACGGGCGGCAGCTGTGGCGTCCACTCCTAGATTGAGGGGCAAGCAGCGACGGAAGGCGGGTTTCTTGGTTTGCGCCACAAAACCAAGCTGGCGGACGGCGGTTGAAGATGCCAAGTCGTGGAGGCACAGGCGTCGGTCTCGGGACTGGCGGAGGAACGGGCGTCGACGGCGTCTAGGGCCTCGCTGCGGGCGAGGAGGTGACGGGCGTCGGGTGGCGTCTAGGGCTGTCAGAAGGTCGAGGCGGGAACGACGTCCAGGGCCACGGCGTGCAGGCGGGAATCTTCCCGCGCGTGGAGTTTTGGCGGTTTTCTCAAAACCGGCCACCTACCCGGGTTTCACGGACCCTCCAAAACCGCAGACCGGATCTTCATCTACGTGGCGGCATCGCGGAGAAGACTTCGATTCGAAGAAAGAACCTCGGCCGTCGGATGAGTCCTTGTATCTTTTTCCGGTTTTGCTCCTACGGGCTTTCTAGTGTCTAATTAAGTCTAGGGGTAGTTTAGTCTTTTTGCGTCAGAGTGAGTGGGCTTAAATATCCCCTCACCCTCTCTCTCTCCCTCGCTCTCACTTTTTTGTTTTGCCCAGGCGTACTCCTCTCCTGGCACCCTTTCTCCCTCTCTTCTGTTCTTCCTCCTTCTTCTCTTGGGGTAGGATTTGAACTATGGATTTTTGAGTCCTTGTACTGAGATTGAATGGGAAAGGAGGCCCTTCCCTCCTTGTGCCCTCCGGGGATTTGATTTCATTTCAATCTCATACGTCTTGTGCTTTGTTTGTGACGATTCTTGGTTTTCGTTTGTGTGATCATGAAGCACGAGATCGTAGTTCTTCTCTGAGCTCTTTGTGGTGAATCCATCGCTCTTTACTTAGTGCCAAACACCTAGGATTCACGAGCTCTTTCGATTCAAAGTTCTTGAGTTCTAGAGAAAACCCCGTTCTTGCTCGGAATTCCTCGATTCCTCCCAAACCATGGAGTGATTCGTCGATTCCTTTGGTGGGTATGTTCACAAGGTCTTTGTAATCGTGCCTGCAAAATTTGGTGAGATTTTGACTTGATTTGATCCTCCAATCACCAAGTTTTCCAAAGAACGCGGGCTGAAAAAATCGTTTCTGGGCACGGGCAGAGTTTTTCTTGTCACCGGTTAGACCGATGCTTGTGATCTGTTTCATCGGTTCAACCGGTGAGTAGGTTTTTCACGCATTAGGGTTTTTGGGGTTTTCGGTTGGTTGCACCGGTGCATTAGCCCCACATGCATCGGATCAACCGGTGATACCTTTTCACTGACCTTTAGTGTGCTGTTTTGAGCGTTGCACCGGCGTATAGAATTTTCCTAACATCGGTTCAACCGGTGCTCAGTTCGTTTCATTTTGCAATCTCTCTGGACAATTGCACCGATGCTAGGGTTTTGCTTTCATCGGTTTAACCGGTGTTAATCATGTGTTTTTGAGTCCCTCTGGACAACAGCACCGACGTCGGTTTTGATTTTGCCGGATTATCCGGTGTGATAACACCAGTTGAACCGACGCTGCTCAAACCCATACGTCGGATCAACCGGTGCTCGTGGTTCTCTGCTGCCGGCTCTTTCTCACCGGTTGAATCGACGTGTTCATACCCGGTGAGTTATACCGTGTCGTTTCTCGTGCTGTTTTTCGTGCTTACTTCCGAAATTGTTTTCGCTTGTCCCTAGGGCTGTTTTGTGTTAGTGTAGCTCCTCTATAGCTACTCTGCACTTCACCTAAGACTCAAGGGTTGGGTGCACACTTGGGATCAAAGGCCGAACCTTCGTTTGCAAGAATGTTTTGTTGGCTCCCATTCACCCCCCTCTGGTCGCCTTTTCGGTCCCTCGTTAGGTGCTTCTTCTTGAAAGATTGCAAGCCTACAGGCTGCCAGGATGTGTGCCAAGAGAAACACTATCCGCGTGAAGGCGCCCACTGCCGTTCGGTTGACAGGTACGGTGCTGCTGCAAAAGTTATTAGGCATTGCAAAATGCATCCATTTGCTTGATGCAGAATCAATAAACATGCCTTTCAAGTACCCAACGCGTTCCCAGTGCCTGTTCAAATTCTTATGTTACTCTCTCTCTCTCTCTCTCTCTCTCTCTCTCTCTCTCTCTCTTAAGGATTGCCATGATCATCATGATTGTTCACTAGACTATGATAACGGGAAGACACGTTTGTAATAATGTTGATCTTTGCAAAGTGGCTTTAGCCCAGTTGGCAGGATGTCCAGATGGGAACCTCCAGGTCGGGACTCCCGTTTTGCACAAAAAAAATCCCCTCGTCTGTTCCCATATCTAAATCATAGTCAGGGGCCGGGTCTAGTTTAACTCACAAGACGACTGACCACTGTGTATGGTGGGGGTATGGGTTCGGAGGTTTTCTTGACCTGTCTGAAAAAGTCTTTTTTTTAATACAATGTTGTGAGGGCGGTCTTTCTCCCTGCAAGTCAAGTTTTTATATATATAATAATGTTGATCTTTTGGGAGATCTTCTGATCTTCATATGTCCTAGCCATATTCTTATTCCCCTCAAGTTCAACCCCCACCCACCCTCTAGCTCTTGTCTCGGTGCCTCTTTGCTGCCGATCCACCACCATAGCCACACCATCCCACCCTCCAGCTCAATTTTTGTTTCCCAATAAACTTATTCTCAATAAGACAAATGCAGATCATTGGATTCCTTCTTGGAATAGTACTGTCTCATTGAAGGATTTTCTGAAAGCATGTAAATATACTTTGTAACTAATAGAGAAGATATAGATATATATTTAGATATAGACAAAGATAGAGATAGTGTAACATCCACAACAAAAATATAGAGATATATAGAGTAAATTGATATAATTTTTAAGTGTTTATTTGGATGGTTTGTGCTTCTATATAAACACCTGGACAATGAATCCCAGAATACACACACAGCAACAATAATCCTCTCTTCCTCAAACAAAAAAAGGTATTGTCTTCATCATGGCTGTCGTCAAGAGCGACGCGCCAAGTTTATGTACTTGGCCGCCGCAGTTTCCTTGGTTATTGCCATTATGTCCACCACTTTTCCATCCAGTCTAGCTAGCAACTCATGTAAGCATCCTTCTTACTTCGCATTTACCTTTTAGACATAAGTTCATACAAATACATTAAATAAGTGAAGAAGCTAATCTCGTTTGTTTTAATATTAGGTGTAGGCTCCACAGGCCCATGCTCGCAGCCGTCACCAGTGCCGCCACCATTGTTTAGGTGCTTCTCCTCGAAAGATTGCAAGCCTACAGGCTGCCAAGATGTGTGCCAAGAGCAACACTATCCGCGAGAAGGCGCCCACTGCCGTTCGGTTGACAGCTGCTGCTGCAAAAACTTTTAGGCATTGCAAAATGCATCCGTTTGTCTGATGCAAAATCAATAAACATGCCTTTCAAGGTGCCCTGAAAATCATGAGAGCTCGAGGGTGGGTGGGGGTTGAACTTGAGAGAAGGGAACATTCTGCACTCCTTGACACCAATAGCTCTCTGGTTTTAACCTTTTTCGACATCCTTGACAAAAAAAAACTTGAAACTGAGACTTACAAGGCGCGCGTATCAAAAAAGAAAACATACATTGCTCTCACAAAAAAAAGGAAAACATACATCTAGTCAAGCGGACTTGCACCAAAACAGGCAATAACCCTCGGAGAGAGGGATGTGCACATTGTTGGATATATCTGCAGTTTTCTGAGTTAAATCAATCCAATAAATAAAAAACACTCACTAACATTGGGGATTAGAGTATATACAACAGTACACTGCTGCAGGGACCAGCCGGTGCTGAAGGCAGCGGAGTTTTTGGATTACGTAACCTGGCACAGGAGATCATCGTGCCCGCGTACTGCAGATTCGCCCCTGATAAATATTCTACCTTTTAAATCATCTCCTTCAGTGCAAACAATTGTTTTTAGTAGCATTTAAAATTTCTTATAAATATAAACATTTCCTGCATAAAAAAGTCTACCCATCTCCCCTCATTATGTCAATAATTAGATTCCTTATGGTGGAACATGTCTATCTAGAATCTAGATTCAATCTGACTTATCCGTAGGAATGCTCAATTCTGGACTAACTATTATTTAGTGATGTGCCACGTGCTCGTCAACAAAGGATTCTTGTGGTGACTACTGACTTCATCAGTACAGGTAAATTGGCAAATGGAGCAACCCCCCGGTGACCTTCAAAAAAAAAAAAGGAGCAACCCTCGAACAAACAGCGATGGAGCTGCACCCCCCCCCCCCCCCCCCCAACCCAATACTTGCTGCCAAGCGGTCGGAAGATTTCAGTTGTTCAGAGATCAACGTTGACGTGAAATCTATGGATATCGTGTTAAATGCTTCATTATAACAGTCTACAGCTATATTTGCATTTACAGCTAGTCGCCTAGTAAAACAAACAAAAAGGAAGTATTAAGCTATGTACGTATGACCATTTCTTGTGGTCACTAGTGCACTTGTTCTTGCAATATTCAGGTTCAGAACACATCTGGGGAGGGCAGGGTGAGCCTCTCGTCTTCCAGTAGCTGATATGGATCAATGTATGGCGGTGGCGACACTGGATTCTTGCTTGCATCATGCACAAAACTTGGTCCAAAGTACTGTAAGAAGAAAACCAGGGTCAAATGCTTTAGTCAATTCAAGTTTATGCAAGGCATTAGTACAAAAAAATGTCTGATAGGTAGAGTTGCTCTGCTTATCCCAGATAAGTAAGCAAAAACCCTAGACTGGTTGAAAAGAACAGGTTTTAGTGGCATTATTTAGAGCGCAAATTGTGACAACATTATTTGGAGTGCAAATCATATCGATTTTAATGCATTTGTTCAAGTAGGCTAGAACATAAAACCAGAATGATCAGTGTGATGCTCAATGCCAATAAATTGAAAACAGAGCACATATTGACCATAAAGCAGGCATGATAATGTGAAAGGCTATATTAGACAGGGCTTACCACATATAAACCAGCAAAGAGAGAAACAGTAACAAGAATCAGGGGCCCAAATGCCAGAAAGAAGGTACCGCCAAGTGACAATAGTAACTTTGCCCGTGGTACAAGGCCCTGAAAAGAAATAGATAATTGTATAAGCAGAAGACAAAGTGTTGATTATCTGATTACCACATCATTACTGAATTCATTATTCATACAAGATGAAGATTCTTCAGTACATAATGATAAGGTGAAAGAAAATCTTTGGTTATCTGATTTTATCACTACTGAATTAGCAGTTGCTACGAGATGAAAATTCTGCAGTAAGGGTGAGGGCGAAACAACCTGTTGATTATCTAATTAACATATATTGCTGAATTGATAGTTGACACAAGATGAATATTCTCGGGAACAGCAAACATATAGAGGTCTCCCATCAGTCTACTCTTGACATCAGTGCGTCATCTCTTTGTACTACTAGTAAGCCAGAACAGCAACCACTATTAGTTCCCTTTCCCTAATTAGTGCTTGCCTTGGACAAATTAAGCACTTATTAGGCCAAGCACTCACTTTTCCATTTTTCAATTATTACTACAAGTAGTAAATAAATAATCCAATCAAATTCATGGCTTATTCAGCTTTGCTGAGCTCAAAAGTTTGATCTTTCAGTTCAGGGGAAGCCAAAGATCGCAACTTTGTTCATGATCGCCAATCATAGGGTGCGTGAGAGAGGGAGTGGGCGGGATTGGGAGCGCACCTCGAGGCCTTCGCTGTTGAGCGCCATGGAGCGCTCCCGCTGGCCGTCCGCGGCGGCGCCACGATCGAACTCCGCCGCGGCCGCCACGCCGCGCTTCCTCCCCGCCCCCGCTCCCCCCTCCTCAGCCTCCTTGGCCTCCGCCGGCGTCGCGGACCCCGGCGCCATCCCGCGCCGCCGGAGCTCCCTGGCGAAGAGCGACTCCGGCGCCTCCTCCTCCTTCCCTTCCTCCCCGTCCCCGCCGGCCGCGCGGCACCTCACGCGCAGGCCCAGCCGCACGGCGCAACCGCGCGCCCGGGGCCGGAGAGACGGCGCTGGCGGGAGGAGGGCGCCGGGCCCCGCGAGGCGGATCACGGCCATGGCCATTCGCTGCAGCGTCGCCGGTGTCCCTTCGGGCGTCGCGTCGCGTCGCGTCGAGGCAGAGGCGGCGGGTGAGAGAGGGAGAGGACAAGTCGGGGTGAACTTGAGGTGGGGCTCGCTCCGCGGCGGGGATCCGGCCGTCGGTTGGGTCTTGGGAGTCGTGGCGGGGCAGGATGGAGGGCGGGGATCCGGCGGGGGCCTCGTGCGGCTGTGGAGGGAGGTGGTGGTGGTGGCGGCGTGCGGGGGAGCGGAGACAGGGGCCGGGAGCACGGGAGGCGGTGGGCGGGACACGTGTGCGGCGAGGGAGCATCAGTTCACAAAAATGAGAAAGAAATGTAAGCGTGCACGGCGGCACCAGCTTGGCCATTTGGGTCAAGTTGTCCCCCAAGCAGCTTGTCAGCTTGTGGCCTGTGGGAAAGTCCAGAACTTCTAGTTTTACATGAAAGGAAAGCTTGACGCTGTGGAGCAAGGAAAGCTAAAACTCGTTCAATCTCGTTTTCCAAATCTTCTTTGGTCATGGGTGAATTCACCGGAAAATCTATTCATAGCACATGGGACTAGAAGTCATACTATCGCACAAATCTGCTGGAGATAAAAATATTCTAAAGACACTAGAATAAAAAAATATTTTAAGATAAGATAAAAAATATTCTAGAGATATAATTTGTTCCGAAACAAATAAAAGTTTTTCAAGATAAGATAAAAATATTCTAGAGATAAAAATTATTCGGGAACAAATAAAAAATATCATGGAAAAATATCATCTAAATATAGTTAAGTGTGATAGCATAACTTCAAGTTGCACGTGCTATAAACAGAACCACCCGAATTCACCTCTTCAGTTTATGAAATTTATTCCAAAGTTCGGTTATTTTTGAAGAATCAAATTTTATAAAGATTGCTGGTTAAACAGACTAGAATTTGAATTTGAAAAAAAAAACTTTCCGGATCGTAGTGAACAAAGTATCCCACACTCATGGTGCATTTACGTTGTTTCCATAAATGCTAGAATAAATGTAAACAAGTCAAGAAAAATAAAATAAAGAACTTAGCCTTTATTTATCTAACATGCAAATGAATACCATCAAACTTTTTTTTGAATCAAAAGAAGATATCAACTCATAGTCTTGAGATACTATAACCTTGTGCTAAAAATGATAGCAGAGGAAAAATATATATACATATGAATAAATAAATAAAACATCGATGGGAAACAAACGAAGAAATTAAAATAAAGAACTTGGCCTTCAAATATCAAACATGCAAACTGGATACTGACATATTTATTTTTAAATCAAGAAGATACCAGCTTCCGATCTTGAGATATTATAATATCTAGTGTTGGATTTGATAGGAGAGGAAAAAATAATATGGCAGCATAGGAAAAACAAGTAAAATAATTAAAATAAATTTAATAAAGAATCTACCCTTTAGATATCAAATATAAAAACTAGATACTGACAATTCAAGAATCTTATAAAATAATAATTCCCAATCTTGAGATATATAATGCCTAATGTTGGATATTATTAGGAGAAGAAAAATAAAAGAGACACCAAAGGGAACTAAGTGAAGAAAATAAAACAAATAATTTAGCCTTTAGACATCAAACATGCAAACTAGATACTAGCATATTTGACTATTTGTTTTTGAATCCTGGAAGATATCAACTTTTAGTTTTAAGATGTTGTGAACTCTAGTATTGCGTATGATAGGAGAGGAAAGAGTATCACACCAAATGGAAAAAAAGTGAAAGGAATTAAAATAAAGGACACAACCTTCAGATATGAAATATACAAACTGGATACTAACATATTTATTTCTGAATACGCGAAGATATCACTCACCAGTCTTTGAGATATCATAATTTACAGTTTTAGATATGATAGGAGAGGAAGAAAAGACAGCAAATGGAAAAGTGGATAAAACAAAAAATATTGAGCTTAGCCGTTAGATAACTAACATGCAAATGGGATGCTGACATATTTATTTTTGAAACCAAGAAGAAATGAAATTTCATTCTTTAGACATTATAAATTCCAATGTTGAATACGATAGGAGAAAGAAAATAAATTTGACACAAAAGAGAAACAAGTGAAAAAAAATAAAATAAAGAACTTGGAGAAAGAAAATAAATTTGACACAAAAGAGAAACAAGTGAAAAAAAATAAAATAAAGAACTTGGCCTTCAGATATCGGACATGCATACTAAATACTGACATATTTATTTTTGAATCCAAGAATATACAAACTCCCGATCCTGAGATACTACAAACTCCAGTGTTGGATATCATAGGAGAGGAAAAGAATATTGTCACACGAAAGGGAAAAAGGTACATAATTAAAATAAGAACACACAGCATGTTTGGTTGGTTGATAAGTGCTAGCTGATTCACTGTAGAAGCAGTTTTTGTGAGAGGTCATGTATTGTAGCGGCTGGTCACTGTAGCGGATACTTCCTATAGAGGCTCAAGTACCTATGAACACGCATAATGTGCTGTACTGTAGCTACACCGCTACTGTAGCTATAGTACCACCATCCACAGCTGATCAGATATCAAACTTGCATATAAATTGGATATTGACATATTTATTTTTTACTCAAAGAAGATAGGAACTCCCCACTCTTTAAGATACAAAACTCTAGCGTTAGATATGTTAGGAAAGGAAAAAATCTCTATAGTAATCAATATGTTTATACAAGACAATCCTTGTATTCCTATATAAACAATGGCACTCTGAAACAGAGACGACATTCATGTTTGAGCAATTCTTTTCCTCTTCACAAAAAGAAAAGGTTATTGTCGTCCTCACCATGGCGCTCCTCAAGAGCAATAAGATAAGGATCATGTACTTGATCACTGCTGTTTTCTTGGTCTTTGTGATCACGTCCTCCACCTTCCCATCATGCCAAGCCGGAAACAGTAAGCCGCCCTACGTTTACACATACATTCCATACCTTTTTTTACATGTTTATATTAATTGTTTAACAACAAATTACCAATGATGTTAGATTATAATTTTATTATATTCCATCTCATGTGTAGTCATCAAAGGCTATCACTCGCCACCACCATTATCAACGGTTACTTGCTACACTTACCGACAGTGCGATCTTAAGGGCTGCGGCAACCATTGTGTACACAAGGGCAAGCACAGAGAAGGTTGCGAGTGCAGAACAGAAGGTTTCGCAAAAAAAAAGAAGAGTGCAGAACAGAAGGTGTGGATCCATCTCAGTGCTGTTGCAAAGAATAGGTGTTGTAATGCATCCACATGCTTGATGCAAACTCAATAATAAATTTGTGTTTCTATTACCATTTGCCTCGGATTATTTATTTCGTATAAGTATTAGTAGTTCTGTGTGCTAACTGTTCATTTGCATTTATAATGTTTAAATTACTCGCACGGTATGTTAGTTCTCCCTCCGTTTCAAATTATAAGTCATTCCAAAACTCTGGGAGGGTCAAACCTGTAAGAAAAATAGCCCTATTAGGCCATTGTTTTGTGATTTTGGTGATTGAGTAACAACGCAATCAATGGTACTAATGAGTTTGTCAAGTGAATAATTTTAGATCCCAGGGATGAAGCAAAAAGGCCAAGCAAAACAAAACACGAAGAAAGAACTCAAGAAGGATTGAAATGGACGGGTTCTACAGAAACCAGTGGCACTGGATGATCCGATGCAGAGGTACCGGTCTATCCGGTTGGCACTGGATAAACCGACGCATAAGCGTCGGTGCAATTTGCTGCACAGGTGGGAGGCCACGTGGAGAAGACCCAGTGGCACCGAATGATCCGACGGTGCCAAAATGGAGTGTCGGAGCAATCACCGGAGGATGTACCAGAGAGCATGTCAAGCGCGCTGAAGCAAAGTTTTCAGCACCAGATGATCCGACGGGCACCGGTGTAAAGCGTCGGAGTAATGACGTCAGGCCACAGCTGAAGATTCCTTCAGCACCGGATAATCTGACGCCCACCAGATAAACCGACGGCCCATGATCAGTTTATCCGGTGACACCTACGTCAGCTGTCAGAAGACCCAACGGCTATCTCAAGGCGCAGTGTGACCGGATGAACCGGTGTCCTACCGTCGGTCTATCCGACGCCACGCAGAAAAGTTGGGTAACGGCTCCCAACGGCTCTCTCTCCACTTGGTGGCCTATATATATGGGTTCCTCCGGTCATTTGAAGATTGCTGGAGTTACTACAAGTCTCATACACACCCAGGAAACCCTCCAAGCGTACCCAAGTGCATATTGATCAAATCCTTAGGTTTAACACTAGCTTTGAGAGTGTAAGTGCTAGATTAGCTCTTGAGTGAGTGAGCAAGTAAGGTGTTGTGCCTTGTGGCTGGTTCTTAAGTGAACCAACAAGAAGATCTCGGTGCGCCGGCCCCTTGGAGCATTGGTGGCTCGCCGGCACGTCATCGACCCTCCGACTTGGTGTGGAGCGGCGATGACATCCTTGTACGGGGGACGTGGAGACCCCCTTCCTTCGTGGACAAGCTCCTTAGTTGAAAACGGGATCAAGGTGACCGTGGTTGAGTCCACAGAAGAGACTTGATTGCCGAGAAGCGGTACTTTTAGTGAGTGCTTCAACAACGTGGATGTAGGGGTGTTTTTGTGGCTAACCGAACCACGGGATAAACACCCGCGTCGATAGTTTGCTTTCTCCTATCCCGCTCTTTACGTTTCCGTATTTCATACTAGCAATTCTTGTATGCCTTTACTTTCATAGAGTAGTTTCTTGATAGAAAATGCTATAGGTTGCTAAACTCTTTTGGGATAGGGATTTCACACTAGAACAATCTTAGTTGCACATATAGATATCATGTTTTAGTTTAATATTGTGTAATTTAGTTGGAGCCATATGTTAAAGTTTTAAATTGCCTAATTCACTCCCTCCTTTTAGGTTAGAGCACCCGATCCGGTCTTTCAATTGGTATCAGAGCTGGGACTCACTTCTCTCACAAATAAAGCCAATTTCATTAGCAATTTGTGTTTACCAGCTCATTTGATCGGTTAGGCTTCACCGCCCAGTGAGTTAGCTTTTTTGGGAAGGGATGGATTCATTAGGACCTCCTCCATGTTTCGATGGCACGGACTTTCAACGATGGAAGATTTTGATGCAATCTCTCCTCCAAGCAAAGGGCCTAAATGTTTGGAGAGTAACTATTGAACGAGTGAAGAGCAATAGTTAACAAGAGAGACAATATGATGCTATTGTAAAATGTGTTATTTTAAGCTCTCTTGGTGACACCGTGTTTAACTGTTTGTTTGCTTGTGAAAGTGCTAAGGATTTATGGAAAACTATTTGTGAGAATCATGAGGGCACTAAAGATGTTGCAAATGAAAATATAATATTTTCATAGATAAACTTAATAGTTTTAAGCAACTTGATGATAAGAATGCCGAATCTATGTACTCACGGTTAAATATTCTTGTGAATGAGATCAATTCTTTAGGTGTGAAGAAAATTGATGATATGGAGCTCATTCGCAAGATCCTTCACTCTCTACGAAGGCCGGACTACGATTTGGTGATCACAATTCTTTATGAGAAGGAAATTGACACATTGACACCAAATCAAGTCCTCAACAAGGTGATCGCCCACGAGCTACGCCATGACATCAAGCCAAGAGCGTCACCTTCTTCACCAACACATAGCGCACTTGCATGCAAGCAAGTCAAGAAGTTGAAAAAGATGACCATCAAAGATAGCTCAAGTGAAGAGGAAGAAGTGGAGGCATGCCAAAGCTCCTCGAATGATAAAAAAGAGCCGATGGACCCCAACCTCTACAAGCAAGTCAAGAAGATGAACAAATACTTGAAGGAAATTAACTCAATGGGGTATATGGTCTTTCTCAAGGATGGGCATCACCATCAACTTATGAAGGTTGAGAAGAGGTTCAAGAAGAAGCAACAAAAGAAGGAGAAGAAGCCCAAACATAAATCATTTGCCATTTTTGGTGAATGGGTAGTGGTGGTGAAGAATTAAGCGCAAGCTCAAGTGATGAATCAAACAAGAAATTCACCACCCGCACTAATATGGGATCATCATCAAAAACTTGGCTTGTGGCCCAAGGTATGGAAAGCGATGTAAGTGATGATGACTCCGACTCTCCTTCATATGATGAACTTCTTAACCTAGTACATGAGCACCAAAGAGTAATAAAAAAACAATCTAAAAAATGTAATGCACTCAATGATCTTAATGCTACTCTTGCCACAAATTATGATGATTTGTTGCGCAAATTCTAATTGTTTGGCAAGGAGCATGAAGAGCTCAAATTAAAAATTGAGAGTATTACAAAAATTAATGACTCTTTGGAAACCTCTAACTCTTGTAATAAAAAATGTCATGAGGATATTTTTGTAGAATCATGTGATGACCTCATTGCCAAGAAAAATGATGAGCTCAAGCAAGAGGAAGAAAGGCTCATGAAGGACTTGGCTAGATTGAAGGGCAAGCGCATAGAGAGCAATGTCCAACCTTCTCAAGATAACCATGAAGACATGGTAAAGAAGCTTGAGAAGGGGTCCACCGTGACTTGCTCAAAGTGCCATAAAAAAGGCCACAAGCCCAACAAGTGCTCTCAACCAAAGAAGAAGATTTCGGATGAGAAGAACAAGAAGAAACTCACAATCAAGAGTTCTCTCATCTGCACCAAGCCCAACTGGAGAAACAAAAGCAATAGCACCTCCTATATAATCAAGAAGAAAACCAATGGCAAAGTAGTTGCTCATAAGGTTGGGAAGCAAGAAAGGAGTTGGAATCACCCCATTTGAGTGCCCAAAGATGTCATCACCAATTTGAAGGGGCCTCAAATGGTGTGGGTTCGAAAGGAGACTTCAAAGCCCAAATATGGCTTTGGGGGATTTGGAGGCTTGGCTAACAAGAAGATGAAGGATTCAAGCTATAAAAGCCAAGCTCACATCTTGGACATTTGTTGTCCAAGTCCCCCATAAGGTAATGGTATCTAGAATTCAATTCAATCATCATGTAGCTCCATTTCCCTTGCAAGGTTGTTTGCATTGCATCGCCTAATGATATATATGGTGGGTTGCTTGTGTCATGATCTAATCCATGAGCAACCTACATGATTTGATAAGTGTGTAGAAAGCTACACAAGGTTACCCTTCATGGTACATTGACTTCATGAGGTATGTATTTTATTTGTGTACCATGAGCACAAACTATAGGGTAAACTTCCCATTATTGTCATAAACAATGTGCATACATTTGATTGGTGATTCAAACACAAAATGCACATATTTAGGAGGAGTTTATCCTACGATTTGTGATTTTGGAGACTAACATGTTTTCAAGTTTTATCTTTTGTAGTCTCTTTCCGGAGTTAACACTCTAAGAGAATGTTATTAATTTTCAATGTGAATTAACTACTCTACAAGAGTGATTAGATAAAGTAGTGTGCTTTCATGTATATTGAGCCATACTCTATTGAACTTAAATTTTCATATCTAAGTTCATAGGCTATGTGCTCATATATTTGCTCACCTTGGTGTACCAAGTGTTCTTCACTTCAAGATTTTCAATTTGCTACATGCAAGGTAACTACAATCTCCGGAGGTATGCATGGTCTATAACTCATTCAATTGGTATTCTTGTCAATTATTTGTTATTTTAGGGCTACCTCCGTGCATGATATGATCTAAGCTTTCTCATTCAATGTCTAGTTGTGCACATGATTTTCACATTATCATTTTGTGCACACACTTTGTAGAAAGCTTAGCTCATGTAATGCTAGTTTCGTGACTTTGTGATCCACCTTAGTAATTGCTTAATTGGTATCTTTATTGATATCATACACTCGAATCATGTTTCATGGAACTAACCCCCTAGAATACTAACTTTTCACTTTGAGCTATATTGTGTGTGCAAGGCCTTTTTAGGTGATTTGATTCCAAAGGGGGAGAAGTTTGGATCAAAGCAAGGTCATCAAAGGAGGAGAAGTTTGCAAGCGGCTTTGACAATAGGGGAAGTAGCAAATATGGGGAGAAACAAAGGGGGATGATGGATTTAGGGGGAGGCCAAGTCAACATTGGATGATGGTAAGCATCCAAGTAAGTGTAAGTAGTTCAATTTTTCAATTTTTGCAAAATTTATACTTGCTTTGATTGTGTTGTCATCAATCACCAAAAAGGGGGAGATTGTAAGGAAAATGGCCCCATTAGGCCATTATTTTGTGATTTTGGTGATTGAGTAACAACGCAATCAATGGGACTAATGAGTTTGTCAAGTGAATAATTTTAGATCCCAGGGATGAAGCAAAAAGGCCAAGCAAAACAAAACACGAAGAAAGAACTCAAGAAGGATTGAAATGGACGAGTTCTGCAGAAACCAGTGGCACCGGATGATCCGATGCAGAGGCACCGGTCTATCCGGTTGGCACCGGATAAACTGACGCCTATGGATCGGTGCCATTTGCTGCACTGGTGGGAGGTCACGTGGAGAAAATCCAGTGGCACCGGATGATCCGACGGTGCCAAGATGGAGCGTCGGAGCAATCACCGGAAGATGTACCAGAGAGCATGTCAAGCGCCCTGAAGCAAAGACTTTAGCACCGGATGATCCGACAGGCACCGGTGTAAAGCGTCGGAGTAATGACGTCAGGCCACAGCTGAAGATTTCTTCAGTACCGGATAATCCGACGCCCACCGGATAAACTAACGGCCCAGGATAGGTTTATCCGGTGACACCTACGTCAGCTGTCAGAAGACCCAACGGCTATCTCAGGGCGCAGTGTGACCGGATGAACCGCTGCCCTACCGTCGGTCTATCTGACGCCACGTAGAAAAGTTGGGTAACGGCTCCCAACGGCTCTCTCCACTTGGTGGCCTATATATATGGGTTCCCCCGGTCATTTGAAGATTGCTGGGGTTACTACAAGTCTCATACACACCCAGGAAACCCTCCAAGCCTACCCAAGTGCATATTGATCAAATCCTTAGGTTTAGCACTAGCTTTGAGAGTGTAAGTGCTAGATTAGCTCTTTAGTGAGTGAGCAAGCAAGGTGTTGTGCCTTGTGGCTGGTTCTTGAGTGAATCAACAAGAAGATCTCGGTACACCGGCCCCTTTGAGCATTGGTGGCTCGCCGGCATGTCATCGACCCTCTGACTTGGTGTGGAGCGGCGACGACATCCTTGTACGGGGGACGTGGAGACCCCCTTCCTTCATGGACAAACTCCTTAGTGGAAAACGGGATCAAGGTGACCGTGGTTGAGTCCACGGAAGAGACTTGATTGCCGAGAAGCGTTACTCTTAGTGAGTGCTTCAACAACGTGGATGTAGGGGTTGTAAGGATCGACGGGGTGTCCGACCCTAGAGGGGGAGGGGGTGAATAGGGTTGCTAATTCGCTTTCTAACCTAGGGCTCAATTTACTTGCATAAGATAAACCTAACACGTCCTACACATGCTAGTTATGAATAAGATTTATTTATGCTACTCTCTACTTACCCCAAAAGACTTGCAACCTATAGCCAATCCTAATCAAACTAACTAGGAAAGTAAAGACACGCAAGATAGAGTAAGTGCGAAAACGTAATACGGTAAGTAAAGAGGTAAGTGCAAGAGGGATGCAAACTCTCGAGTAGACACGGTCATGTAACGTGGTTCAGCTCAAACGCCTACGTCCACGGGACACCGAGGCTCTTCCGATCACCGTCTTGCACTAGGCCAACAAGGCGCACCGGCAAGCAAAGGCAAGTGCCCACAAGACACCGAGTCTCGTGCACCGCCACCGTCTCTCTCGGTCACCCGGCCGAAATCCACTACGGAGCTTCTCCACCAAGGAGGGGGTCTCCTCTTCCCCCGTACAAAGTGTCGGCACCACTCAACACCAAGTCGGAGGGTCGTCGATGGGAATGCTTTGCTTGCCTCAGCTAGACTTCTTTTAAGCTAGCTCTCTCAAGAACTAAGCCTATACATGTGCACAAAGCACTTTCTCAAAGCTTCTCACAAGCTAGATATGACAATAAGCACTTCTAGGATGGTTGGTGATGGATCTTTGCTTGGGCAGCACTTTCTTCAGCTCTTGAGGCTTCCAACCATGTGTGACAACCGGCCATGGGGGTATATATAGGCAGCACAAGCAAATATAGCCATTGGAGAAAAGCTGCCTGAAAAGTACGTAACGCCGGTTAATCCGATGCTCCCCCAATAGCCATCGTCGGTTCAACCGGTGAATGTAATCTGCCCGACTGAAATACTAGCCGTTACTTGTACGGGCAATTAACCGATGCTGCGTCGGTTTAACCGGTGAGTGTAGTTGTCCTGTGAACTCTGAAAAACCAACTCTCTGGACAACTGCACCAACGTTCACCAAGATCCAATCGTCGGTTCATCCGGTGTATAGACCTTGCCTTAGCTTCTGGATCCATTGCACCGACGTATTCATTTTTCCCATCATCGATTCATCCGGTGCACTCTGCTGACTAAGTCTTCTCTGAACTCATTGCACCGGTGTATGTAATTTGCCTCACGTCGGTTTAACCGGTGAGTGCAAATTACCTCTGTCTTGGTCCTTTCGACCTGATTTCTTCGGGGTTTTGTATCTTTTCATCCCTTGGACATATAAGCCTGATAATGATCATCTTAACACATATATTAGTCCAAGTGTTGTGTGTGTCATCAATCGCCAAAACATTATATTGAAATATGGCATGAAAGGTCATCTTCGCTACAGGGGTGTCTTTGTGGCTAACCGAACCACATGATGAACACCCGCGTCGAGAGTTTGCTTCCTTCTATCCCGCTCTTTACGTTTCCGCATTTCATACTAGCAATTCTTGTATGTCTTTATTTTCATAGAATAGTTTCTTGATAGGAAAGGCTATAGTTTGCTAAACACTTTTGGGATAGTGGTTTCACATTAAAACAATCTTAATTGCTAAACTCTCAGTACCAACACTGTACAAACAAAATATGCTGAAGCATGGGTAGGTGCATGAGTCCATCTCATTATTACTGCACTGTGCACTGTCACATAGGTTACCTGTCGATGCATTGATAGTCCGTTACCCATCCTTCTTTCCATCGGTTCTTCTCCAGATGGTATTCTCTCTGCTTTGCACCAATAAATCTCGATTCCATCCATAATTTTAAATAGCGGACTATAGCTCCGCTATATCCTCGCTATAGCCTTTCTAGATCAGGATCCCCGTTATGTTATTTGTATTTGTGTTGCTATGACAGCTATGAATATTTGATTGTATGAATTTTATTGTATTGTCAACTTAAGTAATGTTCTCCTAGCCCTAGAAACATATTTATGTTTATGAAATTCACTAATTACTGTGTTTTTGTTCATCTATTACTTGTATTTTTATAATTTAGTAGTAAACTACTTTTTGCCATAGCCTGCTATAGCTATAGCCTCCGCTATAGCCTCTTATCCTCGCTACTATTTGTCATAATCCACTATTTAAAACCATGATTCCATCTCTCCTGTGATCCCCGTAAGTATAAGGAAAAGAGGAGGGCATGCTATAGGCTGCAGTTCGTTGGGGGCTCGATCGGGTCGAAGGAGAAAGGTGCTTGAGATCGGCGGTGCGGCAGCTCCAAGCCTCCGACACCCGTGGCTCAATCTCGACATCTACTCTCTCTGTCTCGCTCTCTCTTCTGGCTTGCGCGCACAGATTTGCCTCGGATTTCCGCGAAAACATCGGATCGGCGTGGATATTTCATTTCCTGCGTTTTCTAGAGGAATGGGCAGCCGTGTTCCTCTGTTCCAAACGATATGTGACGTAAGCAAACTATACGAATGAGCTTTCTATGAGATTCCTATGGAAAAACTCCATTTCAAACCGAGCCTAGTCAAAAGTTTGCTGTGTTGATTATTGCTAGTCCGACCCAGGAAATTGCTTAGATTACAAATGGAAATTGCTTTTCCTGGTGGCATCCAAATTGCTTAGATTTTGTTTAGAACAATGCATGTTAGCCTAAAACAGTAGACACTAAACAATAGGTAAACTATTCACTACTAGAAAATGTGTCATTCGTCCCTGGCGTTAGTACCGGCTGCAAATTAAGCCGGTACTAACGTGCACATTTAGTACCGGGTCAAAAGGATAGATCCCCAGCGCACTCCGTGATCCCTTTTAATACCGGGTGGTGGAATCATCCGGTACTAAAAGTGACATATTAGTACCGGTTGGTATTCAGAGCCGGTACAAATAAATCTGGCCTTCTTTAATACCGGATCGAGGCTTCATCCGGTACAAAAGGCTGATCTTTTAGTACCGGGTTAGCTTTTACCCGGTACTAAAGTGCAGCTCCCCGTGCTCCTCTCTATCTCTCCTTTTATATTCCGAGTCCTTATCCCCAATCAACCACTATCCTCGGTCGCCTCTCCTCCCTCTTCCTCACTCCCTTCTTCTTCCCTTCCTCTAGATCTGGCCCAGGCACCAACAGGGGCGGAGTTTGCCGCCGGGCGAGCTGCAGGTGTCGTTGGCGCAGCTGCGCAGGGGCCTGCCGGCCTGGCTCGCGGCCTCTCGGCGGCGGAGCAGGCCGGGGGCGCGTGTCAGACCCGGGGCAGCGGGACTGCTTATAGGCATAAAATGTTCTAGAGTAAGGAATAGCTCATGGATGCACCTTACTTCTTTTGTAACTACCCGAATAGATGTAGAACTAGCTGCAGTACAAAGAAAACTACCCGATTGTGTTGTAGTAGGTCTCCAACTGTACTCGACTAGGACTTTCCATGTAACCCTGTCCCCCCGAATATATAAGGACGGGCAGGGACCCCCTCCAAACAATCATCAACACCTAAGACAATACAAACCACACAAAACGTAGGGTATTACGCAAACTCGCGGCCCGAACCTATCTAAATCTTTGTGTTCCTTGTACCATCGAGTTCCAGAGCAGTCGATCCCTACCTACAAACATTACTGCTAAGGGTATCCCTGAGGAGGCTTGGCGTTAAACACCGACAGCTGGCGCGCCAGGTAGGGGATTCGGCGAGTTCATTGGCGAATTCGATGTCCGGATCAAGCCACGCCCACAACGTGCCCGAGGGCACAACTCTTGTTTTCGGTTCCTGGGCATGCACGGCTGACGGATCGGGCGGCTTCTCCGGCCACCTTGTCGCGCCTAACTCGTCTAAACCGAATACCCTCACCCAACTCGCCGACATCCGCGAATCTGCGGATCTCGACGAAAAAAGAGTTCTACCCGAACTCGACTCGGACAACCCAGAAAACGTGTCAACTCCAACTCGAACTCTTGGTTCAGACGAGTTCGACACAAACTCTGACTCCGAAAAACCCCACTTTTCCAAAACCCTTGGAAAATACTTGACTCACCTCAAGAAGATCAAACGCCCCAAGATCAAAAACTCAGAACTTCTCGGCGGAGTAAATCGAGTTTCACGATCGATAGAGGGCTGCATCAAACTCGCAGAAACTGCTCTTGGCTCATCCACACCACAGCAGGACCCAGACATGTTGAACCCACCACAGAAAAGGTCGGGCGATATACTCTCAGGGATCGATCGAGTGAATTCTAAGCTCATCGACTATATTAAGATAGCTGAAAGCACCCTGCAAAACAAGGAGCAGAAATCGGGAGGAGGAATCTGCGGGGGATCTGGTGAGACAAACCCCCGGCTTGTCCAGATGGGACCGTCTATCTCCATGATACCTCAGAGCCCTTCACCGAAACCTGCTCACATTCGGACTCCTGAACCAGCTGAGTCCCCGTTCGATCAGGACTTTGATCAATTCATGAACGGTCTTGACAACTCCAAACCATTCGACGACCACAAAGACTGGTCTGACAACATCGACTTGTTCACGGACGCTATGGCCAATCCACCCGAACATGCTGACGCTCTTTGGGAACTGGCCAAACTCAAAAAGGAAAATGCCAAAGCTCCAGATCAATCCAGTGAGTCAATTTTCGACAAACCATGGATCAAGGAGCCTGAAGGGCTGACTCCCATTCAATCATGGCTACACTGGATGAACGAGAACGCCCTCCGTGTGGAGATGGGCATTCCGCTCCTCGCTCACCCAAAGCACACATACTCCAAAATCGGTGGCCTAACCGATTCCGATTCCGAGTACTCTTCCAACTCAGAGAACGAGCTGGATATCCTCATCCAGTATAGCAAGCAAGTCGAGTCTAACTCGGCTAAGAACTCCAAGTCCAATCAGGACTCACTTCCTAACTTGGTCATATATGCAACGCCGCAAGGACGGACAGTGCACCTAAGGAAGACACAGGATCCCAACACCTCTGGCTCACAGCCAACGGATCTGCCCTTCCAGCAGAGTGCTCCTCTAGATCCATCCTCCAGCAAACAAGACCAAGAGATTCAAGATCTTTGCCGTGAAATCCTCATGGTTCGCATCTCCGAAGTCTCGGAACTTGAGGGCGATTCCACGGAGCGTATCAACCTCGACGACTACAACTCTGATGATTTCGACGAGTATCTTTTCGACAACATGGAAACTACTACTTCTACAATCACAGAAGCCCAAGCTACTATCAAGCAAGATCCGCCTGCACCTCCTCCAGCAGTGACAGTCACTGTGCAACTGGAAGAGCAGCATACAGCAGAAGATCTCTATGTGCGTCATCGCCTACTGAACTAGAAAAGGGCGTTTAGGCGCTAGCGTCTCGCCAATAGCCAGTTGGAACAGCAAGGCGACAACTATGACTACTCCAACTGCGACCTTCGCAACGTGATCAACATTGGCCGTGACGCGCGCAATGTCATAATTTCAAGGAGAAAGGAGCGCGAGGAAGTCAAGGCTTATAGCCCTTCTTCCAACTACCGCATCCCACCAAAGGCTTCTGCATCCTTCAAAAGGTACAAGCCGACGACCATCAGTACCCGTCCTCAGGATAAACCGCGCACCCCGCACCAAGGATAATCATCTCAAAGTGGAAACATGATCAATAAAGTATTGCTACGCAAGTGCTTCATCCACCCAAAGAGCTCCCACACGATCTTTTAGTGTGACTCACTCCGCAAGGCCCTTGGGGCACCACTCTTGAAGGAGACATTACCAAAAATCTAGTCGACCCATGTATCGACTAGTTTTACCTTCGAATAGTTTTATTCAATTATGTAAACCATTGCTCACGTCTAACGGGCAAGGGGTAGGTCTTAAAAGTCAGAGTCTGTCATTTTACAACTATTGTAATCTCGACAAATCCAAAATAAAAGTTGATTTCCTCCGCAAATCGACTACTTGGCTCTAGCTCATAAGGCAAAATACCCCATCTCAAGCACTACCCTGAAAAGCTGCATTAGGGCAGCTATCGAGTAGGTTTTGGATATCTTTTCGACATTTACGTCTTGGGCAACCCGACGGGGTTCGTACCTAACAGTTTTGTCTTAAGGATTACTCTAGTCCTTGGTTAAAGAACACCCTACTCGCTGGCTCGAGTAGGTTTTGGATATCTTTTCGACATTTACGTTTTGGGCAACCCGACGGGGTTCGTACCTAACAGTTCTATCTTAAGGATTACTCCAGTCCTTGGTTAAAGGACACCCTACTCGCTGGCTCGAGTAGGTTGTGGATATCCCTTCGACATTTACGTCTTGAGCAACCCGACGGGGTTCGTACCTAACAGTTCTGTCTTAAGGATTACTCCAGTCCGTATTTAGGACACCCTACTCGCTGGCTCGAGTAGGTTGTGGATACTCCTTGGGCATTTTCAGCTTGGGCAACTCGACGGAGTTCATAACTAACAGACTTGCCCTAAGAGTTACTCCTGTCCTCGGGTAGGACACCTTACTCGCCCTGCTCGAGTAAGTTTGGATATTTCTAGAATATTCATGTCTTGGTTAACTCGACGGAGTTCAATCCTAACAGTCCTATTTTAGAAATCAATCCAGCCCATGTATAGGACATACTACTTGATAATATCGAGTAGTCCGGAATATTTTCGTAACAGTTGTATACTATCTGGGTAACCAAGCAAGGTCTATCCTAACGGGTCAACTATGAAAATCCCTCAAGGAGTACGAATAAGTTTTTGATACTCTAAAATAGGTTGCCAAGAACCTCTTGTTCACCTATCTATCAAGAGACATCTTTCGCTCCTTCCTAAATACTCGATAAGAGTTTTCCCCCGGTTGGACAATAAAGTCCATGTGAGCTCCGCTCTAACAAAACATTTTCTTTGGAAAAGGAAATCTACACTAAGCTACGGCATTTTACACTCTTTTAGTGCTCTTCCCACTTGGTTAGTCCTGCGGGATTCAATCCTAACCGGTCAGCACTAGAGTTCTGATTCAAGAACCATACAAACTCGATCCTATTCGAGAATACTTTGCCCCCCCCCCCGAGGCACATACGGATACAATTCTAGTATCTACTATTATAACTAAGTAGGCGCAATGCTGCCAACACTCAGGACTTGCGAGTACAACTACTCGACACATCAAAGGATTCCACAATCCTAACATAAAATAAGTACTTGACATTACACAAATATTCAATATTTGTTCAAAAGTACTTCCGGCCCACATGCCAACTCAAATTACAAATAAAAGTTCAAGGAGACTCAGGCTTGTTCAGGGACTCCAAAATCTGGTTGGCCACCACGGAAGTTTCTTCCATATACTGACGGAATTGTTCATCCATACAGTCAGCTTTGGCCCCTTTCCCAAGTGCGTCCAGACGAGTGGTTGGCCAGTAATATTTCACCAACCCGAGTACATGACCCACGTACTGACAGGTGGTTGTGGAGACATACCTTTCAAAGGCCTCGGGTACTTTACGAAGTTTCTTAGCTAGCGAGAGCGGTTCGCCTTCATTCCCTTCCGGGATCTCCATAGCCTCGGCTATTTCCTGAGCAGCATCCCTAACTTCCCGCAACGTGACAAGTTCTCCCTGCATCGAGTCTCGGGACTCGGATAGTTCCTTCAGCTGCTTCAAGGCCCCTTCCATCTCTTGGTCTGAATCTGCCTTGATCTTCTTGAGCTTTTCGATCTCATCTGTGTTTCGGTACATAAGAATCTTTAGATCCAGTACCAAGCTTTCCTAAATTTTTAAAGATTTTGAACAAGCTGTGTACTCGATTGAAAGAAAATCTTATAAACACCAAGCAGACCAACTTGTCGAACGCATAGTATATGCTAAAGACTAACTTTTCTTGGATTGGGAGAGCTTTTTAAGCTTCCCCTGGAGAGCAACCTTCTCGGACGAGAGCGCCTTCACCCTCTCTTTCAGAGCATTCAGCTCTGTATCGTCCTGGGCCTGGACACCCTCCCGTCCCAGTGCTTCCTGCAAAAAAAACAAGATCAGTATACTACTCGATCCATGCTAAAGTACTCGAAGTATTCGACTACTTACCCTCAGAAGCTTGAAAGCAAGCTCCACCTTCTCTCGCAGCAAGTCACTTCCCGACGAGACCTGGGAAGTACTCGCCCGCACTTCAGAAACAGCCCTCTCGGGCACATCTTTAATTTTCCCTACAGTATTCCCCGTATTTTGGGAATCTAGAGGAATAATATGCTACTTAATCAAATTAAGAGCAGTGAAAAGATACTTTTTAATACAAGGTGGCACAAGTTTACCTACAGGGGTCTCCTCAGGCAGTTTATCGTTGCCTCCCTCGAGAAGCTACCCACCATCATCCTCCTCCACTGGAAGCTTCTCGCTTCCACTATCCTCCGGGAGCTTTTCATCGCTCCTCCCGATGTCCGGCAATGGAGAATCTAGAAGCATGGAATTCACCATGTCTTTGGTCTCACGAGCACTCATATCAGGAGTACCCGGAGGCTTCTCCATTGCTGACTTGGGGGCTGAGCTGTCCTCAGCATCCTTCCCCAATACCGTGTCGCTGAAAAGACAAAGTAGTTACAAACTACTCGATATAGGGTCAAATCCTATAATTACAAGTCCCGAGGAACTTACGTAGGTGCTCTTTTCAGAGCAAGATCTTTGATGCCGAATTTGCGGGCAGGCTTCACAACTATGGCCTGCTTCCTTGTATCAATGGGTTTATTTACATCGGAACTACTCACTGAAAGAGCAGTCCCGGTCCCCTTTGACAAGTCCACTGCGGTGGAAGGGACAGTTTGTCCCACCACAGTATCATCCCCAGATGCTGAGGTCCGTGGCATCTTAGCCACCGGAATTGAAAAAGAAAAAACACAAATCAAAACTTGCAAATCGACAACTCAAAAGTACTCGATTGCAACACAACTAGCTATTCACCTGTCGCTAGCAGGTCGGGAGGAGCTGCTACGCTTCCTCGCAAGTGACCGAGTACTCCTTGGACGCCCAATTTGGGTATCGACACTCGGAGTAGGGCTGAGCTCCCTATCACTCCCCCCCAGACGCCTTCTCATCTGCACAATCAAGCCTATACATAAGTACTATTTGTATGAAATTTCATATAAGCATACTAAGACTTAGTTAATAGATCGAGAAGTCTGGAAAAACAAAAGGGGCGAATAAATGCCTGGTAGTGAAGGACTACTCTTAAAGCAATCCACATCCTCCTACAGAAAGCAAATCCTATCAGATTTATACTATGGTAAAGTACTCGATCACTACGTATCGACTACTCTTATCAAGTACCTGCTTCGGAGGATTCGCAGCAGAAAAGGTATCAGGAACAACTGGGATTTTCTTTACATTCTTCAATAGTCGTTGTACTCGACCAAATACTACATCATCCAAGATCTCTTCCTTCGAGTATCTTGATGAGTCAGCTGTTCCTTGATACTGGAATCCAAGTGTTTCCCGAGCTTGTAATGGCTGGATCCTTTTCCACATCCAGTCGAATAAGACTACCTCTCCAGCCAACATATTTTGCCTCAAAACGGCAATTCGCTCGAATAGCTCTGGAATTTGACTCTCATCGACTGGTTTTTTATTCCACTCAGGCCATTGGATAGGAGGGCCTAGAGTAATCGGGGGAAGCTGTCCCACTGGTTCTCAACATAGAACCATTTGGGCTTCCACTCGATTACTTTATTGCTAAGACTATAAGAGATATACTCTCTATCCTTCCTTTGCCTAAGTTGGAGACCCGCACCTCCTACTACATCTAAAACGAAGGAGTCGGGCTGTGGTTTCAAGTGGAAAAGGAACCGGAAGAGTTCAAAATGGGGCTCGATGCCCAGAAAAGCTTCGTACAAATGCACGAAGATAGAAATGTGAACAAAGGAATTGGGGGTCAAGTGATGCAACTGGATCCTGTAGTAGCACAGGAGTCCAGAGAAGAAAGATGAACAGGGAAACCCCAATCCTCATTCCAAATAAGGTGTGAAAGCAACGATTTCCCCCGTATTTTCATACGGATGATCTTTCCCCAAGGCTGGACGCCATTGGATAACAGATCTGGGAACCAAAAGACCATTAGAAACTAAAGTTTCAAGGTCAGATTGGGAGCACTTACTCGTGTTCCGCCCTTCTTCCCGGGTTAGCTCTGTAGCCGCACCCTTCCCCTTGGTTCGCCTTCTTGGGAGCCATCCGGAAATCGACGGATCGCTTCACACGCATACAATGGCGGAAACCCTAGGGCGAGAATAGGGGAGCAACGGGAAGCAAGAATTTTAGATCTGGGGGCTTGAGGACGAAAGCAGATCTAAAGCAGTAAAAGCGAATGGCAGACGGTGGGGTTAAACCTAGTTATCGTTTCGTTTTATAATGACGGTGGCAGCATGGTATAAACACCCAACAGGCCAACAGTTCGTTGCAAATCGCGGAAAAAATGATATTTTATGAGACATTCCTTTTTTCTGAGATTACATTCTAGAAAAAGAAAACACTCACATCCCGAGTCAACTACTCGACTTCTCTTTCCTCAACTGGGATTACATTCGAGAACAAAGAAAGTACTCGACACAGTACAACTACTTGATATTACAACTCGAGTACTTTTTCCTAAAAGACTTCACAACGACTCGGGTCTGCACGCACATCGCCTGAATCTCTTGGAGGTTCTAGTCGACGCCTGCCGGTTCGAGGCCGTGACAAAGTACAAACTTGTTATTCCCATCAAGGGAATAATGATACTCGTATTCTGGGAGAAAGATTTCAAGAGATTGGAGACAGATTACAGTAATCACCTCGTAAGATCTCTTGTAGCATCTTGGGCACCCAGAAATAGGCAGCCCCTAGATAATGACACAATATGGTGTCACTCATCCCCTGAAACCCTGCCTCATTGGAATATGCAAGGACATGATGTCCAGAATGGATCCAATGAGAGCATGGAAGTGGCAGGATGAGGTAGCAGGGACTTTTTTTGTCACTTGCAAGTTCTCTTCTAGCATCTTTTGCTGGAAAGGACTACACAAACTTCAGGAGGGCGAGAGCAAGAACACCAAGGATAAGTCATAGGTGTTAAACGATTGGTGCTTCTAGCAAAGGCCTCTCCCCCACCTTTTATAGCCACAAGGCGGCTTACTGAAGGAGAACCCGTGACTCTACAGTGCATACATTCACGGATGCATTCATGGCAGTATTTATGGAGTCATTCACGGGTGCAGTCAAAGACGCAATAATTCTCCAAATATTAACGTCCGATGTGAGCACTGAATAAAGAGCCGTACATCCCGGGTTTTATTCCTAAAGTTATTTCGGGTGCAATCAGTGTGGCGTATCCAATTGCATTATTTTTCTGGGATTTTACCCGAAAACGAGGTCTTTTCGGATACTGGATCTGATGAATCCTGCAAATAATCTGAAGGATAAAATCTGATGCCACGTCTTGAATCCTTAATTCCAAATCTATGCTTGGGGGCTACTCGCTGCAAAAGGGATTTTGATTTAAGGCTCGGGGGCTGCTGGATATGTGCATCAGAGATTTATTTTTCAATTTTTTTGGAAAATAAAGAAAGAAAAAGATAGAAGTGACCCTTAGGCTGATTCTGCGATTCAACCTAAGGCTCGGGGGCTACTCCATATGGAGCGCGAGTACTTCGCGCACCATATATGATCAAGATTTCGGGGCTTGAGCACCTCACAGCCTCGGAGCAACCAGAAGTACTTGAAGGACTACTCGACATATCCGAAGGAAGGACCAAAAGCAACCAAAAGGATGTTCTGACTACTTAAAGTACTCGAAGACGCCCAGCCAAGTACTCGACGCCTGCAGGACTCGGCTAAGAAGAGCTCGGGGGCTTGTTAGACCCGGGGCGGCGGGACTGCTTATAGGCATAGAATGTTCTAGAGTAAGGAATAGCTCATGGATGTGCCTTACCTCTTTTGTAACTACCCGAATAGGTATAGAACTAGCTGCAGTACAAAGGAAACTACCCGATTGTGTTGTAGTAAGTCTCCAATTGTACTCGGCTAGGACTTTTCATGTAACCCTGTCCCCACGGATATATAAGGGCGGGCTGGGACCCCCTCCAAACAATCATCAACACTTAAGGCAATACAATCCACACATGACGTAGGGTATTACGCAAACTCGCAGCCCGAACCTATCTAAATCTTTGTGTTCCTTGTACCATCGAGTTCCAGAGCAGTCGATCCCTACCTATAAACCTTACTGCTAAGGGTATCCCTGAGCAGGCTTGGCGGTAAACACCGACAGCGCGGCCTCCCCAGCGGAGGAGCGTGCCGGGGGCGCGCGGCCTCCCCGACGGTGGAGCAGGCCGGGGCGCGGCCTCCTCGGCGGCGGAGCGTGCCGGGGGTGCGCGGCTTCCCCGGCGGTGGATTAGGCCGGGGGCGCGGCCTCCCGGCGGCGAAGGGAGGGCCGGGCCACCCGGCGGCGGAGCATGCAGGGGCGCGGCCTCCCGACGGCGGAGTGGGCCGGGGCCGGGGCCGGGTGCGTGGCGGAGCGGTCAGGATGAACTCTTGTAGTTCTTAGTTCTTGTGAATCCTTGTGTAGTATTGCGACTTCTTGTGTAGTTTTGTGAAATGAAACCTTGTGATTGTTGTGTAGTCTTGCAATCCTTGTGACTTGTCAAATAAATTTATAATTCTTGTGTAATGTAATATTGAAATCTTGTGATTGTTGTGACTCGTGTATGATTGTGAAAGTGTAGTTCTGTAATTTGTGATGGATGGCGCTGTGGGATGAAAAAGGAAAGAAAAGGAAAAAGAAAAGAAACCACGAACATGACTGGTACAGAGGATTTAGTACCGATTGGTGTCACCGACCGGTACTAGATGTCCCTTTAGTACCGATCAAGCGGTACCGGACGTCCGACCGGTATTAAATGGGAGTTTCGGCTCGGTACTAATGCACAATTTTCTAGCTGTGATTGTTTAGCTATCTATTGGACTAGTCCTTGTGTAGCATTTGGGCCGAATTTCCGGGTGTCACACGGGGTTTATCCCCAGAGGGGCACCGGGGTGCGTGTGTGTATGTGTACAGATGTGTGCGTGTGTAAGCCTCGGCAGACACGTCCTCGGACTTCTCGGCAGTCCATCTACGTTCAGCGTGCGATCAGTGTGGGTGCCAAATTAAGTTCTTACATGATTCCCAAGCGC
The DNA here is from genome assembly GCF_016808335.1 of Panicum virgatum. Classification (NCBI taxonomy): domain Eukaryota; kingdom Viridiplantae; phylum Streptophyta; class Magnoliopsida; order Poales; family Poaceae; genus Panicum; species Panicum virgatum. The sequence goes on from NC_053152.1 coordinate 38,392,514, forward strand.
TCCTGAGTGCTTTTAAAAAAATACATAAAAAAATTGAATTAAACAGTCGTGTAGATGAACAGTGATTTATAGTGACGCGTGACACCGCTCGGATGACTTTTTGTTTTACTGTTTGGAAAAGTTTGTGAGCAACGTCGAACAGTAGTAGAAATAACATAAAGCGTCCGGGCCGTTGTTTCCCCTCATCTACAGGACTCTCGGGGTAGTACCACGACACTACAAGCTCGGCTCTCGTCGGTCGCGAATCAGCACGTGCTCTCCGCAACGCGACGTTCGTGCAGAGGCAGAGCAGGACGGGAGGGCCCAATCAAAACGATCTCACCATTTTTTTTTTGGTGGGCCGTTTCACCATGTGCTGTACTGCTGCAGCGGGTACAAAGAGAAACAGAGAAGCCTTTTAATGAATCAAAGAAGGATGCCTTACTGAATGAATGCGGGGCCAGGTCCATCGGTTAGTTGTAACAAACCGTTTACAGGCTAGTACAGTCACAGACACTTGCCACCAGCTCGCTCGAGAGACAAGGGGGCAAGTTTTTCTTTTTGCATGTATAAGTTATGAAGAGCTTACCATGAGGTGTGACAAGGGGGCAAGTTATGAAGAGCGGTTTGTGCCATTTGAACATGAACGATTTGATAAGATTTCTTATCCAGTTCGATACGAGAAGAGGAGGAAGGAGATAAGAGAATAAGTTCTTTCATCTCATAAGCTAATAACATTAAGTGCTATGAGACTTGTTCCCATTACGGTACGACACTACTACATAAATATTAGTTCTGGTTCTAAAGGCTAGGGGACGACTTGTTGGAGCCACTAATCGAAACTAAAAATTTATTTTTAATTTTGATTGGTAGCTCTAACCAACCCGGACCAAATCTTTAATCCTAGTTAGGACCACCAACCCGGACGAAAGGGTAACTCTATAGTTCCGGTTGGTGGCTCCAACCCGAACTAAAGGATCCTTTAGTCTCGGTTGGTACTCTCAACCCAGACTAATGGGTCCTCCATAGATTAGTTCAAAAGGAAGAGATCCCATATAGAATCACGTATGCTGAGTAGGTGGGTGGTAAGAAACTTTTGTAAACTGTGTAGCAACCGGGACAAAAGCCTGGGATTTTTAGTGGGGTTGAGAACCGGGACAAAAAGAGATTTCTCTAGTTGTGCGAGTTGTTGTCGTGCAACATAATATTTTTTTTCATACCACAAATTAAAGGATATGGTATTACTACTTAAAGGAAAAAAAGAGATAATATATTTTAGAGGTTATATGTTACATTGTCTCAAAATTATATCTCAATGCACGAGACCGTTAATTAGATAGCTTAGCAAAGTATTGTGGTTGTGATAGAGTGTGCTTGCAACTAGTCTAGTCTGTACAAACTCTATTTTTAAATAATGGAAAAGATTATTTGGTTTCACCCTCCTTATTGAGGGAGCGTTGAACCAATATTATTACACGCAGTAGCAATCATACCACGTTCTCCGCAAACTCTTTTATACTAAAATAAAAAAAAACACAGAGGTAACGACTACTTGTTGATTCCTAGCGATCGAGCGTGTATGGATACATTAAGCGCAACCAAAAGATAACAGTTCGAATTTAAAAACTCCATGAGTTTTGGATAAAAAAACAATTATTCTCTCCGTTTCAATCAGCCCCGCTCGGTCGCTCTGGCTCCTATATGAAAGTGAACCTCGGCCATTCCTCGTCCATGTAGCCGGCCAACCAACGGGGTCATTCCTCGTCCATGTAGCCGGCCAACCAACGGATCGAAGCACATGGCTTGCAGCTCCGGCCACCACCGCTCCCCACGGCGCGCCGCCGCCGCGCCGCCACCGCTCCTCGCACTAGCCGCCGCCAGCCTCCTCCTGCTGCCGCTGCTGGCGTTCGAGGACGACCGGATCCTGGGGCTGCCGGGGCAGCCCAACGGCGTGGCGTTCGGCATGTACGCCGGCTACGTCACCGTCGACGAGCAGGCCGGCCGCGCGCTCTTCTACTGGCTCCAGGAGGCCGGCCGCGACCCGGGCGCCGCGCCGCTCGTCCTGTGGCTCAACGGCGGGCCCGGGTGCTCCTCCGTCGGCTCCGGTGCGCTCGAGGAGCTCGGCGCGTTCCGCGTCCACGCCGACGGCGAGACGCTCCTGCTCAACGACTACGCCTGGAACAAAGGTTGGTTGCTTCGTTGGTATGCACATCAGCAAGAATGTCTTTAGTTCAGACATGTAATTATTGTGATGTGCTTGCAGCGGCGAACGTGCTGTTCTTAGAGTCGCCGGCCGGCGTGGGGTTCTCTTACAGCAACACCAGCTCCGACATCGTCATGGGCGACAACAGAACAGGTCGAGTGACGAGCATCGTACTCCCTCCATTCTTCTTCTTAAATATATAATGTCAGTATAAACACATAAATTTACGTTCATACTAATTAGCTTGTTATATCTCTAAGAACAGAGGTGCTGACACACACACACACACACATATATATGTGTGTATATGTATATACATACATACATACATACATATATATATATATATATATATATATATATATATATATATATACATGTATGTATGTGTATATGTATACATGTACAATGATTTAAATCGCCGGCTAAGATGTTTAGCGGCAGGGCTGTCGTTACGGCGTTTAGCGGGCTATAGTCAGCTTTAGCGGGCTAAATGCTACAGCGGTTGCCCTTTCTAACAGCTATAGCCATCTATAGCGGAAGCTATAGCCGGCTATTTAAAACTTTGTGTATGCATGATATCTTTTCGATGCATTAGTATTAATTCTTTAATTTGCTTCACAGCGCATGACTCGTACACGTTCCTGGTGAAATGGTTCGAGAGATTCCCGCAGTACAAGTACCGTGATTTCTACATTGTCGGAGAGAGCTATGGAGGTCATGTATTTGACGAGATTTGTTGTTCTGAGAATTTTTTGGGGGCACTCAATTCAAAATCCCCGTGTATATATGCAGGTCACTTTGTTCCTCAGCTCTCGCAGCTTGTGCACAGGAACAACATCGGCGTCGAGAAGCCTGTCATCAACTTCAAAGGCTTCATGGTATTTGACGGATACATACGCCTGATGATCGAGAACTGAATTCGCACAACAAATTATTTCGTCAAAATTTGAAACCAAATAAACAAATCAATCGTAGAAAAATATGCACATTCAAAATTTGAATATATAATTCCAGGTCGGGAACGGTCTGATCAACGACCGCACTGACCTGACCGGCATGTTCGAGTACTGGTGGCACCACGGCCTCATCTCCGACGAGACCCTGGAGAGCGGGCTCAAGGTCTGCTCCGAGACCTCCTTCATCCACCCCTCGCGGGAGTGCCTGGAGACATGGGTCGGGGCCCTCGAGGAGCAAGGCAACATCGACGTCTACAGCATCTACACGCCGCCGTGCGACAAGGGTAGCGCGTTCGAGCTCAGACTCAAGAGGAGCCGCCGCCGCCGCGTAAGTCGCCTTGGCCACCAGCTTCTCTCTAGTCTGAAAAGAGCTAGAGAGAGACGATGGCCTGACGATGATCTCGTTCAGGCATGGATGCTGCCAGCGTACGACCCGTGCGTCGACTTCTACGCGACCAAGTACATGAACCTGCCCGAGGTGCAGAAGGCCATGCACGCCAACGTCACCGGCAGCATAGAGTACCCATGGAGTTTATGCAGGTCAGTATTTGTACTCCATATTGTTCCACACTTTGGTCTGAGTTCTCTTCGACCCATCTGCTCATATTTCAATTTTCACCGAACTAACTTTTTTTTTTACTAATGCTGATCTGGTGCGTGTTGAATTCATTGACTGAATTTTGTTTTTGTCCATCCTGCAGCGATCCCGTATATGATAACTGGCCAGAGACACCCCATTCCATGCTACCCATCTACAAGGAACTCATCGGAGCTGGCCTCAAGGTGTGGGTCTTCAGGTAATAATAAGCTCTGCTGGTTGTATAAACACTTAGCTAGTGTGGATAATTTCTTCAGCAAGTTTCGATCTTGTGCAAGAAAATGCACACATGCATGTTTCTTTCTTTTTTCGTTTGCAGTGGTGACACAGACACTGTGGTGCCTCTGACCTCGACCAGGCGCTCTCTTGCCGCCCTGGGCCTTCCTGTCAAGACCAGCTGGTACCCCTGGTACATGGTCCCATCTGAGGTCAGTGCAGTTTAGGACAGGAGAAGTCACCAAGTTTCATGTTCCTCTCTGAATCCATGGCCATGTGCATATGCTGTGGTGGTAGGTTGGGGGCTGGAGCATGGAGTATGAAGGCCTGACCTTCGTCACCGTCCGCGGCGCCGGGCACGCGGTGCCCCAGCACCGCCCGGCGCAGGCCCTCGTCCTGTTCCAGCACTTCCTGCAGGGGGAACCCATGCCGGCCGAGGCCAGTAGTAGTTTCTCTGCCGCCGCATCGAAACAAGTTTATTTGCTGAAATTGACTGACAACTGATGCTATCAGCTGCATGTGTTTGGCCTCTCTGAAAGGTGTTTGGTCTCTCTGAAAGGTGTTTGGTTTCATTTGCAGGCAACGAATGCCAGCCTCATCCTCCTTCCTAGTGAGAAGGCTCGCTCCTACTGAGCTGGGGAGCACTAGTGCCAGATGACGGTGGTTGTACGACGAGTCGACGATCGTCATTACGTCGTCTGTACGCGGAGAATAAAATCTGAAGGACCATCTTTCTTCCGGAACGATAATATGTGTATAAACCATCGGCATGGCTATGGATCGATTGTTTCTTCTGCTGAAGCCATATATGAATAATGCATGCTTGGATTGTGCCGAAATCAGATTCAGGCATGCTTGCTCCGTGCCTCTGCCACAGTACCGCAGTTGCTTTTAAGCGAGGTTTTGTAACAGAATGGCTTAATATTTTTCACCTCTGCATTTGCTGTTAAACTCAATTCATTCAAGTGGGATGATTTGAGATTTGTGCATCGCTGTTGAGTCCGCCATCGGGTTCTCTACCCTTTGTTGCTTCACAGCACCTTCATTGCCTATTCGTTTTGTTTTTCCATCATTTTTTTTGGCTTTTATAACTTTGTCAGTTTTTCATGGTAGGTAATCAGCCATTCAACAGCGGATTAATGCCTATCGGCTCCTGAGTAGGAGACAGACTACTATAACTGCAATTCCCGCTATTATACATGCTACAATCAATAATAATCTAACAGTTCAACCGTCTGGCAAAGTTTTGTTCCCACCTCCTCAATGAAAATGATGTTGGATAAGCTGAAATCGTTATGCACCACCGTCACCGTCAACTTCCCCTGCTCCTGATCATCAATGCTTACCCTACTAAAACCTGCATATTACCAGAATATTTCCCTTAGAAAGGAAAACACAAATATGAGGTGAGAAAAAAAAAGAAAAAAGTACTCGTACAAGGTTTTGCCATGTCATATGAAGCAAGTAATATAGATAACTTATACTACAATACAGGTTGCACATTAAATTCTTTCTTAATGATTTAATACTAATTAATGATTGCATATAGAAAAGATGCACGCATGTTGTATCTTGTGTCAAAACTGTCTCTTTGCAATGGAGTGACTTTCACTTCATTTACTCTACCATGTAGTAGATGGAACATCTAATGCTTTTTGTATTCCAAGAACATGTGTTTAAGCTAAATTTATTCTTTACCTGCTATATTATCCTGAATGAGCCGCCTGATGTTGTCCACACGGTCCTCATGGTGAATGGGCATTTTCAGCACACAAACCTGTGATTTGGGAGAAACAAAGGACTTAGGTTAAGAAACATAATAAGACATGCCAAATAGATGGCCTACAATTTTCTATTGCGTCTGAACTATGATATCTATGAAATGTACAAGCATAGTCATATTAGAGTCGTAGGTGTATGACATCACTCACCCGGATTAAAATCATAATGTCTATCTTTTTAGATGTCTGTGAATTTAATAGTATGTAATGATCAAGAACCGTCATCTTGAGTCTGGACAAAAATGGGTGCGCACACATGCTCCTCCTACTCTCGTGCGGCCACGCCGGCCGCTGCACATGAGTGCTGCTCTTTCTCCCACGTCAATGGCCACCGCGCGCGTGTTGCTCTTACTTCCGTGTCCATTGACCAAGGTCAAACTCCTCTTTCTTCAGTATTCGGCGCTATGCCTCGCACTGCTCCTGCCCTAGGCTGCTGACACTACTAGGAAACATGCTATCGGTCCATCTAAAAATACCGGTAGTAGAAAGATGTGATACTAATGGTAGTGCCGGGTCTTCTTGCTACTAGTATTTTTTAGGTGCATTGAACCCTATAAAGACCTTTTAGTACCGATTGGTGTTACCACCTGGTACAAAAGGGTTCTTCCACGGTAGGGTCCTTCTATGGTAGTACCGGTTGGTAACACCACCCGGTAATAATGTGGATTTTTTCATACCAGTTAGTGTATTTTTTAGTACCTACACAACTGTAATAATGTCCTTCGTAGGTTACTTCACAAAGAAAGCGTCCCCCCAACCACAGCTGTTGTGTAGGTGAGATGGTAATAGAGGTTTGCGTGAGACAAGAGGTCCTGAGTTTGATTCTCATTCGTCGCGTACGCACTTATTTCTTGTGAAAAAAATCATGTGACTTGTGACTTGAATCCCATCCGCCGCGTACACACTTATTTCTTGTGAAAAAAGTCACGTGAGTTGTGACTTGTGACGTACGGTTGTGCGGGCCTCTTCTCAGGTTTAAAATACTTTTTGATGAAAAAGTGCTTTAGTACCGGATGAAAACATCACCCGATACTTAAAGATCCTTTTACTATCAGTTCATCCACCCGGTGTTAAGACCCTAGACTTTTAGTTTTGGATGCATAGTACCGGTTGTAGAACCTGTCCTAAATGGCCTCCTCAACCGGTACTATATAAACCTATTTTCTAGTAGTCCGATGACGAGGTCAAAGGGAGGTGAAGTGAGGATGAAGATTTTTTTTTTGTAATGTTGCAGTGACTGATTTACCTTGTTGTGCTTATATTATGGTTTCTTAGTGTTGCAACATGATATTTTGAGATGTTATAATGGGTGATTTCGGATGCTGCGGCTGCAGTAGAAAGATTGACCTATATGCTATTTTTTTGGATTAGACTCTCCATGTTGTAGAAGATGTTGTGTGATTATAATTTTTGGATGTTGCCGTATTATGTATTGAATGGTGCAGTACTCTCTTGCTATTGATGAACGTCGCATGAAGCATGGTGCAAATGTTAAGGTGGGAATTTTAAATTGATTCAATTGTAAAGATGTACTTGTACACAATTTGGATGTTGGACATGTTGCTTTTTATTATTGCAGATTTTTTTCATGTCATATATGCTACTTTTTCATGTTATGATGGAGTGACGATTCCTTCGGACGTCGTACGCTAGTAGTTCTATTTAATAGTTATTTGCCCCCATATGTTGGAGAGGCGATAGGTTATACTTACTTCTCTAAAAATATAACACATCCCTTTCACTAACTCAGGAACATGGATCTAGAAAATGATAACACAAAATATCTTTAAGCTAATAATAGCAATATTCTTTTGCTGAAATGGATCTTATCTATATATGCAACTAAGAGTACACTACTCCAACGCCTCCATCACCGCCGGATCCATGGCCCGTGCACATGTCCAGGTTAGTTTACCTCAAATTTATGCATGTTTAATTCTAAACCACTAGAATTTGGCTCAATTCAGCTAACCCAGCACATGCCACATGCCCAGCCATGGGTTAAAGCCATTTCTAGCTCCACTCCTACATTTCACTATACCAGTTAGACGCTTTTTTATTCATCACTACTACCTTCTTACATACACTATCTTAAATACGATTTGTAGAAACATCCTGTTTTCTTTCCAGAGGCGAGTGAAAAGGTAAAATGCTCCTACAAATGGAGCAGAGCTTGTAACAGCTGACCCGTCCCTGAAAATATATTTCTAGAGGCAGGTGATGACGTCACCGATCCCTGGAAATGGGCACCATTTTTAGGGGGATGATACCATCACTCGCCCCTAGAAATAACCACTATTTCCATCACCTACCCTTAATAATGCATTTCTAGGAGCGGGTGATGACTTCATCCGCCCCTATAAATGTTCTCACACATCATATTTATAACTTTTTTATAGGATCTCGAATGAAGACATACTTTATACTAAAATTGTAGAGCTTCACAAAGTCTAATACTTTGTAGTTGATACCATTTTCATTCAATGTCATTTAATATTCTAAAAAACTATTATAATTTCTCTAGTTTCAAAATCTACAAGTTTTAGTATGTTTTTAGACAATCTCGAATGTTGAATTTAGAGTAGTTCCGTATCAAAATTTTAGGGGTAAGATCTAAATTTATAGTTTATACATTATTCATTTAAGAACCTTAAGTATCACAAGATCGTTTACTAGTGGAGCTCTACATATAGCTTTAACTATATAGTATCTTATATAATTCCAAGTCATATTGTCAACTTTCCACAATCTTAACCTTTATATACACTGAAATATATTTAACATACTTTTTCTATATCTATAGTTCACAATAACCATACTGTAGATGTAGAAGTTTCACTTTTTTATTTGTTCTGTTATTTTTAAAGATTTTAATGAACTTTTAGAATAGCATAGAAAATATATTTAGGGACGGGTGATGGCGTCACCCGCTCTTGGAAATAGATTTCTAGGGAAGGTTCATGGCCTCAAACGCCCTTACAAATCGATTTCAGAATTAATATAAAAGGATAGCATATCTCATAGAGTCATAAGTGACTGTGTAGTATGGTGGAAAGGTGGGTATGCACGAGGTTTGAGGTAAATGGTTTACGCAAGTATGCAAATTTCGTCAAAAAAATTATACTTCGATAGTAGATGGGCTTGTAGTGGTGGCCGGTTAGCTGGAATATTTTTTCTTTCTTTCTTTTTCTATTTTTGAGTTTTAAATATTTTTAGTTTTCTCAAAAATGCACGCGCCTTGCAAATCTTGTAGGGGGTGGATGTGGCCATGACCAGCCCCTACAATTGAATTTTTAGAGGCATACACATTAATTACCGGCCCCTACAAATTAATTTTTAGCTGCGAGAACTTCCTTAAAATACTTCTTTACCCGCCTCAAGAAATTATATTTGTAGTGGTAATATACACATAAATAGAAAAATTATTTGTCACTAAATATTAGTAGATATCTCGCCTCGCCTCGCCAGCATTGAAAAGCGAAAGCTTGTCGACCTAGGTAAGCCGTAAGCTAATTGTGCTTGTTCTCTGTAGCAAGGAAAAGCAAGTTGAAACCTTTCGCAGCCTTCAACTCTTCGGGCCTTGCTTCTGGATAATTTAAAGAAACCTTGATGTCCTCAAGCGAAGAAAGGTTCTCAAAACCAACAGCAAGGTCACTCGAAGGACCCATTGATGACTCCTTACTTTTAAATCCTAACCGCAGGGTTTGAAGCTTTGGCATTGCTCCTTGGCCAAACACCACTCTTGTGATGTACCAAATTTCGAACTTTCTCAGAGACGGGAATGGATAAGCATTGCTGATGACCAACTCTTCACCTCTTTATATATATATATATATATATATATATATATATATATATATATATATATATATATATATATATATATATATATATATATATATATATATAAAGATCTGAAAGGGATGGTATGCTCCCAAGGGCATGAAGTCCCTCCTCTCACAGCATTAATAAGCGGATATGTAGGATGCTCAAGGAACAGAGTGCGGACACTGTATGCACGGTTATATGAATCATTAATATTTTCTGAAGCTGTTGTGGTCCCGTAGGAATTATTAGCCTGCCACATGGGGAACAACTGAAGTCACATGCTTTTTTGGGACCATCTATTTCTAGATACTCGAGACTGACCAAGCTGGATAGACACTGGAGGAAAGGCTTGGCGTAGCTCTCGTCCCATTCGTTGAAACAGAATGCCACACGCCTCAGTTCAGTCAGCCCAGAGAAGTTATTCAGCATGGATGGGGACTCCACATAGATAGGAGGAACATACAACTGTTGCAGCGACTTGAGGTTGCCGAACCCAGCCGGTACTTTATTCAGAGGGTCGGCACACAAGCACACCAATTTTCTTAGTAGAACAAAGGTTGATGGCAGCTCGTGTATTTCAGTACCAGTTATGTCTAGAACCTGTAAAAGCTGTAGCTTCTGGATCTCTTTTGGAATCTCAGTGATGCGTGTCTGTCTTAGTCCCAAATATCTAAGGTGAATCAAATTGCATATTTCCTTGAAGCAGCCATCGTCCACTCGTTCACAGCCACATAAACACAGTACACGTAAGACTCGAAAGGTTGAAAGGGGTGGCAACCAATTAAATGCTTTAGCAACAGCTGATAAGAGCTTGACATCCTCTTCACTGTACACATCAGCAATAAGTGACCACAGACGGCACAAGTTTGCAGCTGATAAGTGCTTGACATCCTCTTCATTTCTGGTTTGGATGCACAATCGATGTATCCTTTCTTGTAGACACCTGGGCTGTTGGTCATGTGTTGTTGCCAGGAAACCATCCTCATTTGCCAAGCGTGTCATGAGATCAAGTACCATATCATGAATTTGAAAATAAGTTGGTATCTTGCTATCATGGTCATTACCAAAAAATGATTGAATCATACTTCTGTTAAGTAGCTCAACGATATAATCCTCACCTACCTCATAAAAGGACTTCCCATGTTCTTTGAGGATGAACCCTTCACCCATCCATTTCCATATTAATTCTTCTATGCATATCCTATAATCTTCTGGATATGAACTTAAATACAACATGCAATTTTTCAGATATGGGGGCAGGTCATAATAACTAATTGCGAGTATTCTTCTCATATCCTCTACATCAGGACTATCTTCCAGACCAGAACCCAGTGTTTTGCACACCTTGGACCAGTATTGATGTATATTTTCCATTCCCTTTTTACTAGCCAGCGTACTGGCAATCGTTATGATAGCTAGAGGTACACCTCCACATTTTCGTAAAATCTCTGTAGATACTTCAGCCAATTTATTTGAAAGACTTTTATCTTCAGTACCAAATATTCTAAGGTTGAATAACTTTCTAGAGTCAACAAGAGAAAGAGGCTGTAGTTGATAGACACCACCGATTTTATTGGCAACATCAAGATTGTGAGTTGTTGAAATGATGATACTTCCACATTCGTTGTCAACTAAAGCATATTAGATTGTCTTCCACACAGAAGTTTTCCATATATCATCGACAAAAACCAGATTCCTACAAGGGGGTGACAAAGAGACCATACATTAGTAAAAGATTGACATAAACTTTGTTTTTTTAGAATGATCATGCTATGGAAGACAAAATGTATACATGTGCGAAAGGTCGTTGTCACCACATTTTCAAGGTGGTTTTAGTATTTATCCAACACCAGCATTCAAAGATAACTTCCAAGTTTGCAGGAATATTATCACGAGACAATACTATTCATATTAAATGTAGATTTTGCATTCAATTTAACGATATGCTAAATAAATTTTTCTATGAATTATTTCCACCTCCAATCACCTAATCCTCTACACTCGTCCACTCAGCACACGGCCTTTGGTACATATTAATGCAGAGGGCCCCTATACTACAGGCTATATACATCGAGGTATACATATATATCTAAAAAAATTCATATAGCATATTCTATTATTTCTCAGTTTGGTATCTTTAAATAGTTAAAATTGGAGATTTGACATATACTCTTATTCAAAGGAAACTTTTATGATATATAACAAGACTGGATGTAATCATCTCAGTAAAAACTTCTGCAAATCCGTATTCTTAAATTAGTTCATTATTTTAAATTAAAGAATATGCTGTTAAGTAAGACAACTGATACTACCAAAAGTGATGGAAAATTAGATTATGTCAACATACACATATATATACACAGATAGGCTCATACATACCTCTTGCCTTGAAGAAAGGCTCTTACTTCATTGATAAGTTGTTGTGTATCACAGGTTCCTACATTTTTATCATGGCCTAGTTGACCGAGCATGTTAATGAAAATCCTCTCTATATTAGGATTTTCAGACACAGAGACGAAGGCCGTGCAATCAAATTGCCCTTTAAGCTTGTCATACACCACCTTAGCAAGTGTCGTCTTGCCTAATCCCCCTCCATTAGCCTATCAATAAGCTCATTGCTCTTCTCTTCGGTGCCAATGAGCTGAGCTGCCTTTTCGTACATAGCTAATAGACGAAGGTTCTGAACAGGTACATCTGCAGGCTTGGCAGCAACCTGAGTAACCATGTACCTATCACGATGCTCGCTCACCTCCTTGATGCTCCTTTGGAGATCTTTAATCTCGGTACCTAATTCGTGGCGGATTTTGGCCTTGGTCAAGAGGTCGAGGCTTCTGTCGATGATGCCCCTGAAACCATGCAACTCCTTTGGCCCACAGTCTATGCGCATCATAAAAGTATCAACCTTATCTTCGACGTCGTAGGACAGTTCCCTGACATCCCTTGCCCAAAGCTTGACAAGGATGCTAGGTTGCTGATCCATCGTGCTTCGAAGACCACGAGTAGTGCAGCCTGCATTCTCTCAAACTCTGCTTTGAGGAACATGATCTCACCTTTGACGCTCTTCTGCAGATTGTACTCCTCCTTGAGCAGGTCCCCCAGCTTCGACAGCAGGGAGCCCATCGTGCCCGTGATGACCTCCATGCTCACTTCCTATTGCACTCCCTCCTTATCGCTTGCCCTGGTTCCAATGTCCCCCTAAATTTGAACCCCAGGACAAAGCAAGCAAGGCAAGAAATGGTGGCAGGGTGGCGTAATTAACGACAAACACCAGATGGCATGCAAGTCATTGCCTACAAAGTGCAAGAAAACAATGGCAAACCGACTCAATACCATGGAAATTGGGGCGGAAAAAATACAGAAGAATAGTAAGAATCAAGCGCCAAACCTTAGGCAGCCTGGAGACTAATCATATCCGGGAGCAGCAGGGCGGCCACAGGATAAATCCGAACATGAAGCCCTATATCAGATGCGAAGACTGAGGTTCCAACACCAACGCAGAGCAGATCAACAGAGTCAGAGAATAGCTTGGTAGACAAAGGCCTCACGCGTGTATGCACGAAATGACCTGTAAAAAGCAAGATCTCAGCATGGAATCCATGGAAAGATGATGGGCCTAGAAAGGCAGAAGAACAATACAGTAATCTAGCGTGACGAATAATACAGCATTCTAGCATGAAACTTATGGCGTCTGGCCGGCCGTACCTAGATGTGAAGAGTGATGAAAAGAGGTGCGGAGAGTGAGGACAGTGGGGGAGGCAAGGCAATGGCAATAGGGAAAATTGGTCTCATACCACTAAAAGATCGCGACTTCCGTAAAATACCACTAAAAGCGCGAGCCCCCGAAAAATATCACTCAATGTTGCAAACGTTACCGAAAATCGCGCTCCGTCACATTTTCCGCTGCTTCTCCGTCACGAGTGTCTTCTTCCTCCGTTCCTTTTCCCTTCCGCTCCTCCCTCCCGCACCGAGATCCCGTGCAGTCTCCCTCCCTCCCCTCACCATCGCCACCACCATGTCCCTCCGCTCCCTCGCCGTGGCCATGGTCGACGTCGCGCTCCCGCCGGCGCACAAGCTCTGCCCCACCGTCTCCCTTCCTCTGCTCTCCTCCTCCACCCACGTCGCGCCACGCCACCTCCGCGCCAACCTCCGCCTGCCGCTCGCACTGCTCGTCGCCCCCTCCGCCCATCCCGCCGACGACCGAGCGCCCGCGCGCCTCAGTGGGCTCCAACTCCTCCGGCGCCACCGCGGCCACTCTGCGGCCGCTCCCACGCTCCACCAGCGGGCCGGTCGCGCCCACACCCTCTGCCGCCAGCTGCCCACGCATCATGGGCCGAGCGCGGGCACCACGACGTCGGCGTCCACCACGCCGTCGCGCCCCTTCATCACGAAGCTGGCGGCGCAGCCGTCCCGCACCACCACGTGCTCCCCCTCGCCGATGACGACCTTGGCGCCGGACGCAGCGAGGACGGCCTTGGTGAAGAGGCTCGGGTGGACCTGCGGGCGGTGTGAACAGGGCGGTGCGGCGGCAAGCTCGGCGTCAGGCAAGCGTGCTGCTCCACCCCGACTCCGCTGCCTCACCGTTCTGCGCCGACGAGCTTTTCACCGGCGGCGTCCTCCTCCCGCTCCGCGTCCTGTCCCCGAAGCCCGCTGGGCCCTGGAGCCATGCCCGCCGCCCTGCTCGTCAGCTACCGCTCGGAGCCACACCCGCCGGCCGCCCCTGCTTCCATCGCCGACATGTCTGCCTGCCCCCGTGCCGGTGCTCGCTGGGGCTGGCCGCGCCGCCCCCTGCGTCACGGCTCACCAGGGCCGTCCACCCCCACGCTTGCCGCTCCAGCGCCGGCCTACCTCGCCGCCCTTGGCCCAGCCATCTCCTGCATCGTTGCCAGCCACCCCACGCTCGCCACCTCCTGCGCCGGGGCCGGCTGCCCCGTACCCACTTTCTCCTGTGCTCTGGCCATCGGGTACCGGGGCTCGGCCACGCCATGGGCCCGCCAGATCCTGCGCCAAGGCCGGTCACCGCCGCATCCGACTGCCCCCACGCTCGGGCTCGCCGATGCCGGCCACGGCCGCGCCCTACTGCCCCCAGCCGGGGCTCGCCGAGGCCGGCGGCCGTCGCGCCCTCTAGCCCCCGTGCCCGGGCTCGTCGAGATGGGTGGTGGTCGCGCTCGGGCTCATCGAGGCCAGCCTCAGCCGCGCCCTACTGCCCTCGTGCTGGGGCTCGCCGAGGCTGGTGGCCGCAGCGTCTTTGCCCGCTAGCCCCGCGCCGGTGCTCGCCGCCCCTGTGCCGTCGTGGGGGAAGCTAGGGAGGAGAAGGGAGGAGCTGGAGGCGGCAGCGGCGGCTCGGGCATCGCCTTCTTGCCCTGCTGCTGAGAGAGGAGGAAGGGAGGGGATGATGGGGCAGCGAGGAGGAAGAAGGAGCTCGCGACGGACGAGTTAGCGAACACGCGACGGAATGGTAGTTCGGGGTAACGTGGACTCTTTCGGTGCTATTTTACGGAACGGAGGTCTTTTAATGGTATTTCGCAGAAACGGCGATCTTTCGATGGCATGAGACCAATTTTCCCATGGCAATAATGCAGGAAGCTTCCTTTGATCACCGTAAGCCAAGGAGAATGGGGATAGGGGAGATGACCACCGAGTCATGTCGACAGCCCCAAAGACTGCCGGTTGCCGGAGCAGATCCTACGCTGGTGGATGGAAGGTCGTTTCGCCAATAGTCAGTGTTACCAAATACAATTTTTCTTAGACGAAAATTACGGACGGGAAAGTGAAAATATGGAGACGTACGAAACACGCACGGCGCAGCTCATGGTAATTAGTGCTAATTAGGAACAGGATCAAGCACTAATTACAAGATAAGCAAACACTAAAAATAATTCGTTCTCACATGTACGATTTTTGTACTCTAGCTTGAAAACGACTCTGAACATAAATAAAAAGCTAGTCTCCACGCAGAGATAGCTTACTGCTGCTCACCGAAAAGCAAAGGGAAAAGCTGCTGTTGCTACAACACTGCAGAGAACACCAGCTAGTTTAAGGTAAACAAGCCAATAGATCAAACTATTGCACTTTGCAGTGACTAAACAATGAGTAAAGCAGTACATATTGATTAAACAAATGCTTATTAGTGTCACGACCCAAAAATTTTAAACATGATTAAAACTTAAACAATATCATCATGAGCATCATTAAAGCATAATGGAGCATCATGTGCATGTGCATGTGCATGTTTGATTGAGATTAAGCCTTGTGTATGTTTGAATGTGTGCTTGTGAAGGAAGTTGAAATTTTGTTTTGCAACTGTGACTCCAAAAATTTTATTCAAATACTAGATTTCAAATTTTTAATTGTAAATATTTTTGCAGGATTTTATGACCTTTGAACTGAGCCATGAAATTCTTACAAAACTTAAAAACAGTCAATTTGATCTTTTTCCTGCAACCAATTTAAAAAGGATTTTGAGTGATTCTTATTGAAAAATATTCTTGGTGATTTTATCTTGCACCAGTAAAAATCTCGTGAATTTTTGAGCCCGGAAACACTTTGGTTTCAAATTTCGAACTTCAACTTTGTTCACGTTTGCCCGGACCCACATGTCAGCCTCACCCCTCCCCTTCTTTCGGGCCTGCTCGCCCCTGGTTGGGCAGCAGGGGCACCGGCGCCATGCCGGCGTCCGCTGGTTCGGCCAGCGTGGCCTCGGCGAGCCCGGCCGCCGCGCCCCTCTTCTCCCTCTCCTCCATTTAAAGCCGCGGCCCCCTTTTCCCCTGAAACCCTATCTCTTCTTCCCTTCCACCATCCGCCACCGCCGACCTTCGATTCACCGCCTACGGTGGGCCCCTCCTCGATTCCTTGCGCGGGGAGCATCTCCTCCCTCCCCTCGACTGATTCCGGCTTTAATCCCGTCGTTTCCCTTGCCGTGCAGGGCTTCCCGGCGGAGCTCTCCCGTCGGCGCCGCTTGTCCTCGTTGCGCCGCGCCCTCTGCCGCCGTTCCCTACAGCCTGTGTCGCCGGTGAGATTCGCCAGCCACTCCCCTCCCTTGTGCATGTGCCTGTGATCCTTATGCTCCTCTTTTTGTGCCGCTGCGCTGAAGCACGGCAGCCTGCTGGTCACCTGCGTGCGTGTTCTGGAGAAGATAAACAGTAATACTTGTGTGTTTGAGTTTGCAAAAATCATAGTAAAATAAATATAAACCCAAAAATATTGAAACTTGTTTTGTAAGTTTCTTCATGCTTAGATCTACTCAAAAAATATTGTTTTACATATTACTGTTCTGTATATTTATTTATGCTTTAATGTTGTGACAGTAAGATAAATGCTTAGTAAATCCTACACTGCTCTGAAAATATCAAACTAAATTTTGTTAGACTCCATGTGAAACTTACTGTTTAGTAGTCTAACTTGTTTATATGGATCTCAACTGTTTGGTGGAGTTTTAGTGTGATTTCTTATCCTCTGTCTGAAAACTTGTTTAATATATAACTTTTTACTGAAAAATGCTAAAATGGTAAAACCTGTTAGCTTTGTTTTCATGCCTAGTATTTCTGGTAAATTTACAAGAATAGTTCAATAACGTTTTCATATGTTTTCTGATTTATCTTGTTTACAATAGCTGAAAATTGCAAAAATTATATTTAACTCTAGAAAAATGCTTTTGCTGCAAATCTAATTTTCCTGAGTCCCTTGTAATGCCCTCTATTTGATATATTTATTTCATGAATTATGCCAGCGGCGTAAATTGTATTTGTTAATTCTTGCTCTTGCTTTCTTGTTCACTTATGTACTAGTGCTCGTTTATCGTCGCATGTCTTACGTTTGCGCATCATTACATGTTGTGCCTTTCATTCTTCATGTCATATCATTCTTGCATAACCCATGGCATCATGCTAATGCATCCAATTATTCATGCATTATAGTGACCGAAACGCCGGAGAGCAAGCCCGTTGAGCCCGCCAAAGTTGCCGAACTCGGACCCGGAATCGAGTACGTGGTTGAACTCGAGGAAAGCCAAGACAAACAGCTATGCATTTATTCCTTGCACCTATTTAACTTGATTTAATTTAGTTATCTCAATTGGATATTTATGGGTTATGTATATTATGTTATTTATTGCATTTTTGTATCTATTTCTATGCATTGCCCTTCCTTGAATATTGTTTAGCCTTATCCTTGATACTTGTAGTTGTTTAGAGTACTTAACTTGTCTAGATGCTTAACTGCACAGAGTTTTATGTCCCTTGATAGGAGAAAATGGTTTTAGAGTCATCACACTTACCCGACGATGCTTGTTTCGCACTTGTTCGGTAATTGTTTGATGGAAGAATAGTCTCGTGATCCGGGCAGAAGGATAGGGCCTAGAGAAGAAAGTCACGGACCGCTCGGGTCGTTTATGGACCGTCCATGGATGACGGCGGTTTTGAGCAACTTATCGTGCTCTCACATATCCGAAATAATGGAAAGGATGAGCCAAATACCTTCCAGAATTGGTCTTTGATGCATGGTCCTAGATACGTGGCCAAGGGTGCTATTTAGAGAGGCTTAGTGATGACCCCGGTGGACCTATGTGACTCTCTGCGTAAATTAGGCGTGGTGTTCAAGGGTTGAGCCTTGTTGGGAACGGTTGACGCGAGTACCCCTCTTATCCAACGTGATCGGTTGGGTGAGCCGCATGGTCCTTGCGTCGTGTGGGTAAAGTAGTCCACCCTTGCAAGGTTTAAATCAATTCGAATTGCCGCGCTCTCGGTTTTAAGCAAGCTCTCTATCCCATGAAATCTTCATAGAAAGTTTTTATGATTCATGGCACTTATATGGTTATTTACTTGTCTTCTTATAATAAACTAAAATTGGTGTTGTGGGTTGGGCAAGAATAATTAATTTCTATCCCATGAATTCTTCGTAGAAAGTTTCGGTTATGGTGATTTATGATTCATGGCACTTGTATGGTTATTTACTTGTCTTCTTATAATGAACTAAAATTGGTGTTGTGGGTTGGACAAGAATAATTAATTTGCTAGGAAACTAGATGATAGTGTAGAGAGCTCATGCTTGCGCAATAATAACTTAACCTTAAAGCCTCATCTTAAGTCTCTTGCATGATCCTTGTTTATATATTTGCGTAAGATTTGCGAGTACCTTTTGTACTCATGTTGTTTTTTAAACTAAGTTGCAAGTGAGCCGGAAGTCATTTTTGGCCATTTCTATCCCGCCGACCCCAGAGAGGAGTTGGCCTTTGTGGTTGCGATGGCGCCCATGAGCAAGATGCTATTGCTTTATTGCGACTTTATCATTTTATCTGCTGTGCAGTGGTTTTTTTGGGGAGAACATGACAAGACACTAAACTTTATTTTCATGTCTCTTATTTACCACTCTTGAATCAAGGTTTGTATGAAATTGTTGAACCATTTTATTTCAGATTTGGACCTCCCATGATGAACTTGTAATAATTAATTTGTTGTACTCTTTTATGCTTAAAATTTCTTTTTGTGGTTCATTGGTGATATATCTCTTGTATAACGGTACATGTGCTCAATCGGGGCATGTGGCAAGTACGTAT
This sequence comes from Panicum virgatum, assembly GCF_016808335.1. Classification (NCBI taxonomy): domain Eukaryota; kingdom Viridiplantae; phylum Streptophyta; class Magnoliopsida; order Poales; family Poaceae; genus Panicum; species Panicum virgatum. The sequence goes on from NC_053152.1 coordinate 38,411,628, forward strand.
CGGGATTATCGGATTTGCCTTCGCTTTATGTGATTGTATTGGTCAAGTGACTCTAGATGTGGATTAGTACGTGGTGTGTCAAGAGACAGACACATGCTAGCTCTCATCTTAATGAATTGACTAATAATTTCAACTAAACCGAATGCAAATTAGGCGGTTCTTACAATTAGCTTGATTCATAATGTGAACTGCGGGCAGCAATAAAGAAAGAGCCGACACACCTCACTGATGTTGAAGCGACTGTCGGTAGCTCCAAGTAATTCTCTGTTCTCACCGATCAGCACAGGATCTGACTGCAAATGAGATGAGCTGACAATCGAGGGAGAGAGCAGTCGGCCGCTGGAGCTGCTGCCCTGCCCCTGAGACTCGATCACTCGACCGAGCTTTGCAGTGCAGACGAAACAAGGCTGCTGAACCTGCTGAACGAAACAAACCAATATGAGCTGCGATCTGAACCTGCAAGGCTGAAGGGAAAACAAGGAGAAGCTGCTGAACAAGCTGGACCGACCGTCCGACCAGAGAAGAAATTAGCCCGGGAGCTCCCGGTGACGAAAAGCATCGAAGTGACACGAAGATCTGGTGGTGGTGTTGGAAAACAGAGCAGCGCCTGTGAACTCTGTAGCAGACCAGCTTATGTAAATGTTTCCAAAGCCCATTCAAATCAACTCCGATTCACACGATACTCGTACCACACAGCCTCAGTAGATTATGGGGGATTCACAGTTTCACACCACATACTCAGGATTGAGCGAGCTAAAGCCTAAGGAGGATGAACCTACAGTGAAGAGTGAGACTGTGAGAGGAGCGTCTGTGGGTCTGGGCGACTGGGTTCCTGGGAGGCATCGGCAATAATGGAGAGTGAGCAGCAGGACGCGTCATTGAGTACATATACTAAAGCTCCAAGAATTGGAGCAACCTCATGAGTCGTGGCCCCACGTGGGGCCCGTGCACTGTTCATGCGGGTCCCACATACTATTCAGGTGGGCCCACGTACTATTCAGGCGGGCCCACATGGGCCCCACGTACTATTCAGGCGGGACCCACGTGGGACCCATGTACTATTCAGGCAGGACCCACGTGGGGCCACGATTCTATTAAATTAGCCTCTTTATTTTAAAAAAATATTTTTCTTCCACTATTTAACAATACAAAATATATTTAACTACTTCCTACATACAAAAAATAATAACTAAACTTTGTATACTACATTTACATGTGGTAGTTGTACTACTTCTTGGGTTTTGATTTCCCTCCGTAAACCCACGAAATATAATTAGACTGTTCATTCATTTCTAATCTTACTTTTTTTCCCACTAAAATAATTAAAATATACCTACTGACACAAAAAAAACCCTAAGGAAAAATTACATGTATCTCTATACTACAATGCTTGAGATTGGCGCGCTCTCAGACATAAAACTACTATGCCCGCTTTACTGTAATTTTTAGATCTATCTCAATACATCGATATGATGTTGTTTCGAACACAGTAACGAATAATATCTTTCTATTAATATTTTATGTCCACGTTTTTGGTACAGGCGCGCGTAGCGCGCCAACCTGACTAGTTTTTTTTTATCGCCACAAGCAGGGCATCTCGCTCGTAGCTTCTCGTTCACATCCTCGACGCGTTTTTTTTTGCAATTTAGCCTTTTTAAAGTTTTTACATTAAAATCCTTGGTGGAAAGAATTTCAAAAATATACCTGCAATACCCCGCAATATATTTTAGCATCGTAATGTTCCACGTCGGGTCGGATGGGAGATTTGGCACTAACGGAGAAATAAAAAACATATTTAGCCAAAGAGGAAGGGCGGGCCTGGTGCAGCAGTAGAGCCTACCGTCTGTAATCGGAAGGTCCCGGGTTCGAGCCCCAGCATCTGCACATTTGTGTGGGTAAGCCTTGGGGCTTAAGACAATTCTTTCCTAGACTCCGTACAGTGCGGAAAGCGTACAGTACAAAGAGGAATGCTACAACCCGGCCGTCTGGACGCAGCTGTAAATATCGGACGCAGGCCTCATGCCACATGCTCCCGCCATTCTGGTCCACTCGTTTCCCGTGCATTTCTTTCCACTCGTTTCTACTCATCCTCATCCATAGCAATCTCTCTCCCTCTCTCGTGCGGGCTCGAGGCTAGGATCGAGCTGCGCCGGCCACCATCGGGCTCCAGCACCGAGGGCACGCTCCACGCCGGCTGCCGCTCCCCTATGGAGCACAACTGTAACAGCCCTAGGGATGATAAAACTGCAGGGCGAAGACCTTTCTAAATTACTAGTAAAATGTGCCGCACGAGATAGAGAATACAGATTCAATATTCTATATCTTTGAACAATTGACAATGCCACATAGTTTCTCTTATCATGTTATTGAATCAAAGTTTAAACTCGGTTCATAAGTGCACTTCAAGATAATGATGCAAGATTTAGTTTTCCCTTTGTAACACCCCTGAATATAAGAGAAATTTTACAATGCTTGAAACAAATGAGGATTGTCCATCAGGCTAAAACCGACGGCTGAAACATAAGATGTACCAAAAGATACCTAGAAAAAAAGGTACCAATCGGCATCAGAATAGGTGGGATCCATACCGAAATAGGAAATGTATCTCTTGGTACCTCTCAGTACCTCCTGGTATCTTACCAGGATAGGAAAAGTACCTCACTGCTGATACCTTTCCAATCACCGGAAGATGCATCTGAATACAAATCTTGTAGCCCTTGTTTTAATTTCTCCTATACGTTGGTAGTGACGTGGATGAGAGACTCGAAGTATAAATGTTCCGAGAGTCCAGATGAAAATTGAGGAATGTCACAGCAAGTCTGACAACTCTGAAAGTTTCTTTGTTGTGTTTTTAGACCCGATTCTAAACTGATTGCTCTCCTAACCCGTGCTTCAAATGAACTCGGAAACGTGCACAAAACTCATTGCATAGGCCAGACTTTGACTGTCCTAATCTCCAAATCCTTTGCTCCAATCACAAAACATTAAATACAAGAAGTGCATCCTATCATATCGTTCAACCACTTTGGTCTGAGTTCTATTTGACCCATCTGCTCATATTTCAATTTTCACCGAACTTTTTTTTTCTTTTTACAAATGCCGATCTGGTGTCGTGTTGAATTCATTGACTGAATTTTGTTTTTGTCTATCCTGCAGCGATCCCGTATATGATAACTGGCTAGAGACACCCCATTCCATGCTACCCATCTACAAGGAGCTCATTGGAGCTGGCCTCAAGGTGTGGGTCTTCAGGTAATAATAAGCTTTGCTGGCTGTGTAAACACCTAGCTAGTGTGGATAATTTCTTCAGCAAGTTTCGATGTTGTGCACGAAAATGCACTCATGCTTCTTTCTTTTTTCTTTTGCAGTGGTGACACGGACACTGTGGTGCCTCTGACCTCGACCAGGCGCTCTCTTGCCTCCCTGGGCCTTCCTGTCAAGACCAGCTGGTACCCCTGGTACATTGTCCCAAGTGAGGTCAGTGTTTATTAGGACAGGAGAAGCCACCAAGCTTCATGTTCCTCTCTGAATAATACTGCAGAGTTCCTTACAGTTTCTTTGAACCATGGTCCATGGCCATGTGCATATATGCTGTGGTGTGGTGGTAAGTTGGGGGCTGGAGCACGGAGTATGAAGGCCTAACCTTCATCATGGCCCCCAGCACCGCCCGGCCCGGCGCAGGCCCTCGTCCTGTTCCAGCACTTCCTGCAGGGGGAACCCATGCCGACTGAGGCCAGGAGTAGTTTCTACTCCGCCGCATGGAAACAAGTTTATTTGCTGAAATTGACAGACAACTGATGCTATCAGCTGCATGTGTTTGGCCCTCTAAGAGGTGTTTGGTTTCATTTGCAGGCAACGAATGCCAGCCTCATCCTCCTTCCTAGTGAGAAGGCTCGCTCCTACTGAGCTGGGGAGCACTAGTGCCAGATGAGCGGAGAATAAAATCTGAAGGACCATATTTCTTCCAGAACGCTAATATGTGTATAAACCATTGGCATGGCTATGGATAGATTGTTTCTTCTCCTGAAAGCCATATATGAATAATGCATGCTTGGATTGTGCCGAAATCAGATCAAGGCATTCTTCACTGGCAAGGCCAACAGCCCCCCCCCCCCCCCCCTGCTCCATGGCTCTGCCATCAGCACCGCAGTTGCTTTTGAGAGAGGTTTTGTAACAGAAGGGCTTACCATTTTTCACCTCTGCATTTGCTGTTAAACCCAATTCCTTCACGTGGGATGATTTGAGATTTGTGCATCGCTGCTGAGTCCGCCATCAGGTTCTCTACGCTTTGTTGCTTCCCAGCATTGTTAGTACCTTCGTTGCCTATTCGTTTTGTTTTTCCATCGTTTTTTTGGCTTTTATAACTTCGTCAGTTTTTCATGGTAGGTAATCAGCCATTCAACCAGGGGCGAAGCCAGATCAGAAGAGCATTGGGGTCTTACGTAGAACAGAACGGGTCTTAATGTACTATTAACAACTAGCTACAGTACTTTGCCACTAGTTTTTCCAAAATTCGTCGGGGTCGGCAGACCCCAGCGCCAAGCCTCAGCTCCGCCACTGCATTCAACAGCAGATTAGTGCTATCAGCTCCTGAGTATTTGACAGACTACTATAACTGCAATTCCCGTGTTATGAAACATATCTCTGTAATTTTCTAATAGAATAATATTGTCAAAGTTTCAGAAATACTGCAAAGCGCACTGAAAAATTACAGTATCCCCCCCACCCCACCCAACCACCTCCTAACCACACATAAAAAATATAAAGACTAAGTAAAAAGTTTGGAGGCAAAGGAGACATCTTACAAACAATTAATTAACCGGCACATATGCCATTCACTGCATTTCATCTGCCCTTGCATCAGTTACCAGCTGTTTGGATTCTCACCTCTAAAACAGTTGTATAAGGTTCTGCGACCCCACTGCAGATGCGGCGGCCAATAATACTACTCAAGCCATTCCGGCGTTCATTAACGGGGTTAACCCTTCAGACCTTGTTTGGTTAATCCTCTTTAAAAGGGATCCTTGTCTGGAGATGATTGAGAGAGATTTTAACTTGTTGGGGTTATTAATCCTTCCATAACTCCAATTTTCTTTAATCTCCTTCAAACCGAGCAATGCTTTACTGTGGTCGTTCAAGTACCCAATATTGTACGTGCCACAATCAACAATAATCTAACAGCTCTACCGTTCGGCAAAGTTTTGTCCCCACCTCCTCAATGAAAGTAATGGGATGATTCGAGAGGATGAAATCGTGCACCACCGTCACTGTCACCTTCCCCTGCTCCTGATCATCAATGCTTACTCCTCTAACACCTACAGATTACCAGAACATTTCCCTTAGAAAGGAAAACTCAAATATGAGGTGACAAAAAAAGAAAAGAGTACTCCTACAAGGTTTTTCCATGTCATATGAAGCAAGTAATATAGACAACTCATACAATACAGGTTGCCCATTAAATTCATTCTTAATGACTTAATACTAATTATTGATTGCATATAGAAAAGATGCACATGTTGTCTATAAAACATCATAAATTATGTTGGCCATTGTATCCTGTGCCCAAACCGTCTCTTTGCGATGGAATGACTTTCACTTCTCTACCACGTAGATGGCACATTTAATGCGTTTTGTATTCCAAGAACATGTTTAAGCTAAATTTATTCTTTACCCATAATACCCTTAATGAGCCGCCAGATGTTGTCCACACGCTCCTCATGGTGAATGGTCATTTTCAGCACAGAATCCTATGATTTGGGAGAAACAAAGGACACAGGTTAGAAAAATAATTTAAGACATGCCAAATAGATGGCCTACAATTTTGTCTACTATTCTTTTAGTTGTCACTTTTCTATTGCGTCTGAACTAGGATATCTATGGAAATGTACAAGCATATTAGAGTCATATTAGAGTCGTAGGTGTATGACATCTCTCACCCGGTTTAAAATCATAATGTCTATTTTTTTAGATGTGTGAATTTAATAGTCTGTAATGATCTAGAACCGTCATCTCGAGTCAACAAAAATGGGATGCGCACGCATGCTCCTCCTACTCAAGCGGCCACGCCAGCCGCTGCACATGTGTGCTGCTCTTGCTCCCACACCAACCGCCACCACGCGCGTGTTGCTCTTACTTTCGCGTCCATCGACCAAGATCAAGCTCCTCTGGCTTCTGTACTCGGCACCATGCCACGCACTGCTTCTCCCCCAGGCTGGCCAGCACTGCTAGAAAACATACTATCGGTCCATATAAAAGTAACTGAAGTAGGAAGATCTAACATTAATGGCAGTGCCGATCTTCTTATTGCTACCGGTATTTTTTAGGTGCATGGATCCAAGGTATTTTAGTATCGATTGGTGTTACCACCCAATACTAAAGGGTCCTTCCATGGTTAGATTCTTTTATGGTAGAACCGGTTGGTAACACCACCGGGTACTAATGTGGATTTTTTTAGTACCAGTTAGTTTTACCACCTGATAGTAAAAAGTCCTCCATAGGTTACTTCAAAAAGAAAGCCTGCCCCCAACCACAATTGTTGTGTAGATGAGATGGTAAGGGAGGTTTGCGTGAGGCAAGAAGTCCTGAGTTTGAATCCCATCTACCGCGTACAAACTTATTTCTTGTGAAAAAAAATCACATGACTTGTGACTTGTGACTCGTGAGGTGCGGTTATGCGGGCCTCTTCTCAGGCTTAAATTATTTTCTGATGCAAAAAATACTTTAGAACCGGGTGAAAGCATCACCCGGTACTAAAAGATCCTTTTAGTATTAGTTCATCCATCCTGTGTTAATACCCAAGACTTTTAGTTCTGGATGCACATTACTGGTGAACCTGTCCTAAATGGTCTTCTCAACCGGTAATATAAACACTTTTTTCTAGTAGTCCCAGGACGAGGTCAATGGGAAGGTGAAGTGAGGAAGAAGATTTTTTTTTAATGTTGCAGTCACTGATTTACCTTTTTGTGCTTACATTATTGTTTCTTAGTGTTGCAATATGATATTTTGAAATGCTATAATGGGTGATCTTGGATGCTGCGGCTGCAGTAAAAAGATTGACCTATATGCTAATTTTTTTGGATTAGACTCTCCATGTTGCAGAAGATGTTGTGTGATTATAATTTTTGGATGTTGCAGTATTGTGTATTGAATGGTGCAATACTCTTTTGTTATTGATGAACGTTGCATGAAGCAAGGTGCAAATGTTAAGGTGGGAATTTTAAACTTGATTCAATTGCAAAGGTGTACTTAGTGCACATTTTGGATGTTGGACATGATGCTTTTCATTATTGCAGATGCTTTTTTTTCATGTCATATATGCTACTTTTTCATGTTATGATAGAGTGACAATACGTCCGGTACGTTAGTAATTTTACTTTTTTATAGAATCTCGGATGAAGACAAACTTTACATCAAAATTGTAGAGCTTGATGATATCTAAAACTTTGTAGTTGATACCTTTTTCATTCAAGGTCATTTTGGTAGTCAAAAAAATTATTATAATTTCTCTAGTTTCAAAATCAACAAATTTGAATTTGTTTTTAAACAATCTCGAATGTAAAATATAAAGTAGTCCCATATCAAAGTTTTAGTGCTAAGATCTAAAATTTATAGTTTATACATTATTCATTTAAGAACGTTTAGTATCACAAGATCATTTACTAGGTCTGCATGCGAGGTTTGAGGTAAACAGTTTACGCAAGTGTGCATATAATGTTAAAAAAGTATACTTTGATAGTAGGGGGGCTTGTGGTGGTGGCCGATTAGCTTGGATATTTTTTCTTTTTTTCTTTTGCTATTTTCGAGTTTGTTTCCTAATTTTCTTTATTTTCTCAAAAATGCACCCACCCTGAAAATCTTGTAGGGGTGGGTGTGGCCATGACATGCCCCTACAAATGAATTTTTATGGGTGGGCACATTAATTACCGGCTCCTACAAATCAATTTTTAGCTGTGGGAACTTCCTTAAAAATATGTTTATACCCACCTTTAAAAATCCTTATTGTAGTGGTGATATACACATAAAAGGAAACATTATTTATCACTAAATATTAGTTGATAGCTCGCCTCGCCTTGCCAGCATTGTAAAGCGAAAGCTTGTCGGCCTAGAAGTCATAAGCCAATTGTGCTTGCTCTTTGCAGCAAGGAAAAGCAAGCCCAAACCTTACCAGAACAGGCACGAAATAAGCTAGAAAAAACACCAAAATATGTTGCCTTGGAAAAACACCAAAACATGTTGCCTTGGTGGAGAAACTATGCATGCAGGCCCTTAACGTGAACACCCACAATAAATCTAAGCAGACAGTGAACAAAAAGTTTTTTCACATTGGACAATCAAACAAAAATTGTATTGTTGGAAAGGATGCTGGTTTCCTTCGGTGTAGTCTCCAATAAGGGTTTGTTCTTATTCATGTCAACTGCGTTTTGAATTGTAGCCTTCGCAACCTTCAACTCCTTGGGCCTTGTTACTAGATAATATAAACAAACATTGACGTCCTCAAGCGAAGGAAGGTTCTCAAAACCAACAGCAAAGTCACCCGATTGACCCATTGATGACTCAATCCTTCCAAATCCTAACTCCAGGGTTTGAAGCTTTGGCATTGCTCCTTGGGCAAACACCACTCTTGTGATCAACAAGATTTTGAACTTTCTAAGAGACGGGAATGGATAAGCATTGCTGATGACCAACTCTTCGCCTCTGTCCAAACGTATGAAAAGATGAGAAAGGGATGGTATGCTCCCAAGGACATGAAGTCCCTCCTCTCCCAGCACTAATAAGCGGATATGTAGGATGGTCAAGGCAGAGAGTGCGGAGATCCATTTCGGCACTATGTGCACGGTGATATCACTCATCTATTTTCTGAAGTTGTTGAGGAATTATTAGCCTGTCACATGGGAAATAAATGAAGTCACATTCGGAACCAATTATGTATAGAGACTCTAGATTGACCAAGCTGGATAGACACTGGATGAAAGGCTTGACGTAGCCCTCGTCCCATTCGTGCAACATGAATGTCACATGCCTCAGTTCAGTCAGCCCCGAGAAGTTAATTAGCATGGATGGGGACCCCACATAGATAGCAAAAACATCCAACTGTTGCAGCAACTTGAGGTTCCCGAACCCAGCCGGCAGTCTTTCCAGAGTATCAGCACGCAAGCACACCAATTTTCTTAGTAGAACAAAGGTTGATGGCAGCTTGTGTATTCCAGTGTCACTTATGTCTAGTACCTGTAGAAGCTGTAGCTTCTGGATCTCTTTTGGAATATCAGTGATACTTGTATTTCCTAGTCCCAAATACCTTAGGTGAATCAAATTGCAGATTTCCCTAAAGCACCTATTGTCCACTTGCTCACAACCATTTAAACACAATACACGTAAGACAGGAAAGGTTGAAAGGGGTGGCAAATGATTAAAAGCTTCAGGACACACATCAGCAATAAGTGACCTCACATGGCACAAGTTTGCAGATGATAAGTCCTTGACATCCTCTTCATTGCTGGTTTGGAGGCACAATCGATGCATCCTATCTTGTTGACACTTGGGCTGTTGGTCATGTATTGTTGCTAGGATACCATCCTTATTTGCCAATCGTGTGATGAGATCAAGTACCATATCATGTACTCGACACAAATCTACCTTATTGCTGTCCTCGTCAATATCTGTTCCTTGAATCATACTTCTGTTGATTAGCTCATTGATATAATCCACACCTACCTCATCAAAGGACCTCCCCTGTTCTTTGAGGATGAACCCTTCACCCATCCATTTCCATATTAATTCTTTTGTGCTTATCAAATAATCTTCTGGATATGAGCTTAAATACAACATGCAATTTTTCAGATGTGTAGGTTGATAGAATGCTAGGATCAACACAGTGCACGACCAAGAGGGATCTTTTTCTCTTTTCTTTGTTCAAGCACAAGATGTTCCTAGATCTAGAACGTAGAGTACACGAGAGTACACTGAGAGGGAGAGAGACCTTCTGTACCACCGGTGGAGCTCGAGCCGGTCATCTCGGGTTCGTTGATGGAGATCCGCTCAAGGGCGGCGACGAGTGAAGCAGAGAGGTCGACGCCGGGGTGACGGTGTCGAGGACGGAAGCGGCGACGGCGGGATGGAGTCGGCTGCGGCGGTGGAGACGCCAGTGGAGTCGAGGACGACGGCTGGTGTGGCGCAGAGGCGGCGGCTTCCCGTTGCTTCTGCGCACCCTCAGATCGGGCTAGGGTTTTTCGGTGGGTTTGGCGGCGCACGGCGAACCTCGTCACGTGTGCCGTCGGCCTCCACCTTTCTTTATAGCGTAGCGCAACGGGGGCCCACCAACCATTAAGGGTTGGACGCCCCCGATCAGGGCGCGGATTAAGGGCCTAATAGGCCGTTGGGCCTATTAGGAAGGAGATCAACCTAACATTCTCCCCCTTGATCTCACTTTGTACTTTAACTTTATACTTTAACCTGTAACTTTTCCTTTAGTTGTTCCATCACAGATTAATGAATAGAGCATGTTTTATCATCACGGTCCAAGACCGATAGACTCAACAGCTACCACACACATCACTGTTTTGAAACAAATTCTTTATCTTTTGGGCCCTTTTATTCTCCAGAAATCACAGGCTTTCCCATAAACCCATGCCGGCTATGTGTTCCATGAACACATTGGGTGGTAAGCCTTTAGTGAGCGGATCCGCAAGCATTTTCTTTGTACTTATATGCTCGAGTGTAATAGAGTGATTCTGAATTTTCTCCTTCACAACATAAAACTTTATGTCAATATGTTTGGCAGCACCACTTGACTTATTGTTGTGAGCATAAAACACTGCTGGTTCATTATCGCAGTACATTCTGAGTGGTCTTTGAATGCTGTCTACCACTCTTAAGCCGGGTATAAATTTCTTTAACCATTCAACCTGCCCCGAGGCCTCATAACATGCCACAAATTCAGCGTACATCGTCGATGATGCAGTGACGCTTTGTTTGGAGCTTTTCCACGATATAGCTCCCCCTGCGAGTGTGAACACATAACCGGACGTGGACTTTCAGTCATCGATGTCCCCCGCAAAATCCGCATCTGAGTACCCTTCTATCTCTAGGGAATCGGATTTTCTGTATGTTAGCATGAGGCCTTTTGTGCCTTGCACATAACGTAATGCTTTCTTTACCATGATCCAGTGTGCATGTCCTGGATTACTTTGATATCTGCCAAGTATCCCGGTAACAAATGCTAAGTTAGGGCGTGTACAAACTTGAGCATACTGTAGGCTTCCGACAGCTGAAGCATATGGAACCGCTTTCATTTGATCGATCTCATACTGGTTCCTGGGACATTGAAATTTCCCAAATCTATCGCCCTTGACTATTGGAGCAGGTGAAGGCTTGCACATATGCATACTATATTTCTTTAGAACCTTTTCTAAGTATGCCTTTTGTGACAGTCCTAATACCCCCTTTGTTCTATCTCGGTGAATTTCAATTCCCGAAACAAATGAAGCTTCACCGAGATCTTTCATATCAAAGTTTGAGGACAAGAATTTCTTTGTCTTCAGTAGCAGACCAACATTGCTACTTGCAAGTAGAATGTCATCCACATATAAGATCAGGAAAATAAATTTTCCACTTCTGAACTTTGCATAAATGCAATTGTCCTCCTCATTTTCTTTAAACCCAAATTTTCTTATGGTTTCATCAAATTTTAAATACCACTGCCTAGAGGCTTACTTTAATCCATAAATGGATTTCTTTAAGCAACATCCCATATGTTCTTTTCCTTTCACGACAAAACCTTTTGGTTGTGCCATGTAAACATTTTCATACAAATCCCCGTTAAGGAATGCCGTCTTTACATTCATCTGATGTAACTCTAAGTCATAATGTGCTACCAATGCCATTATAATCCTGAAGGAATCTTTACATGAAACCGGAGAAAAGGTTTCATTATAGTCTATCCATTCTCTTTGCGTAAAGCCTTTTGCCACGAGTCGTGCTTTGAACCTTTCTACATTCCCTTTGGAGTCATGTTTTATCTTGTAAACCCATTTACAGCCTACTGTTTTGGCTCCTTTAGGAATTTCCTCTAAGTCCCAAACACCATTGGAACTCATTGATTTCATCTCATCCTTCATAGCTTCTAGCCATTTAGATGAGTGAATACTTCTCATGGCTTCTTCATATGAAGTGGGATCACCCTCCATATGAACCTCTTATGTATTATAAACTTCATAGTCGCTAGAAATAGCCGACCTTCTTTCTCTTTGTGACCTTCTAAGGGCCACTGCTTGTGGCACATTTTGTGCCTCAACTTCTAGCACATTTTCCATAGGGGGCTGTAGCTCCTCCTCCTCATGTCCAATCACAGGTTCAGGAGGTTCCTGGATGACAGGTTCCAAACCTTCGCTCACTGTTGGTATAGGTGGAGTTGCGACAGGTGTTGACACCGTAATAACCGAAGAAGGTACTGACGTCACTATTTCAGGAACTTTTGGTGCAGCATCAACAGGTAGTGAGAAAAATGGCTCTTGAATCATAGGAGTAGGCACATACACCCGCTTCTCCTCAAGGTCAATTTCTCTAGGTACCATGCTCCCCTTGATCATTTCACTTTCTAGAAAGACAGCATGTCTCGTTTCTACAAACTTTGTATGTCTGTCTGGACAGTAGAAATGAAAACCTTTCGATTTTTCAGGATAGCCTATAAAATGGCAGCTTACAGTTTTGGGATCCAGTTTTCCAATATTTGGATTAAACACTTTAGCCTCAGCTGGGCTCCCCCAGACCCGTAGGTGAGTCAGTGAGGGTTCTCTTCCCGTCCATAGCTCATACGGCGTTTTGGGCACCGATTTGCTTGGCACTCTGTTGAGAATATGGATGACGGTTTTTAACGCCTCCATCCACAGACTCAATTTCAATGTGGAATAACTCATCATACTGCGCACCATATCCATTAGTGTACGGTTGCGCCTTTCAGCTACTCCATTTTAATGAGGCTCCCCCGGTGTAGAGTATTGGGCAACTATACCATTTTCCTTTAAAAACCTCGCAAAAGGTCCAGGAACTTGTCCATAAGGGGTATGTCGACCGTAGTACTCCCCTCCACGGTCTGATCTTACTATTTTAATTCTTTTGTCAAGCTGATTTTCAACCTCAGCTTTGAATATTTTAAATTTATCCAATGCCTCAGATCTTTCTTTAATTGGATAAATGTAACCACAGCGGGAGTAATCATCTGTGAATGTTATGAACGAATCATAGCCATCCACACTTTTCACAGGAAACGGTCCACATATATCAGTGTGGATTATTTCTAATGTTCCTGCACTTCGTGTGGCACCCTTTTTGATTTGCTTTACAAATTTTCCTTTAATGCATTCAACGCATTGTTCAAGATCAGAGAACTCTAACTGTGGAAGAATTTCACTCTTCACTAATCTTTCAATTATCCCCCTCGAAATATGGCCTAAACGACAGTGCCATAATTTCGATGAAGTATCTTGAGTTCTCTTTCTTTTCTTTGTTTCTTTCTCTGACAAGGATTCATGCACATTCACATTACATACAGAATGCACTTTATCACGCATAGATAATAAATAAAGATCATTGTAAAGGACAGCATCACCAATACAATTATTATCAAACCATAGTTCACATTTGCCATTCGCAAAATGACAACCAAAACCATCTGTGTCTAAGCGTGATACACTTATCAAGTTTCTTTGAAGCGAAGGAACAAATAAAACATCTTTTAATACAAGCATGAAACCATTAACTAGCTCGATGGAGACATCGCCAACAGCTTCAACATCTGCTTGTACTCCGTTCACGACTTTAATGTGTCTTTCGCTTCTTTGCGTAGTCCTTGTCGAACGGAATCCCTGTAAAGAATTTGCAACATGCACAGTTGCACCAGAATCAATCCACCAAGTAGATTTAGAAAACTGTAAGTACAGGGATTCATTAACAAATGAAATTACATTCTCACCATTCTTTGCCATTATCATCTTTAAGTAGGCGGGACAATCTGCTTTACGATGCCCCTTGTCAAAACAGTGGAAGCACTCATCTTGTGCTGGGGTGCGCTGTTGCTGACGCTGTTGCTGAAACTTCTGTGGCATAGGGGCTTTGTCTTTAGTTTTAGAGGAAGAAGCAGCATGGAAAGGCCTTTTCTTGTTATTATGCACAAAATTGACAGACCCACCATTCTGTTTCTTGAGTTTATCTTCCTCTTGTGCACACATGGCAATTGCCTTTTCCATGTTCCACTTCTCTGGCTGTGAGTTATAGTTTACAACGAACGTTGCAAACTCTTTTGGAAGAGAGGCGAACACCAGGTGCACCATAAACTCTTCCTTGAGATCCAAGTTCATTGGTTTGAGCTTGGAGTTCAAGGCACACATCCCCATGATATGATCTCTTATAGTACCGGCATTGCCATAGTACCTCTTTGTGACCAACTGCTCTATGATCTGTGTGGCATATGTCTTTGAAGAACCAGTAAACTGGTTCTTTATCTTTTCAAGGTACTCTGCAGCTGAATCACACTCTCCAATTGAACCAAAAATTTTAGGATCAATTGTGTTCTTTATAACTGCCACACATTTCTTGTTGGCATTATTCCACTTTATCTTTTGGAGATCATAAGCCATCTTTATGGGAGCATAGTCCCTTTACTTTTCCTGCCACTCAGCATCAGTGTCAGATTCCCCTCTCACTGGAGCCGGTGGCTCAGTGGGCTTTGGAGTGGTGATCATCTCATCCACCTCTCCACAGACGAAAGCAAGATCAACCTTCTTGATCTATTCGCCATAGTTGTCTCCTTTTAGAGTCGGGATGTGACTGATGAATCCCATCAAGTTCATCCCAGCTGAAAATTTCAAAAAATAGTGAGAACATAATAACAACAATTGTATGTAATAATTCCAACATTGGTCAAAAATAGAACATACAACTGTTTATGCAATTAAATCTATATCACTGTTGGGCAGAAATAGAAATAAATGCACAAAAACTATAAAATTGTAGTATTGTAATTAACAACGTTGGTCAGAAAATTAACAATACCATAATCCTTAAAAATAACCTTTTAACCATGCTCTTAAACTTTAATTGTCTCGTTGGTTCGAATTAAAGTATAAAAGCAACTATATAATCTTAGCAGCGGAAACATGTAGGAATTTCTATTTCCAGAAACAAAACTATAAACTTTTATCTCTAAACAATAAACACGTTGGTGCAAAATTGAATAGAGATCAAACTATATTCAAAATACTATTCAAAAACTGCTATTAAAATGCTTCTGGAAAATAGAAAAAACAATTTAAAGCTTTCACTGTTGAAGCAGCCCAGGCACGAAATCGGCCCAGCCCGCTCGGCGCGCGCGACGCTCGGGCCTTTGGCCCAACAGCCGATGGCCAGGCCACCAAACCGGCCCGGCGCCGCGCCCCTCTTGGGCCATAACTGGCCCGTCACCGCCGCGTCGCCCCTTCGCCGTCAGATTCAGATCCAACGGCCGCTCGCGCGCGTCGCGCGAACAAAACCGGCGAGCACCGGCTGCCGTCCGAATCCTAGCTTCATTCTCCCCCCCCCCCCCCGTCTTCTCTCTTCCACGAAAAAGGCGGCAGCCACAAGGTGGACGCCGGGAAGGTAACGGCGGCGCCGCCGCCGGCCCTCTCGCTGGCGCGCGTGCTCCCCGGTGTGGGAGCACGCCGCCGTCGAGCGGCTTGGCGGTGGTACCCTTTTCGAGCCCGCGCATGAAGAAGGCGTCCCAAGTCCACTAGCAGTTGCTCCGATCTGTTTGCCGGCGAGCCAGCCCTCTGTTGGGCTCCCACGCAGCCAGTGGCCGGCGGTTGGACCCAGGTAAAGCCCCGCCACCCTTTTTCCCTTAGGGTTAGGGTTTCGATTTTTCTTTTCTTTTTCGATTTGCATCGATTTGCCTTTTCTGTCTCTTGTTTCTTTGATTCGTGACCGAATCAACATTTCCCATCTCGATCTACACTTAGTGTAGGCGACTGATACCATTGATAGAATGCTAGGATCAACACAGTGCATTACCAAGAGGGGTCTCTTTCTCTTTTCTTTGTTCAAGCACAAGATGTTCCTAGATCTAGAACGTAGAGTACACGAGAGTACACTGAGAGGGAGAGAGACCTTCTGTACCACCGGTGGAGCTGGAGCCGGTCATCTCGGGTTCGTTGATGGAGATCCGCTCAAGGGCGGCGACGAGTGAAGCAGAGAGGTCGACGCCGGGACGACGGTGTCGAGGACGGAAGCGGCGACGGCGGGATGGAGTCGGCTGCGGCGGTGGAGACGCCAGTGGAGTCGAGGACGACGGCTGGTGTGGCGCAGAGGCGGCGGCTTCCCGTTGCTTCTGCGCACCCTCAGATCGGGCTAGGGTTTTTCGGTGGGTTTGGCGGCGCACGACGAACCTCGTCACCTATGCCGTCGGCCTCCACCTTTTCTTTATAGCGCAGCGCAACGGGGGCCCACCAACCATTAAGGGTTGGACGCCCCCAATCAGGGCGCGGATTAAGGGCCTAATAGGCCGTTGGGCCTATTAGGAAGGAGATCAACCTAACATAGGTAGGTCATAATAACTAATTGCTAGTATTCTTCTCATATCCTCTACATCAGGACCGTCTTCCAGCCCAGAACCCAGAGTTTTGCACACCTTTGACCAGTATTGATGTTTATTTTCCATTCCCTCTTTACTGGCCAGCGTACTGGCTATCGTAATGATAGCTAGAGGTACACCTCCACATTTTTGTAAAATCTCTGCAGATACTTCAGCCAATTTATTGGAAAGGCATTTATCTTCGGTGCCAAATATTCTGAGGTTGAATAACTTTCTAGAGTCAGCAAGAGACAGAGGCTGTAGTTGATAGACACCACCGATTTTATTGGCAACATCAAGATTGCGAGTTGTTGAAATTATGATATATACTTCCACATTCATTATCAGCTAAAGCATATTGGATTGTCTTCCACACAGAAATTTTCCATATATCATCAATAACAATAAGATACCTATAAGGGGGTTTGAAATAGACCATATATTAGTAGAACCTTGACATAAGGTTTGTTTTACTGTGAATGATTGAGCTATCGAAGAGAAAATGTATATGTCTACAAGAGTAATCACAATAATTTCAAGGTGGCAGTAGTATTTAGTGAACTTCAACATTCAAAGGTAACTTCCAAGCATGCAAGAATATTATCATGGGATGAAAATAGTGAAATGAGATATAACTATTAACATTTTCTAGAAATTTTTCAATATTGTGGATACTAAATGTAGTTCTTGTGTTCAACATTCAATTGCTAGTAAAATAACTATTTCTATGAATCAATTCCCCTCAATTAATGCACCTAGTCCCCATTCATTTTTCTGTTCATTTTGATGGGATCTATATGGGAAAGTTGCCAAGAACGAATAATCAATATAATAATTGTTATATTTGAGAACAAAGCAAGGTCCTTAATGACATAGGATGGAGGAAAAAATTTTAACTGTCCAACTCAGAAATCAGAATGTACTCCAAGGCCTAATGGGCATCAATACATGTGGGAACAGAGTATCAAAACTACTGATTTTGGGGAGACTGAAAATATGGTGTGCCCTTGTTGCTCCGGTGTGTGTCTGAGCAATTTTTTGCTTAGGAATGTACTAAACTTTCTGATTAATAAAACTCTCTTCTCATCGAGAAAATGTGTACACAAATAAAGAGTACCCCTATACTGCAGGCTATATACATTGAGATATACATATATATCTAAAGTAAAAATAATTCATGTAATATAGTCTATAATGTCTTCGTTCGGTATCTTTAAATAGTAATAAACTGGAGGTTTGACATCTACTCTTATTCAAAGGAAATGTATATGGTATATCATGTATAACAAGATTGGATATAATGATCATCTCCCTAAACACTCTCGCAATTCGTTATTCTTAAATTAATTGATTGTTTGAAACTAAAGAATATGCTGGTCAAGTTAGACCAGTAAAGCTAGCAGAAGGGATGGAAAATTAGATTACGTCAACATATACATATGGGCTCAAACATACCTCTTGTCTTGAAGAAAATCTCTTGCTTCATTGATAAGTTGTTCTGTGTCAGAGGTTACTACACTTCTACGATGCCCTAATTGGCAGAGCAAGCTAATGAAAATCCTCTCTAGATTAGGATTTAGAGACACCGAAACAAAGCCTGTGCAATCAAATTGCTCTTTAAGCTTGTCATACACCACCTTAGCAAGAGTCGTCTTGCCTAATCCACCAAAACCAACAATAGAGACTTTCGTCAGTTGTTTCTTGTATGGCTCCTCCCTCTCAATTAACCTTTGAATAAGCTCATTGCTCTTCTCTTCGGTGCCAATGAGCTCAACTGCCTTTTTATACATATCTGATAGACGAAGGTTCTGAACAGGTACATCCGCAGGCATGGCAGCAACCTGAGTAACCATGTACCTATCACAGCGCTCGCTCACTTCCTTGATGCTGCTCCGGAGATCTTTAATCTGGGTGCCTAATTTGTGGCGGATCTTGGCCTTGGTCAAGAGGTCCATGCTTCTATCAATGAAGCCCCTGAGACCATGCAGGTCCTTAGGCCCACGGTCTATGCGCACCATGAAAATATCAATCTTATCCTCGACGTCGTAGGACAGTTGCCTGACCTCCCTTGCCCAAAGCTTGACTTGGTTGTCAGGTGGCTGATCAATAGGCGCCTCAGAGACCTTGGGCAGAGCTGCCTGCATGCTCTCAAACTCTGCTTTGAGGAATATAGGCCCTGTTTGTTTTCATCAGTTTTTTTAGCCCCTATCACATCAATAAGAATCTTATTATTTAGGAGTATCAAACAAAATTTATTTATAAAACTTTTTTTACATATGGGTGCTAATTTGTGAGATGAATCTAATGAGCCTAATTAATCCATGATTTACTACAGTGATGCTACGGTAATCATCCGCTAATTACGGATTAATATACCTCATTAGATTCGACTCGCAATTTAGCCCCAGGGCTCTGCAGTTAGTTTTGTAATTAGATTTTATTTGATATTAATAAATATCAAAGAAATTTGAGTGTGACATAGTCTAAAATTTAGCCCTGGAACCAAACAACCCCATAATCTCACCCCTGACGCCCTTCTGCAGCTTGTACTCATCTGTGACCAGGTTCCAGCTTGGACAGGAGGGCGCTCATCACTCCACTCACCATTGAAACCATGCTTTCAGTGGTTCCTGCGGTGACTAGCTAGGTAGTTGGCAGGTAGTACTGGATGGCAGTACTGTGTGGAAGATGCTGCCGTTGCTGGGCGTGGTTGCTCTTTCGTAGAGTCTGGGCAGATGGAGAGTGTGCATAAGGCGGAGTGCAAAGGTGGATTCCTGCTCAATTCAAGACTCCGTAATAATTAACTTCTGGTTGCCCGGCAAAATGCACAGGCACCACCTTAATTAACTTCTTGTGTCAGCGGCATCTCTGGTACGGCCCCCATGCCGATGAGAGCAGGAAACGCAGTGCATGTGAGCTCAAGTGCGCGTCCACTACGTTCAGGAAAAATATATCGATCTCCGTGTCATCCAATAAGCCAGATGCGATAGCCGATGAAATGGCAAAAAGCTATCTTACCAAGGGAGGTAAAAATATTTGGGTCCATGATCTGATGACAGGTTTTATTTAATGTTCTCGATCTCTCACCTTTTGAGCAACTAATTAATTGTCTCTAGAGCAAATCAAAACACTGCTACTTGTGAATCTGTTTAGTTCATGATAACGAAATTTATGTTAATAAGTACACCCTCCGTTCCAAAAAGTAAATTATTTTTAGCATTTCTAGATTCATATATAATCTTTGCTATGCATCTAAATATAATTTATATCTAGGTGCATAGTACAAATTATGACCCTAGAAAAATTAAAATGATTTATATTTTAGAATAATGGAGGGAGTAAAATATAAGTTTTGTTGAAGTTATCGATTCTGGTTGCTTGACGTCTTCTCCGGCTCCAGCTGCCAAGCCCTCTGAATTCTGGTTCCGGTACCACCCAGCTCCCGTCCGCCATCCATTCCTGTGAACCAAAGTGTTACGGCTTTGTCCAAGTACACAGTGCGGCCGATCCTTACCCCCCTCGAAC
This sequence comes from Panicum virgatum, assembly GCF_016808335.1. Classification (NCBI taxonomy): domain Eukaryota; kingdom Viridiplantae; phylum Streptophyta; class Magnoliopsida; order Poales; family Poaceae; genus Panicum; species Panicum virgatum. Next base: position 38,431,747 of record NC_053152.1, read on the forward strand.
CCGCGGGGCAATCTCCGCCTCGCTCGAGGGCCTCCTGCCGAGTCTCTCGAAGGCGCCCCGCATCTCCGCCTCGCTCGAGGGTAGCGAGCCTACCCTCGAGAGAGCGGACTGACTCCGCCTCGCTCGAGGGTAGGGAGCCTACCCTCGAGAGAGAAGATCGACTCCGCCTCGCTCGAGGCCACCTCTCGACGGAAAGGACAAACGGCCCTTCCGCTCGCCCGCCCGCCGTACGAAGGCATTGAATGCCAACCACTCCTCCGCGGCGCCTAGGTCAGACGATGTCAGGCCGCCACTCCGCACAGTGGCTGTGACTGGAGTCCCGTCCGCCAACTCCGGTCACTGCTCCGCCATTCAGGGCGCTGTGGCGACACTGTGGGAACCCGCGACGCTATGCGAGACGTGCTCGACACTGCTCCAACCACTGTGCTGCCAACTCCCCGTACCTTCTTCGACCCTCGGAGCGCCGCCATGCCACGCCTGGAGGACGGTACCCTCCACAGCAACCACCACGCCACCCACTGGAGCTGCTAGGATGCCAGCGCGATCTCCACAAGGCCAAGGACGATGCCCAAGATGACTACCACGCCAGACGCCATACCTCACAGTGTACTTCTACAGTGCTCGACCACTGCACCCCCGCGATTTGGGGAGAAGACGACGACTTCCGCGATCCCCCCGTACATGTACACCGCCCCTTCTTGTGTCTATAAAAGGGGGAGGCGGGCTCTATCTTATCCATCCGGGCTGTTCTACTACACTCAGCACCACTCACAGAGCACACGCGCTCTTGAGCCCCGATATTGGCACTCGCCTCAATCAACTCCTCCACTAGCAAAGACTTGGGGGCTTCCCCCTCTCTCGCCTCGCTTGTATCCCCTACTATAGGCACCCCCGGTGCAAAACAGTACAGTGCACTCGCACACCCCTTTGCTGGACGTACGGCCCCGCGGCCGGAACCAGGATAAACACGTGCGTTACCGTGTTATCTCTTGCATCAACCATCTGGGACTAGGGACACGCAGCATCATCACTAGTTGGTGCCGGACCATCGGGTCAGGACACCGACAACCACCGCTGCCGCTTGCATCCAGGCCCACGCCGCCTCCCTCGTGCTCCGCTGCCTCTCCTAAATCGGTAAGTCCCCAAACGTTCAGTTCCTCTCCCAACCCTAACCCTAGGCGCCGCCGCCTCACCGGCACCGTGTGCCGACCAGATCCACACCGCACCACCTTCTCCAATCTCGGTGCTGGCTGGATCTGCCCAGACGCCGCCGCATCCTCCTCCCTGACCTCGGGCCGGCGCTGCTCCTCGCCTCCTCCCCGACCTCAGGCCGGCGGACTCCTCCCCGAGCTCACTTGTTAACTGAGTATGGAGTAGGTTAGCACTTACACATTGCTTCAATTTTGATTGTAAGTTCTCTTTGCGTCAGACATGTTGTAGTGTAGAGCTTAGTTCTCTATCTGTTAAATGCATACTTTATGTAATGTGCAATACGGTTTAAGGAGCAGGAATATTTTAGGCCTGCACTTATATAGTATTCTAGGGGTTACTGGAGTACTTCCTCTAGAAACAAGAGGTCAATTTTTTAGTGGTTAATACGGTTTAATGTGAAGTCAATTCCTAATTATGATTTGCTTTCTTTAGTGTGACAGAAGTAACATTTAAATAATAATTATACAATTGGAGCTCAAGTTACTACTGATGGATGGCGATTTGTACTATAATGCTATTTCAAGATAACCCTCTTCGTGATATTTTGCTTAGTCTGATAATTATAATGTCAGTTCGTGCTCTTTTGAGTTAGTTATTTCAATTGACTTTGAGTAAATTTCACCTGCCAGTCAGATTAAATTCTTGGCTCTTAAGTGAAACTATGCTAGTGCTGCCAATTTTGTCGAACACTCGTGCTGTATATTTACATGTATATGCCCCCCCCTTTTTTTCTGCTGCTGCAGATAGGAGTTAGGAAATAAGGCAGCTAATATGAGAAACTAAGCTAAAGAGATAAACGATGTTTAATTATCACACCATACACACAAACATAAGTGCTAATTACTTGTTCAATACTCATGTTCTTCTATTTAGTAGAATAATGGGAGCAATTTGCAAGGCATCATGTGGTTTTGGTCACTGTTACATCTAGCACCAACTCAATTCACAGTATCCAGGTAGTGTTTCTGCATTTGTTAATTGTTATCGTTCTTCAATTCTTTCCATGGCCGCTGCTAATGCTTGAGGAAGGAGGATGCACGAGCTAATACTTAAATCACTTATTTGTTTTGTCTTGCCTTGATAAGTAGCTCTCGTGGATTTTTCTTGTGTTCTTGATAGATTGACAATAGCTACATGGATTGATCTCCTTGCAAGATAGTGCTTGGTACTGCTTAGTACTGGTTGCTATGCACCTGGAGGAAGGCAGTATTGAATTGCACTCAATTCAATACAATGTGCTTGTGCTAACTTCCCCAGGTATACTGCTTCCAATCCCTTTCCATCTACACTGTGCTTGTGCTATCAGACTATCATTTCAGCCATAATAGAGGAATATATCCTTTGACAGAATTGTGCGCATCGTGCCTATGGAATAATAATGTCTTAACTGAATGTGTTTTCTGGCAACTGTAGCCCATCCAGGTCTACTTTTAGTATTTGATGACCATAAATATGTGTAGGCATATTATCTAAACAGTTCACTGCTACTGAGAAGCTAAACAACTTGATATATTTCTATGATTTATGCTCAGAGTTCTACAACTCTTGTGTGTGCCTATACTGAATGTTCAGATGCTTCCATTTTCATAATGTATGCATTTTTTAAGAACTTCATAATGTATAATTGAGACTTGCATTTATTTACAGTTGAGGCAGAAGGCCCAAGAGGATCTGCAGAAAGTGGAAAAGAAACTTGCCTTTATTTCAAGTTTATTTGCTTGACACTGTTGTTGTTTTTATTTTGTCTTGGGTGGCACTTAATTATCGAGATCAACCTCTTTAACCTTTCCGCGGTCATATTTGTACAGTGTTGAATCTCTACATACTTTGTACAGTGTTGAATCTCTACATACTTTCTAATCTGGTTCTCATTAGAGTATCCGAGCCACCACAGATCATCCACTATTTATGCTATGCACCTCTATACTTAACAACTCCCTGCTATTTTGGTGAAATTGAGAAGAATGTACATTTATGTCTTCAATTAACAATATGTTGTTTTGTTGTAGCCTAGGAGCAGTTTGCTGAAGCTGAGAGGAAAGAAAGTAGCTAGGAGGTATTTGTATTGCCATTTATTCTTGAGCAACCATCACATTTTGATTGGTTTGGTGGATGCTCTATGTAATTGCTTACAATTTAATAGACTGAAATCAAAATTTTTGTGTACTGTGAACCATTTATCTTATGTATTTTGATCATGAGAAGTCTTACATAAGGTCAATTTTCAGACTGTTTTATTGTTTCTTTAACATCATTGTGCAAAGTCTTTGATGGTTGAAATGTACCATTTGTCAAATATGGGATTTAGAAATGTACATCGTGGATCTAGATTTTTTTTTTGTTTTTGCAAATTATTATCAGAGACTTGTTTTAACTAGCTGCGTCTCTGATGTGGTTCATCAGAGACGCATTTTAAATAGCCTTGTCTCTGATGAACCACATCAGAGACGCATTTTAACAAGAAGAGTCTCTGATGTTGGTCATCAGAGACGCGTCATCCGCGTCTCTGATGTGGTCACATCACAGACGCAAATTTGAAGACGCGGGATTTTCGTGTCTGTGATGAGGTTTAAGAAGAGTCTCTCAAAAAGTGTTTTTACATAGTGGTGGTTTGGACACGGGAGTTTTGGCGCCGCAGCTGCAGCGTTTTCTGGTTTATCATTGCATATAAATAGTAACAGAAACTACACTAATCCGGCTGCAATCTCGCCACAATCTGGAAGCAACGCACGCCATCCCACGCATGCCCATGATCCGTTCTTGGCAGCGACGCAGCCCATGGCGCACGCCCTCACGACGCAGCGCAGACGTGTGCATGACTCGCTAACAAACTAGCTAGACACGTAAACAACTAGACACGCTAACAAACTAATATGTACAAGTTAACATGTACAAGGTTTGGCTAACATTTCTCCCCCCAAACCTTGTACTCATTTGAGGTGGACGACGCCAATCTTCAAGCGCAGGTGCAGAAATCTGACCCGGCCAAGAGGTTTTGTAAGCATGTCCGCCAGCTGATCGTCGGTGTGAACTTTTTGGACGGTGACCTCACCGCCCTCGACGCTCTCCCTGATGAAATTGAAGCGCGTCGCGATGTGCTTGCTCCGGCCATGGAAGACCGGGTTCTTGCACAATTGAATTGCTGACTGGTTGTCGATGAAGATGGTGGCGATGCTCGGTGCCTTCCCGTAGGAGCTCCCAAGCAGCCGCCCAAGCCAGATACCCTGGCAAGCTGCTGACGCCGCCGCGATATACTCGGCTTCGCATGACGACAGCGCGACCACCGACTGCTTCTGGGACTGCCATGTTACAGGGGCGTTCCCATGTTACCGGTGGTGCTCTTGCGATCATCCATGTCTCTGGCCATGTCGGCGTCGCTGTAGCCTTGTAGCTCGATATCGCCGCTGCCTTTGGTATAGTGGAGTCCAAAGTGCAGTGTCCCGGCGATGTACCAGAGGATGTGCTTGACGGCGCTGAGATGTTCCGTCACTGGGTTCTCCATGAACCGGCTCACATACCCGACCGCGAAGGCGATGTCTGGCTGGTTATGAAGCAAATACCCGCAGGCTTCCCACAATGCTGCGATAATGTGATGCATCAACAGGAGGAGATGAGCTTTTCTTACTGAGCTTCAGGCGATTCTCCATTGGGACTTGAACAGCATTGCACTCCGCCATGCCTGCCTTCTCTATAAGCTTGGCGGTATAGGCAGCTTGCGAGAGCATGATCTGCCCTTGTTGTTGCTTGACCTCGATGCCCAGATAGTAACTAAGGCATCCGAGATCAATCATCTTGAATCTCTTCATCTCCTGCTTGAACACATCGATCTCCTTTTCATCGGCGCCAGTGACGATCAGATCGTCGGCATACACGCCGTGAAGTACACGCTTCCGCGCCTGGCCGCACGTGTAGACCCCATGTTCCTCGACGCACTTGCTGAACCCGAGTGCCACCAGAGTGCGATCGAGCTTCTTGTTCCACGCCCTGGGTGCTTGACGCAGGCCATAGAGCGCCTTGGACAAGCGCAAGACCTGGCACTCGTGCCCAGCCACGGCGAACCCCGGAGGTTGTGCTACATACACTTCCTCGACGAGATCCCCGTTCAGGAACGCGGACTTGACAGCAAGATGATGCATCGCCCATCCTTCGCGTGCTGCGATCGCCGCGAGAGCACGGACGGAGTCTAGCCGTGCCACTGGCGCGAACACCTCGTCGAAGTCAATCTCGGCGCGCTGAATGTACCCCTTTGCCACCAGCCGGGCCTTGTGCCGGACCACCGCCCCGGTCGCATCCTTCTTGAGTTTGAAAACCCACTTGAGGCCGATCGGGCGATGACCGGGTGGCAGATCTGCCAGTTCCCAGGTCTTGTTTTGGATGATGGACTGCAGCTCCTCCTGCATTGCTGCACACCATGTCAGGTTCGCGTTCACCTGCTCGAACGTGGCTGGCTCCTTGACTGCCGCCAGCAAGAGCTCGTCCAGATCGAGTTCCCGCGGCTCCGAGGTGTTGATGCAGTCGGTCACCGTGCGGTAGCGGCGTGGTGCACCCTCGTCATCCAGATCAAGTCCGGAAGATGGAGGAGTGGCGAACCTGATGGTGTTGTTGCCGTTGGCCACCGGAGTTTGGGGCTCCCCGGCCTCCGATGGCGTGCCTGACGATGTACTCGACGGTGAATGTGTCTGGCGTGACGTTGTCATCGGATGCGCCCCAGTTCCATCTCTTTGCCTCATCAAACACCACATCGCGAGACACGTGAACCTGGCCACTCTCAGGATCGTATACACGATAACCCTTTGAGCCCAGCTCGCACTACCGGAAACTTCGATTTTGCCGTGTGCACCATAGTTTGCCATGTGCAAATTCACGGGCACACGGCAAACATGATTTTTGCCGAGTGTACTCAAGAAAACACACGGCAAAATTAAAGCACACGGCAAAGTCATGGTTTGCCGTGTGCTTTTTTTTTAGCACACGGCAAAGAAATACTTTGCCGTGTGCTTTTTTTGACACACGGCAAAGTCATGGTTTGCCGTGTGATTTTTTTTTTGCACACGGAAAAGCAATAATTTTTTTTGTCTTCTCACTTTGAAACTTTTTCTACTCTTCACATACAACATGTGGCAAAGTCGAATTTGGATTTGACTTCAAAAATTTTTCTATTACCAATATACAATTTAAATTACATCACGTAAAATTTTGGTTATTTTTCGAAGCTATTTAATAATTATATTTTATTTTTGCAATTAAATAATTAATTTGAATTTGAGCTTGAAACACATTAGATTATATTTTTTTTCTCATAGAATCATCAAATACGAATTGTTGAGTCACTTTTGCAAGGTAAAAATTGTGACAAAGTTATGCAAACATAAAATATTAGAACAAATTGAATGGTACAAAAATTGAAGTTAAAATAAAGTGTTTCGAATGCTTTGCCATGTGCCAGATCAAGGACACACGGCAAAGCAAGTGTTTGCCGTGTGCCAGATCAAGGCACACGGCAAACAACCAAACTTTGCCGTGTGCCCTAGATCTAGCACACGGCAAAGTTAAATTTAAATTTCGTAAATGACCTCAGATAGAAAAACTACCAAAATAAAAGTTATAGATCTCGAAAAATTATGAAACTTTGTAGTTGACAACTTTTTTATTTGAATTCGTTTAGGGCCTCAAACAAACAATATACTCTCGGTTTAGTATAATATGTGGGGGAAAAAATGGAGTATAGACACAAGTGACTATGTGGTGTAGTGGTAGAGAAGGTTACACATGAGGGAGAGGTCGTGAGTTCGAATCTTGCCGGCTGCGTGGTGTGCGAAAAATGTTACAACTTGCAATTTAGATGGAATCGGTGTGTGGCTGGCCGGTGGGGTCCTCCCCGAATTAAATCTTTTTTGTTTTCTATTTTTAAAATCGGTTTTCTGAAAACTTATTTGCCGAGTGCTTTTTAGCACTCGGCAAACTATTTGCCGTGTGCCCGATAAATGGCACACGGCAAAGGACCTTTTTACCGACGCATGTTTGCCGTGTGCAACACACGGCAAAGGCTTTGCCGTGTACAAAAAGGCCTTTGCCGTGTGTTTTTGGCACACAGCAAACAGCCAGCCTCCCGTAGTGTCGTATCTGATGAACACCATCTTCACGCTGCGGTCGTCCAGCTTTGTGATGTGGGGGCGATTCACTTTCACATGCGCGATGCACCCAAAGGTGCACATGAAGTGGACCGCCGGCTTCTCTCCATGCCAGGCCTCATAGGGCATCTTGTGCTTCAGTGCTTTCGTGGGGGATCGATTGAGGATGAAGACGGCAGTGCTCACCGCCTCCCCCCAGAACGCGCTTAGAACGTCCCATTCCTTGAGCAGGCACCGCGCCATGGCCATCTCAGTTTGGTTCTAGCGTTCGACCACTCCGTTTTGTCGGGGCGAGTACGGAGCATTGAGTTGCCGGTGAACTCCTTGCTCGACACAGTACTCCCCGAATGTGATGGCGGTGAACTCCTTGCTCGGCACAGCTTGCGGCCAGTTGCCACCTCCACGCCGGCCTGTAACTTCTTGATTGCGCTCGCCGCTTCATCCTTGCTCGACAACAACATAAGCCATATGTAACGGCTGGCGTCGACGACAAGGAGGAGGAAGTACCGCCTCCCGCCATGTGTTGCCAAGGTGACAGGGCCGCACAGGTCGCCATGGACCAGGTCGAGCCGGCCTGTCACCCAGTGCTTTGCCTGCTGCGGGAACGGGGCGCGACGTTGCTTGCCGGCTAGGCAGGCATCACAGAGCTGGTCGACATGGCCGACCGAGTTGGGGCAGACCGCGCACTATGCCGCCCTTGCCCAGCTTGCGTGCCCAAACCTCTTGTGCCAGCGCCAGGTGATGTCGTCTATGCACGCCAGCAGAGAGATGGGCCATGCCAGAGTGAGGGTAATCTTGTACAACCGATTGGAGGAGCGGCGTACCTTTGCGAGGATCTCTCACTGCAGATCATGGACCAACAGGATCACGACCTGGCAGCCAAACTCGTCGGGTTTGCCCAGGCTGATGATGTTGCTCCAGAGGCGCGGGATGAAGTACACATCGGTGAGGGCTCGATGTCCTCCATTGCGCGCCGCGAAGAGGATGGTCCCACGCCCAACATTGTCCACCACGGAGCCGTCGCCGAACTTGACCGTGCCTGTGATGGATTGGTCCGACTCGGAGAACGCTGCCTGGTTCCCTGTCATGTGGTTCGACGCACCCATGTCGAGGTACCACACGTCGGAGCTTGGCTTGCCGGAGCGGTCCTCGGACTCCCCCAGCTGCACCACTGCATGTTCCTCATTGGGGTAGACCCGAAGGCCGACATGAACGGGCGCGACGCATGACGTGACGCGCTCCGGCTCGGTGCTACCGATAGCCATCATCAGGGACGGCTCCTCCGCGTCGTCGTCAATGCCTTGTGCAAGGAGCACCACCTCATTGCGCTTCTTCTTGCGGCATTTGCGGGCCCTGTGGCCTTTCTTGCGGCAGTACTTGCACTTGTCCTTCCTGGTGGCTGCTCTCCCCGGCTCGCCGTTGGTGCGCGCACCACCGTTGTCGCCCCCTCGTTGACCCCCGGACGGCTTGCCACTGTTGCCATTGGAGCGAGAACCCTCGCCCGCGAGATGGTGCTTGTAGCTTGCCGTTGGAGTTCGTGGACGGTGGTGGATTACGGCTCCGCTCATGCACCTCCATCGCCTTGAGCCTGCCGACGAGCTCCTCCACCGACATGTCGTCGACGTCGAGGAGGGTCTCGATGGAGTGCGCAATTTGATCGTAGCGAGGAGGGGCCGCTTGCTGGATCTTCCTCACCATGGTGGTCTCCTGCGGCGGGTCGCCGAGGATGGACAGTTTGCTGACGATGCTCGTCAGCTGGTGGGTGAAGTCGTCCATTGATTCCCTGTCGCGGTACACGAGTGCGTCGATGTCGTGCGAGAGGGTGGTCGCCTTGGCCTTGCGGATGTGGTCGACGCCGTCACGCTCCGTCTTGATAGCCTCCCACGCCCGCCTCGCCGTGCCCTTCCCGACGAGGGAGACGAGCATCTCCGCCGGCATACCGCGGAGGATGGCCACCATGGCCATGCAGTCGTCGTGCCGATCGACGTCGTCGTTGCTCCCCGCTTCCCAGAGTCACCGCGCCTCAAGCATGACCTGCATGAGCACCGCCCACTCGACGTATTTGGTGCAGGTCAGCATGGGGTAGTTTGCCAATCCCACCTCGCAGACGACGCGCTGGACTTGCGGCTCGTCACTGCCGCAACGCCGGCCGTGGCGTTGAGGTGTCGGTGGCGATAGGGGCGCGCGGCGATGTGGAGGCGTACGAGACCCCCCCACCCGTCAGATGACCGGGAACACTCGACATCCCGGCGGTTAACCGGCTCTGATGCCAATTGTCAGCTTAACAGCTGCATCGGCGAGCTCTCCGGCGAGCTTGACACAACGGGAACACGGTGGTTTGGACATGGGAGTTTTGGTGCCGCAGCAGCAGCGTTTTCTGGTTTATCATTGCATATAAATAGTAACAGAAACTACACTAATCTGGCTGCAATCTCGCCACAATCCGGAAGCAATGCGCGCCATCCCACGCATGCCCATGTTCTGTTCTTGGCGGCGACGCAGCCCATGGTGCACGCTCTCACGACGCAGTGCGGGCGTGCGCATGACTCGCTAACAAACTAGCTAGACACGTTAACAACTAGACACGCTAACAAACTAATATGTACAAGCTAACATGTACAAGGTTTGGCTAACAGGCTTCCAAAGCCGCCGAGCTTTTTTTCCCAGGAATTACGCATTGATGCGTTGGCACAAGAAGGACGATCATATCTCCCCTCCCCTAGGCCCTAGGAGCTTTTTTTCTCATTTTTTAGATATTTCCTACTTTAGGTTTTATATGCATGATCATTTTTTTCCTAGAAAACACATTGAGGCAACACAGGAGATCATACAAACACGTCGGCAGTTGAATATCTACTATATGCACCATAGCAGGACAACGCTGGGATACAAGTCATACGACAGGTCGTGTGATGAGGGATGTGTTCCGCTGAGCGATTGGTAATCCCTCGTTTGCAGGTGCTCATTTTTGGAACTTGTGTATTGTAGAGGAATTTTATCTTTACTAATTTGAAGAAGATTGAGATTATTGTGAGGTAAAGATGGGGGATGGTTGCTCAATTGAGCGAACCGGGCATGATCCGTCGACCCAGGCCACTTAGAATATAATGGAGCATCAGTTCATCCATTTATACTATTCTGTTTTGACATGGTGCTCCAATGGATTGGGTGGATCGATCCATCCAAAGATTGGGTGAATCCATTAGCCAATAGCTGCCTAGTACCCTAGAAAACCCTAGAAAACTCAATTCTAGAAGATGCATGGCAGGCTAAATGAAATCTATTTGCAAAACCTCTTCATGGGTGGGTGTAGCTTTTCACGACGAATCTGATGGCGATAATTAATCGATGATTGGCTTCCGTGATGCTACAGTACCATACTCTAATCATGCGGTCAAAGATTTCATTAAATTTGTCTCGCGAATTAGCACAGAGTTCTGAATGTGGTTCTGTAAATTACCTTTATTTAATACATTTAATTATCAGTCAAAATAGTGAACAGTACCCATTCTAGAGTTTTTTTTGGGCAAAACCAAACACGGCTTGCTCGCAACAGGGCCATGAAAACAGAATCTCTTCAATTAAAAACGACCTGCTCGCAACAGGGCGATGATGCCCCATCCCCCAACGACTGCCCTGTGCCATCAACGCCAATTGAGTTGTCCTTGTCGGTGCCTCCGAGAGCTTCTACAGGTCAATCTCACTATTACAAAAACGATATGTAAGAACATGTTTCTTTTTTAGGAGTGGACTACAAAGTAGCCCGTTTCTAAAAAAATAAGATTACTGTAGCAGCTGACTCGCCCCTAAAAATCCATTTGTAGGAACGAATGACCCAATCACCCGTTCCTAAAAATAATTTTTTTAGGCACAGGTGATGGGATGACCCGTCCCTAAAAATAGTATTTGCAGGGGCGGGTCATCCCATCACCCTTCCCTACAAAATTTGAATGCGGGTAGCGCGAGGAGCGGGGGTTAAAAAAATCTCAGTTGGCAGCAGCAGGGACGTGGGTGGCCACATGTTATCTATCTACTTTCCACCGTTTGGAAATACTTGTCATTTTTTACCAAGACTCAAAAACCAATGCACTCATTTGGTTCATTCTAAAATGACTAAAATGCCTCTTGTCACCTTATATGTACACGTAAGTAAGTTCTAGATTAGTCTAAAAGGCTTGCACTTGGCGCTTTCAGATGGCTATTGGACCCCACACGCAAGGGCAAAATTGGAAATTTTATGCTGTAGGCTGTTGGGTGACAAGTATTTCCAAACAAAAAAATGTGATTATTGGTGACAAGTATTTCCAAACGGAGGGAAATATATTTGTGTCCTCCCTTATCCTCTAGTACTATCTTCCTCCTCTACCGACAGCCACACCTCTCTCTCTCCATCCCCTTCGCTTTTGCTTCCTGACCGGCTTCGCGCGGCAGCCGGCGGGCATGGCCACGGTGGGGCGTGGGCACGGAGGACGGCGGGGCCCTGGCGCAGCGGCCGGTGGGGCTCAGTTAAGGCGTCGGCTGGATCCGGTGGCTGCACCGACTGCATCAAGCTTCGCATCTGCAAGCTCAAAGGTGCAATCCCCCACCTTTAATTCCCCGCACGAACCACGGTAGAGTCTGAGCCTTTTTCTTTTCTGTTCCAGATCGAACCACGGTAGAGTCCATGCGTGAAGGATGTGGCAATCAACGCCGCCAAGGATCTGGTGGTGACCGGCACCATGGATGTCGTTGCGCTGCCGGGTTACCTCCGGGACAAGCTCTGCCGAACCATGGACGTCGTCGCGTCGGGCACACTATACCACAACACCACATTAGCGTCGCACGTGGGTTGGTAAAAGTCTGTCATTACCGACAAACAATCAGTCGGTAAAACATTCTAACCAACTATCAGTCGGCAATTCGATATCTGCCAACAAACTATCAGTCGGAATAAATACTTGTATTCATCGTCTGAGGGTGCGTCGGTATAAAATATTTTGACATCTAACAGTCCGTCAGCAAAGCTCTTTGGCGTGGGCCTTTCTAATCCCACTCGCGTGCGGAGCAAAAGGCCCAGCATGTTACCGCTAGCGCATATAAACGTCTAACCCTAGTAAAGCTCGCTCCATCCCCCTATCCACATCTCACGCACGTGAGGTCGCGAGCGCCGCCGGGTCCTCGGCTGGGGGCGCCATTCCCCTTGCTCGCCGGCTACACCGCGTGCTCAGCTCCTCGTCGCCGTCGGATCTGGCGGCCCCATCCCACCTCTATCATTGGCTCCACCACTCGAGGATCCTCTCCGCCGGCACCTGCGCCACGGCGGCCGGGCTGGAGCAAGCGTTGTTCGATGCTGGCCACGCCCCTTGCCCGCATGCCGTGCAGGGGCTCCGTGGCGGCACTGCGGCAGGCGCGTCCGCCACGGTCACATCTACCGCCGGTGAGCCTCTGCGGCTTTTTCTTAGATGTGCACCGCCTGGGTTGACGGCGGCTCGGCATCGTCGGCACCAGAGCTCGTGAGGTACGGCGCGGAAGCCACGGCTGCACAGCCACGGCGGCGCTCAGATCGACACCAGCCACGGCGGCTCGACATCTTCGGCACTGGAGCTCGCGAGGTACGACCCGGCAGCCACGGTGTGCCACAGCGAGGCTCAAATCGACAGCGGCGGTAACCGTCCGCCGGTCTCGCGACCCTCGACCTCCCTTTCCGTTGTCCCTCTGCTCCAAGAAGCTAAGTGCGCATCTCGGTCATCCCAATTTCTAGCAATACTTAGATCCAAATTTTAGCACTTCGTGGTATATCAATGCATATGAAATTCTTTCTGTAACTAGTTACATCTGTTCGTAAAACTAGTTGCATCTACTATCATCTATCTTTTTTGCAGTCTTTCTTATTTCAGACTTCAGAGACGGTACGTGCTGCTGCATCTCTACTGCAGAGTTCTGCACACGCTTTAAACTACTGTACCATTGTGCTTCCCCGCTGTATAGTAATCTTGTTTTTTTTTTCTATGGAACTCTAGAAGATGATGTGTTAAAAGGAGTGAAGTGCTCAGCTTTGTTAGCGATATTTAGATTTTTGGTTGTGTCTATAGGCTTGGTCTTATCTTCAGTCAAGTCTTTTGGGGTTCTTGAGCTGTGGTAAGCACTATTTGGTGTTTAGTATGGTAGAAAATTTGGTTGTCTTCTCGAACCTCCTAGCTGATATGGAACCTTTGTTATATGCAGTTCTAGAAAAATATTGAACAACTAATATTTGTATGGATGATCAATGTCAATGTTTTATATGCTCCTATTGAATCTATATCCATATTCGTATGTTTCATGTATCTCAAGATGAAAGTTCATGCACTGATAATAACTTTGGATTTGTGATGGATACGGTGGACCTCTGAAACTCAAATGTTACATTTGCACTAATTTGTCGTGGATTATTTTTTTTAATCCATATAAACTATCTCATCAAACCATTGGTCGCTAAAAACTCCCAATGGCGTCCAATGAACAGTCGGTAAAGATATGTCAGTCGGTATAAGTTATACCGACTCCACTTACAACGACACATAAGTGGTGTCGGCATACATCTATACCAACTGATGGTCTGTCGGTACAACAGCTTTTGCCGACTGACCATCAGTTGCTGTATCGGGGCTGTGGTATAGTGGCAAGGACGGCGACAGCGACAACAAGAAGGACAAGGGCGACGACAGCGACAAGGACCGCGGCGGCGGGAGGCCGGGCCGCGACGGCGGGGCCCTGACGGCCGGGCTGCGGCGACGCGCGGCTCCGGCAGCGGCGACGCGGGGGCTCGGCGCGGCTCCGGCGGGCGGCTGGACGCGGCGGCGCGCAGCTGGCGGCACGTGCGGGGCGTGGCTGGACGCGGCGGCCGGCGGCGCGCGGCATCTGCAGAAATTTCTAGAGATGGGTCAAAAATCGATTTCTAGAGACGGGTACAACATCTACCCCTATAAACAACTATTTCAAAAAGATTCTTCAGCAATGCATATGAGCTCACATGCTACTCCAAGTTGCACCCATCATGTCTCTCTAAGCCATAAAAACAAATTATTAGATTGGTGAAAATGGAACAATATATTAGGTGGAAGCATGCAGGTGAAAAGGAAGAAATAATTACCTTACAATTACGCCTTCTTGATATATATCATTAGGAATCAGCATACAGATTCATAATGCTCAGTTCAGCTTCCTCAATTTGAAATAAACTTGCAATAAGTATATGGAGATGTGTTACTGCCTAAATGTTAAACATAAAACAGTGAACACATAATAAAGTATATGGAGATGTGTAAAAATATTGAGATGAGAGCAGTGAGCACTTTCTGTAATGATAATGAGTGAGACAATTGAATATAGTGTTGCATATTTGTCATTGTAAACAATTAAAGATGAGGATAGTCATTGTAAAAAGAAACCTTGCATGATACTCTTTGCACCAACTCTGTTGCATTTTGAACTGCTAACTCCATTGTGAACTGCTACTCCATTGTGAACGGTTCCTTTGTATATCATTCCAGAAAATGAACTGCCATGTGATGAACTAGTGCACAGAAGTTTCACATATACCTATTCATAAGAGTGCATAAGTAATAGCAAGACATACAATTTGTATGACTACAAAATTAGTTGAAACATCTGTCAGTAAACTTCAGGTTCATCCCTATGTGATATATGTTTTGGTATTATACTAAACAGATTAGTCCAATACAAAGCTAACTACAGAGCACAACTTTGCAGACATAAGTGACAGATTTAGAGATGCTCATACTGAAAGAAATGTTCTATTTTATAGTATAGAAATGTAGGATAAGAAAGTTCAGTTTATCATGCCAAGATAATCAGCAACTCTATCAGCATAGTTTGCTCGAGAAGCAGTAAAATTACACTTCGCATTTTGTCAAAATAGTTTACTGTTGAGTACAAACCTCGTACTAGTAGCATGTCGCTGCCTCAAATAGACATATGAACAAGTGGAGCTTGTACTTACAGATTCAAAGGCATATACAGGCACCATAAACAACAGCTATGATCCACTTCTGCTCCTGCAGAATTTCAACTAGTAGAAAATGAATTGTTCACAACAGGTAACAAGCAAGCTCCACTTGTTCATATGTGCTCCTGCACATGAGAAAAGGATTGCAAAATCTGCTGCCGAAGCTCTATTCATGGTTATTGGGAGACAACGCAGGAGCTACATCTATGGCCGGGGCGACGGCCACGAGTCCAGGACCGAATGGATTATGCATAAACAATTTATACACAACTATTTCAGTGGTCCTCATTCTATTTCTTCAGTAAAAATTATATGTATAGGAAGAGCATCGAAATAGCCAAAACTGATAAATTAGGGAACCGTCTCCTGATCCTGAACCAATTTGATTTAAGAAAGTTGGTGCAATCCTAGATCAATTAAAGGACACTAGCACAAATCGATGTCCAGGCCAACGAGATTGGGGGGAGGGGGAGGGGGGTGGCGGGTTACCTAGGGATTACCTTGATCTAGCACGTCAAGGAGCGGAGGAGCGAGTAGGAGGCCGAACCTCCTCACGACGATGGCAGGATAGCTCCTCGCAACGGCGGCGCGGCAGCTCCTCGCGGGGCCGGCGCTGGCGTCAAGGGAGGCGCCGAGACTCAGGGATGGCGGCGCGTGCGGCACGGGTCGGCACGGGGGCTCAGGAATGGTGGTGCGTCAGGTGCTCGGGGCGGGGGCGGCACCTCTGCACGGGACGATGGCCGGTGCAAGCAGGGCCGGCGGCCCGAGCCGGACCTCCTCGGAGGCGCGGGCGGGCGAACATGATTTTTTTTTGACAAGGGCGAACAGGATTTTGGGAGGCAGCAGGGCGTGCGCAGTCTTATTTTGGGGTCAACGAAGCTTCACCGTCGGGTCCAGCTCCGACCCGGCGGTAATGAGCCTCATCACCGCCGGTTCGTGTTACGAACCGACGGTGATGCCCTACAGTACCATCACCAACGGTTCGTGTTACGAACCGGCGGTGATGCACCTCATCACCGTCGGTTCCAACAGCCGCTACGGCCACCAACTTTGGAACCTGCGGTGATGCCTCATCACCGTCGGGTTACTTTGAACCGGCGGTGATAGTCCGTTTGCAATAGCTAGTTCTCTAGTAGTGAGCAACGGGGGTACCCGTTCTTAAAAATAGTTTTTTACCCACCCCTAAAGACTCTTTTTGCAGTAGTGTCTCCTCCCTGAGGGAACCAGCAGCTTACAGTTCATGGTTGCAATAAGCTTAGGTCAACTGTCATGTCTCCTAAAGGAGTTTCTTTTGATCCAAGGTTTAAGCTTGCATTCATCGACTTCCATCTGAAACAAGCATTTGGGAGTGTAGCTGAGGTAAAGGTTGCTATATTGAAGAAGGTTTACCTTTTGCTAGTGGACTTGAGAATAGTTTCCAAATGCATTGGCTTCCTATAGTTGGCTGCAATTTTTCTAGTTTCTTCCCAGGATGTACATATATTGCTTCACCTGTCCACTAAATGTTAATTACAGTCTGAACTAATAATGTTTATTGTTCCAGAATTTGCAGATTAATCATCTTCATTGTTGCAGTCTCAAAAATCAGCTTCTGAAGATCACCCTTTCCACAGAGGGATAGTGAAAGCAGTAGGAATTTGCGTTAAAAAAAATAGTAGGAACAATGTTGTCATTTTCTTTCGTGGAGCAAGATGACCCATTGAGGCTATCAGGGAAAACACCTAATGAAACAAGGGTAGAACTACTCTGGTGGCCTTTGGGTTCTTGCTTGGACTGGGCGAGACCAAATAATGTTGCTCTATGTACTAGTACTGTATGCTTCGATTATCTTGTTTGACTTTGCTTCTATAAAATTAGATATAGGGAATTTGGCTAACATATCTCTATTTGGATGTGCTGCAAGTCTGCTACTGAGCACCTATGCCGTTGTTTGCATATAGTTTTCCAAGATCTCGTATCACTGTTTAATTTGCTGGAGTTTATTAGTGCATATATATGTATATAGGAAAAATCCTTCCTACACTCACATTTATATATATGTATACATATACATATATATGGATGTGGATTTTTTACAACGGGTGGGTAGCTGCCCCACGGTGCTTCCTTATGTTGAATTATGGGTACAAGTTCTTTCCTAGGGTGCTGCACCACTTTTATGTTGAATGTCATTCACTTTTATGGTCTTGTTGTTTGTATGTTGCATGTCATTAAGAGTTCCGGCCCGGGAGTTATGTGTGAATTATGGGTAAGCTCACATCATCACATTCTTTCGTAGGGTGCTGCACCGTCTTTATGTTGCATGTCATTCATTTTTATGGTTCTGTTGTTTATATGTTGCATGTTCATTCTGAGTACCGGACCTGGATTGTTGCGTGACGTAGGGAATAGTGGATGCCTTTGCACGTCGTGCCTTTTCTGCAGATGTGCGTGCATTGTTTGTGAAAATTTCCCGCCATTACGTCCCTGTTTAAATGCTGGTTACGAACTAGATTCGCCGAGGGGTACGCCAAAAAAAAAGGGCCCCAACAAAAGGTGCATTCATTGGTGAGTGTGCTAGTGCTTTTTGGTTCACGGTGCCACATCCTTCTGCCTTTCTGGCTAAGACCCCCTTTGGCAACCTTGGGGGGCACGATCCATGACCCTGGGCAGCTACCCCGTTGCACAAACATATGTATGTATGTATGTATGTGCAGGCCAAAGGAGCACGGGTGGGTAGATCTCTGCACATGTGTATAAAAAAGCAGGCCCAAGGTGCAGAAGTGCTTTGTCAAGTGAACGTGTTCGGCTGGTGTGGAGTGGGCTGCTCTTAGCTGCTGCTGCAGCAGCCAGCAGCAGCCCAGCAGCCAGCAGCAAGTAGCAATCCGAATGGCAGCAGCAACCGGAAGCAGCCCACTCCACACCAGCCGAACACGGTGAATGCAAAAGTGCCCACGTGCAGAGGTGCTGGCTAGTGGCCACTGCATGATTGGTGGTTCGACCAACCAAAACCAATGGGGCACCGAACCACGCAGTTTAAGAACAAAATGGACCAACTGGTACTCCGTTACTGCAACCATGCCCATCTATAATTGTGTAAGATGAAAAGTTTAATGAGGATTTGTTCGCACATATAGTTTAATATTAAAATTCGACTTTCATATTTTTTTTAAAAAAAATACGTGTCACCCACGTACATCTTTGCTAGTATGTATAAAGGCATCTTATATAATTCTAGTGACGAATTATAGCAATAATGAAATCCTCTGTGCTAAAGTTTGGCTTGGGGAACCTGAGCAGATTGGAAGATCCTATTTTGGTATAAAATTGGTTTGTTGCGTTTGACATGTGGATAGATAAAACGGTCAGGATAAATTTCATTCCGTTCCACTCCAATTTCTATATTTTACATGCTCACTTTTACTTTTTGAACAAATTCAGCTTCGGTACGGTAATACAGGATATCAAATTCGAAATTGGAATGAAAACGGTTTGACTGTTTTCCTTATCGTTTTTGTATTTTCCGTATTTTTTCAGAATATCCCGCTTTTAGGTATTCGGGACATCCCGTTTTTTGTAGTTGATTGAAACCAGCCCAGGTCCAACAGCTCCCTTTCGAGCGGCCCAGCCCAAAAAAATCAGGGCACCCCCTCTGATTCCATAACTCTCTTGGCCTCTCGCTCTCCCGTCCCGTGTCCCGTGAGGTCGGTCATGTGATTTCCGTCCGCTCCCACTCTCCTAGACGCCTCCGTCCGCTCGGTCCCTAGTCCCTCCGCCTTCGCCAGCCTACTGCCGCCCCCTGCTCGCCGCCCAGTTCAAGGCCTCCAGGCTCCAGCCACGTCGCGCCGCCGCCGCAGCAGGTGGAGCCAGGGGCGCCACTGCAGGCCGAGCACCCCCACGTACTGGAGAATGGATCCACCGTCTCGGTCAGCATCGAGGGGCAGGAAGAAGACCAAGAGCTGTAGGCTGTACCTTTTTTATATTGTGCTGTGCTCTGCACTTGTGGTCTCATTTGTGTATCTGAAACTTATTAAACTATGGCCTCGTTTGGGAAGGCTCCCGGGTGCTCCACCTCCAGCATAGCGCACTGTGCGGCTACTGTAGCAACCCAGAGCCAGAACCGGTGAAGCTATGTTTTTGCTGCTTCACCGGCTCCGGCCTTTCGTAGTTCATTATTTTGAAGCTCGATTTCCGTTCCGGCCTCTTGCTACAGTGTGAAACAGTATTTAACAGTGCAGCTATAGTAATATTTACTGTACCATGGAGCTGGAGCCGCCGGAGATGGAACCCTTCCAAATAGGACCTGCGTATTTGTGACTCTGTGTGAATGAAGCCATGACCTGTGGACTCTGTGAGCATGTGAGCCAAGGCGTGTACACAGTTCAGCACTTATATTATGCTTACCTATTTAAGACTTGTGTTATACTATTATTATTCTTGTGTTATTAATTATTATGATTTATGATTTGTTTATGTGTTGTCGTGTCGGTTTGGTTGGATGGTTGGGTAATATTTCTTGATTGTATGGGTGGATGTTTCCGTTTAAACTTTTCATACTTCCATCGTTTCCGACACATTTCTATTCGAATTGGTTCATTTTTGATATCCTGTAAGTTCGTGTTCGTTTTCATGTTTGAACTTGCATTTTTCAATTTCATTTTCATATTAAAATGTAAAAGTGAAAACAATAATAAAGTTATCCTGATCGATTCCGACCATTTTCAACCCAGGCAGGCACGACCCGAGCGGCCACCAAAGTCAAGCTGCCGCTCCTCTTGCCCAGAGCAAAGCGTGTTTGATTGCCGTTTTCATCCGTCGTCTGCTATCTCTCATACTTCAGTCCATTATGAAACTCTCGTTCAGAAAACTTGCCGTTGGCTTTGTGTTGTCATTTATGACTTGAGAATGTCCAATCAAGCCGGGCTACTACTTCTGCCAACAGGCCAACAGCAAGCATGTCCCGTCATCCATGTAAATCTGTTCTGTTCTACTCTGTAACAGAGCAGTCATCCACAGATCCTGCAGGTGCCTTCAAAATCCACCAAAAAATCAACCAAGCACCTTCCACTGCAAACTGATATGTGCATGCTTCACTTGCATCCAAGCTGACACTCCACCGCAAACATAATATAAGAAGATGAGTACTATTGACTGCTACATACCTACACATTCTGAACGAAGAAGGATGGAACTTGATTGCTAGATGGAAAAAACTGCAAGCATAATACAAAATTACAGTTTGTCTTATTCTCACTTATATTACCAAGCTAAATTAAGAATCACGGTTCCATAAGAAAAGGCTAGATTAAAAATCCAGAATCTTTTTTTCTGAAAAGGATAAAAACTGGTAGCAAAGGAGACTTCTTACAAACAATTAGCAGGCATGTATAGTAAGTATCTCTAACCATTCGTGTACTAAACCTCGCGTTCCTGGCAAAACTGCCAATCGTATGAGGTAGGAACATTTCCTTTCGGTTCACCAACAGCAACTGCTGTCACTGCATTGGAAGTTTAATTTGTTTCAAGCTAGCTGCTTGACCAAAGTAATTAATGTGATTCGACAAGATGGAAAAGTAGTGCACTGATACATTCCCTTGCTCCTGTTCATCCGTTCTTTCTTACAATGAAGATCTGCAGATCAACAGAATAGTTCCATTAGAAAGGAGAAACAAATATGGCCAGCCGTACTAAAGTCACTACAAACAAATATAATGGCCCCCGTTTGGTTTGTTCTTAGAACAATCTAGAACACACTTTGACCGCTAATTAGGGGTGTCAAATAAAGTCAATTTACAAAACCAACTCCACAACCCCTGCGCTAGAAACCCTGAAGAATCTAACGAGATCTTTGACTGCGTGATTAGAGGATAGTTACTGTAGCATCACTGTAGCCAATCATCAATTAATTATCATCATCAGATTCATCGCAAAAAATTACACCCATCCTTAAAGAGGTTTTATAAATAGATTTCATTTAGTACTTCATGCGAAGACTAGAAGACGCATTCTAGGATGTTCGAGGGATAACCAAACAAGGTCAATATAAGGGGAGAAACGTGAGAAAAGTTAATCCCTCTACAAGGTTTTGATTTTTCATATATAAACTTTTATATAGACAGCTCATACAACATTGCTATACTAATTAATAATTACATATAGAAGACACATTGCATGATTTGCATGGTCCACAACTCCACATAATCCTCAGTGGATGGGGGGAATTCCCAGCACACAGACCTAAGATTTGGGGATAAAAGAGAGGACATAGGTTAACAAGTAACAACAATAACATAATACATGCTATTTTCAGTCCCTTATGTTAGATTTATGGGCTTGGCCCATATAAATAATCCTAATAAATCTCAAAGACCCATTAGCGCTAAGAGGAGGTACACCATCTATTAGTCCCGTATTGCTAATGGACGAGGGTGTAGTGGGTTTTTCTCTCTTTAAATATGGACCACCTCCCTCATGGAAAAAGTGCACCATAGATCGCTATACGTGGAATCCCCAAGGTTTGGGAATTCATAAGAAGATCTAATCTGAGTTAGGGTTTTGCCTCCTCTCATTGCTGCGCCGCCACCGTAGTCTTCTCCATCCCGAGCACCGGTGTGCACCGGCGAACGGGAGAGCAGGTCTCTGGAAGCGCTAAGCGCGATTGCTCATCTTCTTCGCCACGGCTCGTCCTCCGTCCAAGTCTGGAGCTGCGGCGTACCGTCGTCTGCAACGCCAGTTGCTGCGCTCCGTTCGAAGGACTGTCTTCGTCTCGTCTACGCCTTTCGTCTTCCCGGCGGCTCCCGCACAGTACCTATTTTGTGATCAGATCTGTTTCATAATCATGTTTTCTGAGATCATGTTTATGATATACGAACTATCTAGTATGTTAGAGTCATGCATGCTAGGTTTAATTCTCGTCATGATAAATCTAGTTCGGAATTTAAACTTACAGTTGTCTATTTTTCCAACAATCCAAAAACCTTATAATAGGCAATCTGTTGATTTAACAATG